>NW_027528357.1:7949326-8518861 GCF_008692635.1 Crocuta crocuta
ACAAGCTTTGATCAGTGTGGGAAGAACTTTAATGGAGTCTTTCTGATGCTAATATGGGTTAGAAAGAAGCCTGAGGTCAAATATATGAAACAGCAGTGCTAGCTAGTGACTACAGAGCTCCAACCTTGGTTCCTGGCCTAGTACGTGGAAGAGGAACATGTAAATTTTCTACAAAAAGCATAATGATGATAAGAACAGAAAAGATTTAGAAAACAAAAATGTGTAAAAATATAAAATAAAACTTAGAGTTTTCTAAAAATCAAACCATAGAAAACCAGTGGCCAGAGCAGCCACTCTCCGCTGATTTATTTTTATTTATTGAGATCGCAAGGATTTTACTCTTATTATTTTATTTCTTTATTTACTTATTAGGGAGAGAGAATGCTCACTAGCGGGAAGGGTGGGAGGGGGTAGAGGGAGAGAATTTTGAGCAGGCTCCACGCTCAGCATGGAGCCTGACATGGGGGTCCATCTCATGACACTGAGATTATGACCTGAGCCAAAATCAAGAGTCAGAAGCTCAACTGACTGAGCCACTCAGGCGCCCCAAGATCGCAAGGAGTTATTATTATAGCCAAAATGTTTATGGCAACTTTATTTCTATATTTTTGGTCTGGTTGAGGGGACCTAGGTTAGACACTGAACAAAATTACCGATCAGGGCGCCTGGGTGACTCGGTCGGATAAGCATCTGATTTCGGCTCGGGTCGTGATCTCACTGTTTGTGGGTTCGAGCCGTATATCAGACTCTGTGCTGGCAGTGCTGGCAGATCTGTGCTTCAGATCCTCTGTCTCCCTCTCCCTCTGCCTCTCCCCTACTCTCTTAAAAACATTTAAAAATTTTTAAAAATATATATCTGTCATAGACTCTGGGTCTGGAGTTCTCAGCAAGAGAGAATTACAGACACAGAATTAAAATGGGAGAGGTGCTCATGTCCTGGAGGAGACCAGAGCCCTGAGTACCGCTCCTTGCTCCGTTTTTATTAGGATCAGAAGGCTTCCAAGCATGATGGACATGTGCAAAGAGACAATGAACTGTGAACACTGACTTGTGTGTGAGAGAAAGGGGGTTTCGAAGATACGCAGTGTTTGTTAGAGGAGTTTGGGTCGATACAAAACAAAATCCTGGCGCCAGGCAGATGGTTTTTTCCGGCATGCAGGAGGCACTGAGTCAGTTTATCTTAGTTTGCCTAGGGGACAAAACAGCCGGGGCCTGCTACCTCAGGGTCAACAAGGCACCTTTCTTTTGCTAATTAGCTCCACTCCCAGCTACTCTGCCCCACTGCTCTCTAGCCTTGTTTACCTGTATACTATTTAGGCCCCTCCCTCCTGTGACAGCAGCTTTCTGCTATTGTACTAAACTGGGGGGCGCTTCCGCCCTGAACACCTAATCTTGTTACCTAATCTTGGATATGTTCATCCCGAGGCATCTTATTCCTATGTCTTTGCTCTATACTGGGGACGCTTTACCTTGTTTACCTAATCTTGGATGCTTTCATCCTGTGGCTTTCTATTTCTTTATGCCTTGTTAATGCATCCAGGCAAGCTCAGGGAATTCCTAAACTTATTCCCCACAATCATCATTTCTGTTTCTGCTCTAGGCAGATGAAGGGAATGAATTTAAACCCAGCAGGGTAAATACACACCAGACATTAATACTGGAATCCTGATTTTGAGGCTTGAGATGTTGGAAAGATTTAACAAGTGATCAAGAAGGAATATACAGTAAGCTTTCTGATTTGTCTCAAGGTGTAGACCGCCTGACAGTTGGCAATTTCCAGATGCATTGGACACGGCATGAAGTCCTGGGTTATAATAGTCAGGTTCTTAGGATTGCCAAGACGGAGTTAGTTCCTGCCCTCGGAGACCTTACCTTCTAACACAAAACTTTACAGCATTATCTACATTTTGTGGTGGTGGTGGTTGCTCTTCTCTGTACTTCCCCAATGGAAATTGTTTCCGTTTCAGTGTTCCACAAATGGCTTCACAACCCATACTGTGGGCAGTTCTGCTCAAGGAATTTGTGGCACCATGGGATCCGGAGTGAAAAATGGAGGGCAGGAGACCATTGAAATGGTGAAAGGCGGACACCAGACCCTAGAATCGTGCCGGGGCACCGGGCACCATCACACCCTGGATTCCTGCAGGGGAGGACACGTGGAGATGGACAACTGCAGATATTCCTACTCCGAGTGGCATAATTTCACCCAGCCCCGCCTTGGTGAAGTGAGTTTCCCTCAGTGTCCTAAGAATTTATATTGATTTCTTTTCAATGTTCCAAATTGTTAAAATCGAGTGGCTTCACCTTTATTTTCAATTAATTATTAATCTATTAATTGGAAAGTTGTTTTTCCTCATTTTTGATTCAATAATGCTCAGATATTAAGTGGATAATTACTTTTCCTCTCTTTTTGCTTGGCTTTTAGTTCTTACCGAAATAATGTTAGATGATGTTTGTTTATTTATTTACTTACTTACTGGACAGGAAATGTCTTATTTATTTGGTAGAAGAATAATTGAAAAGAATCTTTATCCCAGTTTATGTGCTTTTATTTTTACAATACAAAAATTATCTGTATGATGACATTCAAATTTTTTCCTGTGGGATAAATCATATCTTCGAAACCAAAAGTGTGCTACGAGGCCATTATAGCCTTATGGTCAGTAAGCCTATCTGGAAAGATCTGAGCCCCTCCTCCCTTCATTTGGGTTCAGTTTAATGGGTCCATTTCATTCCAGACATGATTTCATAATGTGAACCTTGGGATACTTGCTGCCACATATGTGACTTTTAGAAACATGCTATTATAGTGAATTTATAGAGTGATTTATGATATAGACCAATCATGTGCATTTTTTATATGTAGGAATCCATTAGAGGACACACTCTGGTTAAAAATTAAACAATGAAAGGTAAATCAAAGCAATTATTTTTATGTTAGTAAGTTTTGGTGTTTAAAATAATAATAATAAAATATATTGTTTCTCCCCTGGCAGAAGGTGCAACTGTGCGATCAGGATGCCAATCATCAGCACGCTCCAGACTATGTCCTTACGTATAACTACGAAGGAAAAGGCTCAGTGGCTGGCTCTATAGGTTGTTGCAGTGAGCGACAAGAAGAAGATGGGCTTGAGTTTCTGGATCATTTGGAACCCAAATTTAGGACACTAGCAGAAGCGTGTGTAAGGAGATGAGGGTGTTCTACCAAGTCTACAAAAGCCAGTGGCTTTATCTGTTCCCCACCTCCCCACCCTCCCCCACTTTTTAAAATACAAGCCAGGGTTTTTAAAAAATAGAAGATGCTATGTGTTGGGTTTTTCCCCTCTTTATGTTGATGGGATCTCTTTAGCCAAATGCGTATTTACAGAAAAATGCTGTAAATAAGTATACAAATTACCCAATTTTTACCTAGTTATTAATTAGTTGTTTTCCACCCAAGGAGATCTACTGGTAGAAAATTAAGGAAGTCCACATTATTGTTTACATTTGGGCATAATGTCGATAGCCAGTGTATAGTGCAATAAAATGGAATTGGTTCAAGTATATGCCGTACACTACTTGAAATATAACCTAATAGAAAATTGTAGAGAACTTGCTTTAGCATTATATTCGTTGACATAATTAATTAATTGTTTGTGTGGTGCTTAAAAACTGTTGCTCTCCTGAACATTATGAAGTGTGTATATTGCATTCTTGATAATGTTTTATTTTCATAGCATTACCTTTCTCAAAGTAAAGGGGGAGTACCAACCAGGCGTTGACTGTTAATACAATTCCATTTCGGTGGACTTTAGTCTCTAGGTTGTATTTTATATAAAATCCTGAACTGCATCTAAATTTCTCTATTACTAACTTTGTCAGGAAAATTTAAGTTTAAAAACTGCTTTGAGAATGTGTTTGTACTTCTGCAAGGCTTTGGTCTTTGGCGTCTCTCTCTCTCTCTCTCTCTTTCTTTCTCTCTGTGTCTCTCTTTCTCTCTCTACTTCCTTCTATCTCTCTTTCTCTTTATTTTTTAAATTTCTACTTGGGCTGGAGAATCTAAATATTTTAAAAAGCCATCTCTCTTCTCTTATAAAGCGAGTTATTATGTTTTTGTTTTATGTAAGTGTATTATTCTCTGTTTTTCTTGAAATTAATGTCATGTTGACATTATTGTTTCAAGTATCTTGGTTATTGCTTCATTATTTCCTCAACAAAGGAACTTGAATTTTGCCATTAAAACTGTACAAATATGTCATGCTTTTATTAGGTACAACATTCTGCATTAACAAAAGGGTATTTAAAATTGGAATGTAGGTATTTGGTATATAATAGCATGTTTACAGTTCATATCGTTAAGGCAAGGACATAGTTTATAAATGAAAATAGTGAGGGATTTTGAAATAAGCTTTGAAGAACAGGGATCATGAAAGCTCTCCAGGAATAAGCATTTTATAACTTTTTAGATAAAATGCTTGTTATATCTATCTGTTTGAGAAGGTTTTTTTTTTCAATATTTTAAGATTACAGGTTTTAACAAATGTAGAATGGGCTGAACTATTTATATTTTGAAACAATAAGACAAAATTAAACTGAATAGCCAACAAAATTCCAGGCCAGGTTTCACAGCTGATTTCAGTCAGTGAATTTTCTATGTATATTAACCACATGGACATTTTAAATGTATTTCTGATATCTATAATTATAATATGCCCTATGTTAAATTCAGAAGGTTGGCTTATAACAATTATTTCTAAAGATTAACATTGGTAATTATTCCATATTCAATTTATCTTTTCAATAGTTTTCTTATTGTTCAGTCAAAAATACTATTTCTTAAACTTTAAATAAATCATGTACACAATGTTGTATATTACTGGTTATGATAAAGAAACTCAGGTAATTTTAAAATATTATTGTGTGAGTTCATTAATCATGTGTCTGATAGGAGCCCGTAAGATTGTATTTGTCTTACTTTGAGAAGTGAGTGTCTTCTTTAGAATTGTGTTTTACATTTTTTAAAGAATTTTAGAGTTTGATGTGGAGAGATCATTGGTCCATTGTTATCATGTATACGTAATTTTGCTATTCTAAAGGTTGTGATGCTGTGGGATATTGGTTAAGTTGCATAGTTTCTCTGTGTCTGTTTTTTTTAAAATTTCATCATAAAACAGGGGATAATAATATAACTCTTTTCCTAGGGTGGCTGTAAGACATTTGAATAAAAAATGGTTTTTAAGCATGAAACTCATACAGAGTGGTCCACCTAAAAGGCACTCCTGTAATACTAAGTGACTTAAAATATATCACATGTACAACCTCATTTCATATTAACAGAAATTCATTAAGAAAATAGAATAATCAAAAGTGTTTTGCTTTATTTTTCTTTAGAATGTTTGCCAATTGAGAATATGTCTCTTCATATTTACCTGATGCCTGTGTCTTCTATATCCAGTGGTTTAGCACATATATTGCAAAGATTTCTGAAACATCTGCAAAGAATTACCTAATTTTTTTAAGTTTTTAAACTTATTTTGAGAGAGAGAGAGAGAGTGTGTGTGTGTGCACACAAGCTGGGGAGGGACAGCAAGAAGGAAAGAGAGAATCCCAAGCGGGCTCCACCCTGTCAGCGCAGAGCCTGACTCTGGGCTCGAACTCATGATCTGTGCAGTCATGACCTGGGCCCATACAAAGAATCAGACGCTTAACCATCTGAGCCACCCAGGCACCCCAACTCGATTCTTTTTTATCTTGTTTGCATACCACATACTATGTAGGTTGCCCCCAACCTGCCAAACTCTCTGAGAATTTTTAATACAAGTTTAATACAAGTGTTAATACAAGTTTATTCATTCATTCATTTGCATACAGTCATTTAATACCTTCCCAGTGTAGCCGTGTAAGGCCTTCTAAAGCAGCCTGTGCTGATATATAAAGGTACAAGACGAATTAGCTATTCTCCCTACCCACCCACTCTACTACAAGGCAAGATGTGGTGCAGTTTTGAGTGGATGCCAGTACGGAATGGCCCAATGCCTGTAAAACACATCGCATGATACCTGGCACATGGTAAGTGGTTGATATTGGTTAAAAAATTCCAGGTAATACAAAAGAACTGTACTGTTCTAGGGAGTGAAGATGTGCTTCCACTACTCTCACGCTAAGTGTTCGGGACCATGAGTGCTCTACCTCTACTGTCCTCCATTCTTCTCTTCATACTTTCTTCCCACCAGTACCCTGGCTCCCATCCTCCGTGCCGCTCAGCGCCAACAGTGACTGTGCCACGCATCTCTTCCCTCTTCTCTCCTTCCACCTGCTGTCAAAGAAAACATATGATTATGGCATTCTCCTGCCCAAGGGCCCTCTGTGTTTTTAGAGGATAAATTTGAAATGCAAATCACATTCAAATACCAATCCTCCTGTACCCCACACATTTATTTGTGCCTCATTCATAATAAGGTCTCCTTTTGCAGTATCTTTACTTACTCCTTATCCACTTCTTTGTTGCAAAAATACTTTTTAAAAGATCTAGTTCAGGCCGCCTGGGTGGCTCATTCGGTTAAGCCTCCGATTTTGGCTCAGGTCATGATCTCACAGTTTGTGGGTTTGAGTCCTGCGTCGGGCTCTGTGCTGACAGCTCAGAGCCTGGAGCCTGCTTCAGATTCTGTGTCTCCTCTTCTTTCTGCCCCTCCCCTGCTCATACTCTGTCCCTCTCTGTTTCTCAGTAATAAATAAATGTTAAAAAAAAAAAAGATCTAGTTCAATAAAACACTTTCTTTAGCCATAGTACATTTTTTTAGTCATACATTTAAGTGCCTAGACCATATTGCTGTAAAATGTTCATTTGTTGGTTTATATGTATGTTTGTATGCATGCATACATGTATACGTGTGTGTGTGTGCATGTGTGTGTATGTTCTCTCATATGGGAAGCTTACTGAAGACAAAGAAAGGTGTTCTCATTTGTATGCACATTGAACTCTGGCCATCAGTACATTCTGCGTCAAATTGCATTGCCCAGGTCACAAAGGGGGGAAAAAAGAAAGATTGCAAATTATTTGATTCTTAGCACACTACAATAACTTTCCCTTGACAAGTTTTCCATTAGAAACATGATGTATATTAAATTCTTCATTGATTTCGTTTTTAAACATTGGACATTGAATAGATAGAACATCAAACATGTGCATTCACTATTTAGAAAGTGAGGTGGTGAGGTTCTGGAATCCCTTCTGCTTCTCCCCATGGGGTGCTGGGAGTGGCAGATCCTGTCTGTACATTGTGGTTCAGGTTAGCTAATTCCTTCCCACCTCCAGCAATTGCATAACCTCAGAACCAGCTACACTACCCTGAAATGCAACCTTCGAAAGTTCTTGCTCATCTTCACAACTGTGTGCCCAGCATATAGAACAGTAGGCTTTCCGTGTGTTTGTTTTATGAATGGATGAATGAACTCACAGAGGTACTGACTGAGATTAGACTGCAGCTTTGTGTAAAGAGTCATTTTTTCCTCAATGTGAAACTCGTTGACCAATGTGCAAATCTTATTTGTGACCATCATCTTATTGTCAGCATGTTCTAACACTAGTGAAAATACTTTTTGCTGAAGGACTACTCACTAACCCCCAAGGAAAAGCAACAAAGATTCCCTTATATTTTAGAAATCCAAGAAATGATTCTTAAGGGATTGTCAAAGCCAAGTTAATTATAAACAGTTGAAAGTCAGGCCTTGACTCAAAAAGTACCTTGAGAAACCAGAAGGCAAGAAAAGTGGTGCAGATCTAAGAAGCTCCTCAGATTCCTCTGAGTTAGAGTGGAACAGCATTCTGTAACAGGACACCACGGTGCTCAAGTTCACCATGAGGAAGGAACCTTTTGAGGAAAGGAAAAGACATGTGCAGCTGTGAGCCTGGGAGGCGATGGCTATACTGCACTGTGAGCTGATAATGTTGGCTGAAGACAATACATAAGACAGAGAGGACTGTCCTGACATTGTAAGGAACAGACCTATCCAGCCAGTGGTGGACAAGGCTTAGTAAATAGCAAATCAGCTATGCTTCTGGGGAGGTTTGGGAATCATTCATATGACTTCCTCTATTATTTCTTCTACTTGGGGTCTAGATTTCAGTCTGAAATCTAGTACTGAAATCTTAGTAAGTTAACTATGTCTTTCCTCCCTCCCTTCCTTCCTTCCTTCCTTCCTTCCTTCCTTCCTTCCTTCCTTCCTTCCTTCCTTCCTCTCTTTTCTTTCTTTCTTGTAAGCTCCACACCCAATGTGAGGCTTGAACACATGACCCCAAGATTGAAAATTGCATGCTCTGCTGACTGGGCCAGTCAGGCACCTCTGATATCTTAAAAAGTGAGATCCTATTTTTTTCTTGCTAGGTGGATCCTCTGTCCTCACCTTCCCCCTGCCCCTTACTACCTCAATAGCTAAAGAACGATTTAAGTCACTTTTGCTTAACTTCTTAAAATAGAGCAAATAAGTGCATCTTCCAGCTACATTTTAAATTAAACACACAACATAAAGTCTTCATGTAAAACAAAACAACCGAGTGCAGATAAAACAGAAGTAAACAGGATACTAGTGCTTTGCAGATAGCTAGTGTAGTAAGCAGAACACTTTGATCCGATTTTATTAAGAAACACATTTTACAGAGGAATATGACTGTGTTGTGGCTTTGGGACATACTCTTCACTTTTAACCCCATTTGGTATGTTTTACATTCTAGTTCTATATGAGACTCAGGGGAAGATTCTTATCGTTGGCCCTTTGTTGATAGTGACGGTGCCGTGCCGAAGGAAAAGTCAAGGGCTGTTTTGTGCCCCTCTTTAGCTCCTTTGTGACTTCCCCTCATGCCCCAGCAGGAAATCTGGACATAGCTAAGAGGCCAGAACTGTGGAGTTTCTACTAGTTACCTCTTTTTTTTAGTTATTATGTTAGGATACAGGAGAGAGAACAGAGCAGAATATTGTTTCTTTTGAAGTTGACAAAGATGAGGGTGAACTTGCTAAAATACTTGCACTACATTTTTTTAGAGTGTGGTTCACAGACCATATGCATCTAATCACCTTTGGTGTTTGTCAAAATAAAGATCCCCTATGGAGTCAGAATCACAAGGAGGACAGGGAGGAAGTATGGAAGCCTTCACTTTTTAGTAAGTTTCCTAGGCCACTTTTATATCCTCTCAAGTCTGGGAACCTTTGATAGGGATTTACTGACTGGGTCTATAGGGTATGGTTTGGAGGTTTATGAAACAAGTATTTTCAGCTTCCTTCTTCATGTAAGATGCAGTAAGCAAGATCTTGGAATTGTACCAAAGAGTTGAAACACACTGATTAGCAAAATTCCACACTTTCAGCAAATGAATTGTTTAAGGATGTTCTCTACTCCATGGTTCCCACTCACCACTTGGAGGTGAACTGGTGGCCTAATCTTAACATAGGACCAGGGGACCAGGACATTTAGTAAATGCTCAATAAAAATTAAGTAGTTTTGCTACATAAATGTGGCTAGCCAATAAGGTGCATCCAAATTATATTGCATATATTCCAAAAATAATTGTCAAATCTCCAGAGACAAATAGGACCAGAGAGGTCAACAGCAGGTGCATCTGGTGACTCTGATCATGGCAGCTATTTGGAGGCACTATGCTGTTGTGTGAGAGCCTTGTCGATAAGGGTGACAGGTGATGTTCACTGGGTGATTATTATGGCCAGAACGTTCAGAGGGGCCTATGAAACAAGAAAGGGCCATGTGAAGGAAGTCAAGAGTTTTCCGTTCAAAGAGTGTTTCCATGGGAAGGGGGTCAATTGGAAAATTTCTAGCAACCAAAAACATGAGGAGAATTCATAGGGAATGATGAGTTCAGAAAGCCAGAGGTGGAAGGTGGTGGTGCTGGGGATGTCAACATGCAAGTTTCAATGCAAAATTACCAATCAAATCAGATAAAAGGAATTTATCCTGAAGAAGTAAGATAATGGTGCAAAGATCTCATACACATGCAAGGATGTTTATCTCAGTGGTGTTAAATATGTGGATAATTGGAAATAAACTAAATGTTCCATAATAAAAAAAGTAAATGATTTATAATACATTACCATAATACAATATACCACAATGGAAGATATTTGATATAATGATCATGGACACGACTTTGTAGTCCGGAAGGCTGAATTCAAATTGTAGCTTTGTTCACACTAACAGTAACCTTGGAAAGTCACAAAAACCTCAGATGCCTTTCATACAAAATGGGGACAAAATAGGAATAAATATATAAAGATCCTATCTTAGTGCTTGGTTCCTGAATATATCAATAAATGGTAGCTACTGTCATTTTTGTGACAATGATGATAAGGGAATATAATACAATCATTTTATTTTGAAGACTATTTAATTAAATAAGAATAGGCATAACATATAGTGTTAATGAAAAAGTAGAATACTTTGCTAGGTCAGTACAATCCCAAATTCATATAAATATAAGACTGTATGTAATATACTAAAATATTGAGTGGTAATCCCTGGGTGGTGGGAATATTTCTTCATTATATGTTTCCATGTTTCCAATTTACAATGAACATTACTATTTTTAAAATTAATAGAATGAACTAAAGAGCAAAAAATAAGCTCATAGCAGTGCCTGGATGGCTCTATTGGTTAAGCGTCTGACTCTTGGTTTCAGCTCAGGTCATTATCTCGCGGTTTCTGAGTTTGAGCCCTGCATGGAATTCTGTGCTGACAGTAGGTAGTCTGCTTGGAATTCTCTCTCTCTCTCTCTCTCTCTCTCTCTCTCTCTCAATAATAAGTAAGCTTAAAGAAAATAAGTTCATAGGCCTTAGGATTTTTGAAGATTTGCTGACCCATGAAGAAAAACCTTAAATCTCAGCCTTACTACATCACGCCTATAATGAACATATTATATTCACAGTGAATGATTGAATTGAAGCAAGAAAAAAGTCATCATCTAACATTATTATATTCTAATGTTCCCCTTTACAAAGTTTTAAAAGTAAACATCAGTTAATTTAAATTCCTTTTTTGCATAACACATATAGAAACCGTATAAAGATCATTTTAGGGGCACCTGGGTGGCTTGTCGGTTAAGCCTCCGACTTCAGCTCAGGTCATGATCTCACGGTTCGTGGGTTCGAGCCCCGCGTCGGGCTCTGTGCTGACTGCCAGCTCGGAGCCTGGAGCCTGTTTCGGATTCTGTGTCTCCCTCTCTCTGTGGCCTTCTCCAGCTCTCGCTCTCTCTCAGAAATAAATAAAGCATTAAAAAAAAAGATCATTTAAAAAATTTTCTACATAATAAAATATTTCTTAAAGCTCTATGTAGTTCATTGCACATAAGGCTTCAGAAAATAAGTTATAGGACAATAAAAGAATTTGGATAGTTTCCTAGAAATCAGAACAGGATTTAACTTGCAGATGCAGTTTTGTTTTCTACAGTTATAATTGGGCGTACTATCTCTTCCAAGAATGATAATAATTTAAGCCCTGCCAAAACATTTTAAGTTTAAGCAGGAAAGAAAAAAGAAACCAAAACTATTGCTTTCAACCATTTTGGTTTTGATTAGCTGATTCATTTATCTCCGTAAGATTTTTCTAAGAGAAAGGAATAGGGGTATAAAATTCTGGAGTGTTTTCTCCACTTTCTCATCTTAAGATAAGTCACCTTACCTCCTTCTTTGGGTATATGTTTCTTCAATAAAATGAGGAATTATACTAGATTAAATATATAGTCACTTTCAGTTATAATTTTCTAGGATTTTAATGTTAATTAAATATGAGTGAAATGGTAATTCAGTATTAATAATATTTAACATTAACTTACTAACTTGGAATACTTACTAACTTGGAAATTAGTGGTTGGGCTTGTTTGGTTTTAGCTTCGTACCTCCATGAATCTGGTAAGTGGCCTTGATAACATGTCTTTAGCTGACAAATGCACAGGGATCTGTCTTCATCCTGGGATTCTTCCCATGCTTTGATTTGTATCATTTGCCTTCATCTGAAACTGAATTCCTAAGAAAGTTCCCTTTTGATTTTTTAATCTGAATTTCTTTAGTAAATTACCAATAATGTTTTTGGCAATTTCTAGTCTCTTGTAATTTAGACAAAGTTCCTCCCTTGAATCTCAGGGTTTGTATAGGATATTTAAGATGGCAGTATTCTATCATTTGTTTTTTAGTCATTTTACCATTTTTCCTTTAAAGGAAGTCTTATTAAGCTTTGTAAAGTTGCCTTTCCTCAGAAAGGATGAACTGAATGGCTTCCCAGCAGATGTCCAAATATAACCCAGGGCTCCTTTTCCTAATGGGTAATATCATAGAGAAGGATGGCCCTACATTCAAAAGTCATCTTTTGAGATAGAACATAATTATATCTGTTGAGATAGGACAGAATTACATACAAATTCCATTTGCATTTGAAGACATTCCTTATTAGGAAATCACATTCAAATAATGCTCTGAAGCTTTTGAAAAAGCATATTTGCAAACTAGATTCATTGCTTTCATCTAATGGTTCTCTTAGCATTTTAATACAAAGCTGAGATAAAGGTTAATGCTATAGATGAACTTTCATGTTTCCTTTTATTGCATGATGAGAACCACGTAACTCCAAAACTAAAAGTATGATACTTTACCTGAATATCCAGGAAGTTATAAACAAAATCCAAGACTCAGTCGTAGTAAAGAATCCACCTCAATTGCTTTACAGATACTTGGTTATTTTTATCTGCTTTATGTAATTTAATTTGATAAGCCTGCTTTTTCAAAAGTGGGTAGGCTATACTTGAATGAAATAAACGAAATGCTTATCAAGTCTTTCTTATTCTGATAGTATAAACCAGCAAAGAGAGAAGAAAACATTAAAATTCTAACCTATGTCTGTGGAAGTTTTTATATTTTAAGTAAAACAAATTGTTGTTCTAATTATCAGTAGGATGAACAAGGACACCAGACACAAAAGCCTAGAAGATGGCATCCAACGATCCCTGCCTGCCAGTATTCATGGCCTCATGTAATCATCTTCTGTTGACTTTAGAGTATCCTTGGTGACTTCTAGCCAACAAAATTAGGCAGAGGTAAAAGAATGTCACTTCCAATACTGAATCACAAAAAGACTGTGTGTGACATTCACTTTGATTACCTGATCTTTCTTTTTTTTTAATTTTTTAACATTTATTCATTTTTGAAAGAGAGATAGAGTACTAGTGGGAGAAGGGCAGAGAGAGAGGAAAACAGAATCCAAAGGAGGCTCCAGGCTCTGAGCTGTCAGCACAGAGCCCGACGTGGGGCACAAACCCATGAACCGTTAAGTTCATGACCTGATCCAAAGTCGGATGCTTAACTGACTGAGCCACCCAGGTGCCCCAATTACTTGATCTTTCTTACTTGTTCTGAGGGAAGACTCTCCCTAAAGAGGGCCATGGCAAGGAACTGATGTCTCAAAGAAAGTTTGTTAAAAGTCACCATAAGTGAACTAAAAAACAGATCCTGTGGAGATTTGAGATGATGGCAACATCAACTAAACACCTTTATGGGAGTGCCTGATCCAGAGACAGCCAGCTAAGCAACACCTACGTTCTGTACAAACTGTGAGATCATGAGTTCTTGTTTTAAACCACTAAATTGTGGACTATTGCAAAAGTGATGTCCAATAGATTAAAAATGGTGCCGTAATAGATAACTGTGTATGGCCTCAGCATAGGGATAGGTATTGACTTGGGTCAAAAAAAATTTCTTAAAAAAATTTTTTTATTACTGGTTTTATTTTTGAGAGAAAGAGAATGGAAGAGGAGCAGAAAGAGAGGGAGAGAGAAGGAGAGAGTGAGAGAATCCTAAGCAAGCTCCTCACTGTCAGTACAGAACCTGACGTGCGGCTCAAACCCACCAACTGTGAGATTATGATCTGAGCTGAAACCAAGAGTTGGACCCCCAACCGACTGAGCCATCCAGGCTCCCCCTCAAAAATGTTGTATATCTTGATTTGAATTATGGTAACACCAGTGTGTATATATATATATATATATATATAAAGGCTTACTGAAGTATCAACTTGAGGTCTATGAATAGTACTCTATATAAATTATAACCCATAAAAGAAAACTAAAAGGGTCTAGGAGCATCACGTTTGACCATTTGGCTGAGGTAAATTGGGACCTATCCAGTTGTATAGATTAATCACCTAGTTGGATCAAATGGGAAAGAAAAAAAACTTTCAGAATTGTATGTTTTTACAAGATGGAGAACTGGAGATTCTAAAAGCATATAGGCTTGCCAGGACAATTATGTCAAAAATAAATGATTTAAAACTTTACTTAGAATCTCTACACAAATGGAGTTTTAGTACCCAGGTCAGGCTGACTTGAATTTTTATCTTGCTTCGTTTCGTTTTTTTTTTTTTTTAAATGATCTCTATACCCAACATGGGGCTTGACCTTATGACCTTGAGATCAAGAGTCACACGTTCTACTGACTGAGTGAACCAAGCACCCTTTGAATCTTGTTATTTTCAAGTGGTCTTTTCCATTTTACTAATATAATGCTGTTGCCAAAACAGTCTCTTTTGTTTTGCCTCAAAAATAGCCAACTACAAAGATTTATTGTGAGCTAAAGACCCTTGCTCCCATTTATTCAAAATTAAAAGAAGGAATGAAGGGGAGGAATAAAATAGAGGCTTTTGGACAAACCTGGGGGGGGGGCGGCTAGCCAACTGCCATAATACAGTACTTCTTCTGTGAAGAGATGAATTTGGAAAACTTTCATGGGAGAGCCTGGTGGAGCAAGGCTCAGGCTACCTTATTCTCAGGGAATCATTTATATGTTACAATATAGGAACATGGCAGAAAATAAGATGTCCTTTGTCTTCTATTTTGTCATAAGAACTTGCGTGTGCTTATCACTTTCCAGGATCCCTGAAGAGAGAAAACTTGACTGTCAGTGTACCAAATGAGAAAGCAAAACTTGAGATTGGGTGACACTGGTGTCAATTATCTTAGAAATACTACAGAAAGGCGGGTCATCATAAAGGAGAAAAGATGTCAAAGCCACACCCATAGTACTTGATCCTTCCCAATTTCTTTTTGTCTACACATTCTGGATGAGACGAATGTGGGAGACAGAGGTCTCTAGTCTCTGTCTAGACTTCAGAACAGTACAGCAGTTGAGGTCAGATAATTCATCAATAGATGTTGAAAAGCTATTCCAGATAATATCTGATTGCTACCTAAATATTCTCTTGGATGGGAAATAAATAAGTTCTTATGGATGCCTTGAAGTTTGGAATCATTTATTCTGAGACTTATAAAAAATACTTATTACTTTGAGGGCCTGGCAGAGAGATTTTGGTCAAAGATTCTTTTTTCTAAAGTGAAGTATTGTATTTAAGCTTAGACCTTTCTCTGACCACCATCTGAATAGAACTTGGAATCTGAGAGAGACAGCTAATTTTATTGAACATGTAAAGAACACTGCGGGGGCACCTAGGTGGCTGTGTGCTGAGAGCTCAGAGCCTGGAGCCTGTTTCGGATTCTGTGCCTCCCTCTCTCTCTGCCCCTCCACTGCTCGCTCTCTGTCTCTCTCTCTCAAAAATAAATAAAAAACATCAATTAAAAAAAATTAAAATATAAAAAATAAAGAACACTCAAAGTTAGTAGAAAGTAGGGGTGTCTGCCTGGCTCAGTTGGAAGAACATGTGACTCTTGATCTCAGAGTCCTAAATTTGAGCCCCACACTGGGTGTAGAGGTTATATAAGCAAACAAACAAACAAACTTACAAAACAAAGTTAGTGGAAAGTGACAACAAATAGCTTTCCTGGTACATGCTCATATGCCTACTAGGAATATTACTGCCTCTTTAGTCTTTTTGTTTACATTTTTATAAATATTCAGGAAGGACCATTGCATTAGGGTTGTTTAGAGGAGTAAGAATCCGGTATAACCTTACATAGATAGGTGCAAGTTAAGACCACAGCTTACCAGGGACACCTGGGTGGCTCAATTGGCTAAGTGTCTGACTCTTGATCTCAGCTCAGGTCTTGATCTCGGGGTCATGAGTTCAAGGCCCTATGTTGGGCTTCACCCTGGGTGTGGAGCCTACTTAAAAAAACAAACAAAAACTACAGCTTACCATTTAGAAAAGTGGGTAGCTTATAACATTGAAAGGCAAACAAATATGATACTTGAAAAGAATGCAGGGAAAGAGTGGTGGCACTGGCTAAACAACTGAGTAAATACTAAATAGCTTATTGCTGGAAAACCTCATCTAGTGACAGAGGGCTTGAGAAACTGGGAATGCTGGAAAGAAGAGACAAATCAAGAATAATAAATCTTGAGCAAATAAAAATAATGAATGGATAATGGATAATCAATAAAATGAATTAATAACAATAAATCAATACATAATTTACTGCCCATATAGGGAACGAGTGGGAAGAGCTATTTTCTAGTCCTGAGCTAGCTGATGGGCACTTGAGCTGGGGCATATGCTGCTTCCCCAAGCTGGTGTGGAGGACAGTCCTTCTAAACGTGTGGGAGAAAAGAGGGTTGATGGGGCAGTAAATCAGAGGATGACGTGGAGATAAATGACACAGGAGATCTGGAAGTCAGCCACCTCACACCTGTAAACCTTCATGCTTGAGCAATGTCCTTTGAACAGACAGATGCACACAATGAGCTCTTAGGGACATGGGAATGAACGTCCAGGAGAAACTACAGCCTCACCCAGTGGGAGGAGATTTCCACTCTAAAGGGAATTGAAGTGAAGAACTATGGAACAATGAGAGGGACTGAAATTTCACCTTGTATCAGACCTTTGTTATATTGCTTTTGTCCAGTTCCTGGAGGAAGTTATTACCCATACAGTGGAGTTTTATTTTCTGGGGGGAAATCACCATTCCTTCCAGTCCAGTGAGAAGTCACCGGAAGACCACTTTCCCACATTAAAAAGCCCTGTGTGCAGAAGATGTTTGTAAGGATGTCTGAAGATTTTAGTGGAACAAGATTTAGTGAAACCATTATAATAGTTCTTAAATCATTAATTAATAAGGAGAGACTGAAAGGAGACAATCTTTAAATTTTTTTAATGTTTATTTATTTTGAGAGAGAGTGTGAGTAGGGGAAGGCCAGAGGGACAGAGGCAGGGTGGAGAAGAGAATCCTAAGCAGACCTCACGCTATCAGCATGGCAGAGCTCGACGCAGGGCTTCAACCCTTGAAACTGAGTCACAACCTAAACTTGGGACACTCAACTGTCTGAGCCACCCAGGCACTCCTTAAAGGAGGCTTTCTGAGTCTGGCACATTCTATCTGGATTGGATGATCATCATGGTGTTACTTATATTGGATAATTCTGCATTTGAGAAATGTCCAGTTTTTGTACGATTGCTGCCGAGGTTATAGTGAAAAGCCACACCTCTGTGGATGGGAGTGAGTTTTCTCCTGAAGGGAATGTATAGTCCCTCTGCCAGTCACTCTGGGTAGAGATGAATCCTAGTGTCAGACCCAGCATAGAAAAGGTGAAGCGGAAACTTCTCTGCCTGGTAGGCCAGGGTAATTCTGGTCTAGACTTGAGGTTCTCTTAGCTGCTTGGAGCATTTCCATAGGGGTGGAGACAGAGCTGAGAGGCGTACTTGCCACGGGAAGACAGGAGAAGAGGGGGCAGACAGGGATTCTGGGATAGCTCTTTCTCTGGGCAGCAATGAAGTATCATAGGTTAGTATTTTTTAATATTATATGTTATTCTTGACTTCAATTGTCTAGTATCCCCAAGTCTCCAGCAGTCTTTTTAAATGACCAAAAAGTCAAGACTGTTCTCAGTGGTGTTCAGGGAAATTAGTGGAGAGCCTCTAGACACACTTTGGAAAGGTGATACAGGAAAAAGTGTCCTCTCTTAGAACCCAAGGAGAAATCGCCAAGGTGGTTACTCTCGAAGGAAAATGACCACTTGGTTCCCAAGTATGAGGAAGAAGTCTCTCCAAAAGAGCAAGTGGGTGTATTGGGGAGAGCTCATTTCTAAAAATAAAGTCTGCAAGCAGTCCTAGCATACAGTACACATTTGTACGGCATTCCTCACTCAACAAGTAATTTGCTCAATTACTGTTGATTACTGTGACCATTTATCCTAAACAGTATTCTAAAAGAGCTTCTGAGCTACTATGTCATGGCAGAACTCATTGTATGACTTACGAAGGACTATTCAAACCAATCTTTCACTTGATTTTAATTCAAGCTTCTTTTCGTACATTTCTCTTTCCTTAGTAGCAAGTTTGTTCGAAAAATCATACAGTTGCCCTGGCTGTATTTTATAGGCGTGTTCAAGAAGGCCCACACCTGCTATGTCACCGCCCATGTAGGCCACAGAGGTGAGCAGGCGTGTGAGACCAGGGCCTGTTGGCATTAAGTTGTGCAAGGCAGCCTTGTCAGTGGGCTGGGGATTACCTTCCACCTCTCTTCCACCCTTTCTGTGGCCAGAGATTCTTCCTAAGTACAGAGAACTCTTAATAATCTTAGGTTTGCTTTCTACTAAACCTTTTAGAATTTACCTGGTTTCCTGAAGTTTTGTATTTCAGCCTAAAATCATTTCCCATATCGATCCTTTATTATTGCTGCCCTTACCTTTATTATTGCTACTCAGAAAGTAAAAAGGGGAAATGATCTTTCTTTCCCATTTTTGTACATTATCCTTTTAGGAGTGACTTCCAACTGATTTGGCAGCTTGGGAGATGGGTATTAAAATAAAGACATTTCAGAATAACTCTTTACGCTTTATGATGCCTCATGATGATTTAAAGTTGACTTCATTACATAAGGACCCAGTTCTCACAATGCTCAAACTGAGGTTCATGTTTTAAATAGATTTTCAACAAACTCATTTTATATTATAATTTACGTAGGAAAAATAAAAGTAATTTTAATTTATCCTCAAGTCACATTTATAATTATAACTTCCTAGGAAGATTCTTCTAAGCTATAAAAATGCATTTTCATTAGAGCTTAGACCAATCTACTCATGATGGGCAAGTACATGCTATAGCAAAACAGGAAATGTCAACACAGTAATTAAAGTATGTCCACTATTCACAATTTGCAATATAAATTGATAATATCCCCAATATGCTTTCTTACAGTATTTCTGGAATCAACCCCTATAACTTTTATTTTATAGAAGATAAAAGTGGAAGCTCAGAGTAACTATTACACAGTCAGAAGGCTTAACAATCTCAATTACCCAGTACAGCTGAAACAACCAGATAATAGCTATCTTACAGTTTTAGTCATTTGGATGACAGTAATAAACAGGTCAGACTCTAGTGGATAAAATTGAAATCATCGAAAAGTAGGACTACTAAGAATAAAGAAAAACATTTCAAGCCTTTTATTCCCTAAGTATTAAGGGAAAGCTCCATGAAGACATAAGCAGGTAATGAAGGAAGTTAATGACTTCATTAACTCACCCAAAGTAGTAATTCTGTAACTGTAGTTAGTAACCGTTTTTACAGATTGAGTAGATGGTTCTTTCATCTTTTCCAGGATGAAATTCAGCTCCTCAGCCTGGTTTGTTATAAGCCTATCTTTCTAATCTAATTCCCAGTCATAGGACTTCTGAACTCCAGTGGTTCTGAAGAGTGTCCCTGCCTGTAATCCTGATGTAGGAAGGTATTACCAGGCTCTCAGTGCTTCACTAGTATTGTTGCCTTTGTCTGGAACGTGGTCCTGCCCTCTCCCTTTCTCTGTTCTTATATCAAGTTCTTATATCAAGCATTTGTTCTCGGTTCTGGAGGTTGAGGGTCCAAAATTAAGCTGCTGGCCTATTTGACTTCTGTTGAGGACTCTCATTTTGGTTTGTAAACAGACACCTTCTCATTCTGTCCACACATGGAGCAGAGAGGGACAGAGACAGGGAGATAGCAAGACAGAGAGAAAAGAGGGGAGCTTTCTCTGGTTTCTCTTTTCATAAGGGCACTAATTCCATCAGATCAGGGCCCCACCATCATAACCTCATTAATGTCAATTCCTTCCTTACAGGCCATATTTCCAAATCCAGTCATATGGAGGTTTAGTCTTCAACACATGAATTTTGAGGGGACACAGTTCAATCTATGGCATCACCTATGTTACAGGAAAGCCATGATTCACTTGCATTTCTAAAGCCTGGCTAGGGCCAGAGGAACCTTTGAGAGCCTTTCCCTGAGGTCTTGGGTAATGTGAAAATGATTGGGGTGGAGAAAAGCTTGGAGACTTTTCTCTGAGACTGGAAGGCCTCTTTCATTCAGAGGCCTCCAGAGGTGACGCAAGATTTCTGATAGGTACCTTGGATGCCTCACAGATGGGACTGGAAGTGAATTTAGTGTCTGAATCCTCAGAGCCTGCGAGTTTCAGGGAAGCCCCAGACTTCAGTCAACAAGCCTACTGGATGGGCAGAGTGGGATGAATGAAGGCCACAGCACCTTCCCTGATTAATCCAGACTATCTGAGGGTTCTGACATTGGAACTTGTCCATGGACTTTGAGGGCCAGCAACACACCTAAGAAGGAGTTCCTCCTGAATACCTCAAGTGGGGGCTTTGAGGATACTAAAGTCCATCTGGAGGGAAATAAAGGAATGTGGCCAGGCAATGTAAGCGACCTCTCCATTAAAACATTTACCCTGGTGGGCTAGGATGCTTGCCTTTATTCCCTCCTAGACTTTGGGCTGCAACTGGGTTTTGTACATTCTCTTTCCTCCAGTCCCTCACACAATACCTGGGTGACCTGGGCTACGTTTACTGCGTGCTACTGAATTTGCAAACTCCATTTTAGAGTAGAAGCTTTTGGGTGGTAGATTTTTCCGTTTACCACAAACTGAAAAATGTCACCTTAGTACAATTACCACGTAATCACATAGGATTTGTTCTCCACCTAATTTACATAGGAGAACAAATTCTTTCTTAGAAGGTACAAATAAAAGTCACGAAGTTGGCAGTAAAGAAGGCTCTGCAAGTAACCACCCATATTTTGGGTACTTCAATTGGTCAGATATCAGAGTTTCTGCTCCTTAGTTTAAATTTCTGGTATACCGAGTGCCAGTTCATTCATGCCTCTTGGGATAATTTTCCCTCCGTCGTTTATCTTAGCATGTTAGTCAAATTTGTGAAGAATACATAAACGGTTTATTACCCTGGAGACATTGCCCAGCGTTCGATCAGGAGCTGAACGAAGGGAGGATCCGCTGATCCAACCGCGGAGGTGTTCCTGGCACCCCGGAGCGCCCGTGTTGAGACAGGGATCCCCGCGGGCGGATTTGGGTCCTGCAGCGGGAACGCGCATCGGGGACGCCCCGGGATCGCCTGGGCTGCTTGGGACGCGCGGGGGGGGAAGGCGGGGCGGCAGCTCCCGGGGCGGACGAGGGGGGGGGGAAGNCTGGGTCCAATCCCATCTCAGGAGCGAACGCGCTCCGGGGCAGGCAAGCCTGACAGATCCGAGGAGACTTAAAGAGGAGCGGCAGCGAGGCACGCCCGCACCGCTGCACCTACGCGCCCTCGGGTCTCCGCCTCCCGCCCGGCGCCCGCGCCCCTTCCCGCCCCGCACCCCGATGGCCGCCGCCGAGCCTCCGATCCCCCTGCGCGGAGCCCTCTGCGGGCTGCTGCTGACCCTCACGGTGAGTGGGGGCCGGGCTGGGGCCGGGCTGGACCCGCCCTGACCCGCGGGGAAAGCGGAACCCGGGCCAAGCGGACCGAGAGCGGACCCCGGGGGCTCAGCTCAGGCCCGCGGGGCAGGACGAGCCAAGTTTGGGCCTGGACGGATGAGGACAGAAAACGAGTCTTGGAGGGAAGAGTCGGGACGGAGTTTTGTGTTTGGGACAACTCGGTCGACTGTTGGAGTTTCGGGGTGCGCTCCCCCGGGCGCTCGAGGGCGCCTGCAGTTCGCGCTCTCGCCCGGGCTCTCCAGGCGAGTGAGCAACGTGAGGCGCGTCTGGTTAGAGCGGTTAGAGTTCAGAATCCCTGAGCAACACACAGATGTGAGATGGGGTTCAGGAGGCTGCCCTGCCCCAGGCTTACCCGGGATGGGGACCTTAGTGAGTGGAGGGTGCTCCTGGGTCCCGGCGCGGAGTGAACTCTGAAAGCCGGCTTCCAGGCTTTGCCCCCGCTAAGTGTTATTGGGAACTCACCCGGGAGTCTCAGTCCGGGGCGAAGTGTGCCGGAGGCACCTGGGCGTGGGAAGGCTGGATCCTGGCGGGGTTTGGGGTCGGTGGTGTGATGGGGGCAGAGGGGCTATCGGGGTGGGCAGAGAGCACACAGTCCGGGTGGGTGGAGTGGGGGGGATAGGCCTGGGTTTGGGTGGTCTTGTGTCTAACTCCGGGAAGGATTGCGCGAACCCAGAGTCCGCCTTGGGCCTTATATGATACCCCGGACACCTACGATCCAGGACCAGATTCACCTGGATGGAAGTTAGGAACAGTTCTCTGAGAATTCAGAAGACATACAGCAAAAGATCCGAAACTCTGTCGGTGCGATTACGTGCGGAGCTTCAGACTAGATCAGGGTTGCGCTCAGGCCGTGCGGTGGAAAGGAGCCGCCGACCAGCAAACCCCAGTCCAAGGACGCGCCTGCGTTCCGGTTCGGACAGAACCTACCTGGCTGGGGAGCAGGTTGGCTGTGGCTACACGGATTCTTGCTGCTCCTCTGCCCCCAAGCAGGGCGAGTGGATCAAAGCTTTGTCTTCTCTTTGAATCAGCGAGTTATGAATATTAGGTTGGTATTTACAATCTAAGTTAATTTATGGACAATGAATTGTACAAATGAGCGCGTCGCCCTGCAAGGCAGCTGTTCAACAAAATGAACTGATGAAATGACTCGTTACAAAGAGGAACGGCTCTCAACGTGTGCTCTTTTGTAATACATTTGAAAGAGTTTTCAGTTTTGATGTTTAAAAGCATGGATTTAGTGTTGTGTGATTTTTCTGCGAAAGGGATTGGAGAATGGGGAGAGGAGACAGCAGAGTAGCTGGGTTGCCAAGATTTCCCATGTATTCCCCGGAGGGCAGGGTGTGGACTTCAAGAACTGTTGCGGTGACCAGAACGGGGGTGCGGGTGTTGGGGTGCGGCAAGGCAAGTGCGTGCTACTCTAAATGGAGATAGCATACGCTCTAGTAATTGACGTATTCGTTTAGGATTGTTTTAAAAGAGAATTTCCTAAAGGTTAGGCTAAATGGGGAGACTTGAATACTGGAAAGTGTGTCTGGAATAATTTCTTTCATCCGAAATCCCCAGTGTACAGATACCTTCGATTTCTTCTCGATGGATAAATTAAGATCCCCGCTGACCATCTTCTGTTTGTATTTCCTTTGGCTTCATAGAACCGTCAGCTTTTCAGTATGATATTAAAGGCATAACACTTTTACAGATACCTTGACGGATCTCTCACAAACAATTCCTTGCTTGAAGGGAGAGCGCTTCAAAGCAAGTCTTTAACACAAAACTGAGACTTTTTACAGGTTAGCCTTTCCACTGAGCTGGCCCACAGGCTGAGGAATCTTCCCATTCGCACCCTTCTCCATCTCTCACAGCCCTCTGTCCTTAGTACTCTCTAAACTGCCACAAAATACAACTAATGACTACCGCAACCGCCTTCCCCGGACACAAAGAAAAAGAAAAATAGAAAAAAAAAAAAAAAAGGATCGGATGGGAATTGGGGACTAGGAAATAAACATATCAGACCATCACTGGACTATTGAAAGTATCGAATGTCTCTTAAATGTTTCTCCTCTGACTGTAACAAAAATTGAAAATGAATTTGCATTAGCTCAGTTGCTCAGCTCTCCTTCTGTCCCATTACAGATAAATAACGCATTTCTTTCAAATATGTGTTTAATATTGTTCACCACATCACATCCACTTGGGGAATTGTTATCTGTTATATATTTTAAATGGTATGGACGTGGGCACAGTTAATCTATCATTTTGCTGAAAGAACTCTTCAAAAGGAATTAAAATAGTTTTTTTTTTCCTTTCTAGCATAGCATACTTTTTTCCCCTGAAGTATATGAATTCTACCTGCAGCCTATGCTGACAAATGGGCATTCTAGCTTTCCAGATTTTATAGCGTTAATTAACCAGAATAATGTGCTGCTTTAGCAGACTTTTTGTTGTTCTTATTGTTGATAACATTTGATGTATTAATCTTTTAAAAATAAGAGTACAATAATTTCTATTAACTTTTTCATTAGCGACAAAAAGCCCAAGGCAAATAAAGGAAGTAAATGAGAACTAGTCTATTTGAAAATAATAATCCTAAAAAAGTCGAAGTTTTGGTGTATATTTAATGAGTGCATTATCAGGTATCTTTTTTTTTTTGTTTGTGAGAGAAAGAGAGCAAGCAGGGGAGGGGGAGAGAGAGAGAGAGAGAGAGAGAGAGAGAGAGAATCCTAAGCAGGCTCCATGCCCAGAGCAGGAGCCCTACATAGGGCTTACTCTCAGGACCATGAGTGAGATCATGACCTGAGCAGAAGTCAAGAGTCCATCCCTTAACTAGCTGAGCCACTCAGGCACCCTGCAGCTACCTTTTAAAAAGTAGATTGTTGGTGTTCATGTTGAGGTGCAGCTAGTTTCTGAAACACCTTCTGAATCACTAAGTATATATAAGCCTATGCACATTTTTTGGTCCTATAGTAATCCTCTAGGCAGTTAGCATTCCATATATGGAATCTGTGGTCACCTGTGGTTCATCATGCTCTCCGTTTAACTAGAATTCCTGTTCTCACAAAGAGTTTGGTTAGCAAGAAATGTGATGACATGATCTAAGTACTGAGAGTACAGAGAGGTCAGTCTTACGATTTACCTTTGAGCTGGTTAGAATTTGAAAGGTAATATTTCCATTTTGCAGAAGATTAAGTGTCTAGGGGAGAAATGACAAATTTAAAATTTCATAACTATTATGCTCAGCTAAGAAGATACCATTTAGGGGCGCCTGGGTGGCTCAGTCGGTTAAGCATCTGACTTTGGCTCAGGTCATAATCTTGCGGTTTGTGGGTTTGAGCCCTGCATCAGGTTCTGTGCTGACAGTTCAGAACCTGGAGACTGTTTCAGATTCTGCATCACCCTCTCTCTCTACCCCTCCCCCGCTCATGCTCTGTCTCTCTCTGTGTCAAAAATAAATAAACATTAAAAAAAAGAAGAAGATCCCATTTAGTTTTTTGGATTTTCCATAAATTTCCATTCCTTGGCTTCTTTTTCCTCTCTTGAAAAAGGGTGTCATTTTATTTTTTTTAAAATTTTTTTTAAATGTTTTATTTATTTCTAGGAGAGAGAGAGAGAGACAGCGTGAGCAGGGGAGGGTCAGAGAGAGGGAGTCACAGACTGAAACAGGCTCCAGGCTCTGAGCTGGCAGTCAGCACAGAGCCCGACGCGGGGCTCGAACCCACGAACCGCGAGATCATGACCTAAGCGAAAGTCGGACGCTTAACCGACTAAGCCACCCAGGCGCCCCAAGGGTGTCATTTTAGAAAGCCTACCTGTGAATTCACTATAAAACTGGCCACAAGAACAGTAAAACAATCTCAGATAACCCATCTCATTTTCACTCTCCTTTTGGCATTAGATTTTCTTATCAGGATTTATTATTAGTATGCTAGCTTTCTATCATACAATTAATAAAATTTGGATTATACTGTAAAATGAAGCAAAGTAATTAATTTTTCCATACTACATGGACAATACTGTATATTATCATTTTTAAAACTACATTTACTACATTTTAACTTAAAGTTGTGTAGATCTCAGCTTTATAAATGAGATATTTAAAGTTGACCTGGAGGATTTTCCATTAAAAGAGATTCTTTGAACTCAAATAGTCAATCCATAATTCATTAATCATTTTTTTAAGGTTATTTATTTTGAGAGAGACTGAGAGTGTGAGGGAGGAGGGGCAGAGAGAGAGGAGAGGGAGAAGCCCAAGCAGGTTTCCTGGGGTCAGTGCGTAGAGCACAAAACAGAGATCATACTCACAAAACTGTGAGATCCTGACCTGAGCCAAATGAAGAGTCAGACACTTAACCGACTGAGCCACCCAGGCACCCAATAATTCATGAATCTTAACATTATTTTTGGATGTTGAATTTTTTATTGGGCATTCAATACAAAATTTATTTTTAAAATAACTTTAAAGGTCATTAATTCATCATTACTAGTCTAGTTTTTTAAATTTTATTTTCAATAATATGTCCAACCCCACAAATATAGTACCAAATTATTTTATAGTTTTAAGAAGCATGACATACTTAAATTTGTATATTAATATTATCTCTTTCAAAATTATGTTTAATGAATCAATTGTACATTATTTCTAATGATGTACTATATAGCAATGAAAATGAATGAACCTCTGTATGCTCAGCATAAATTTCACAAACGTAATTTGAGCAAAGAAATCAAGTAGTGTACAATTAGCATATATGTAAAAGCTAAAAATTGGCAAAACAAAACTGTATCTTCTTTAAGACACATATACATGGAATAAAGTTAAGCAGAGGCAGGAAAGTAAACACAAAAATCATCCATTAATGATTACTTGAGTTTTAGGGGTTGTGCGGGGGAAGAAAATGCTACTGAGCAATATATAGAAACTTTGAAAATAATAGTAATATTTGGGGCTCCTGGGTGGCTCAGTCAGTTAAGCATCTGACTTTGGCTCAGGTCATGATCTTACAGTTCGTGGGTTAGAGCCCCACGTCAGGCTCTGTGCTGACAGTTAGCTCAGAGCCGGGAGCCTGTTTCAGATTCTAAACCTCTGTCTCTCTCTGACCCTCCCCTGTTCACACTGTCTCTCTCTCTCTCTCCCAGAAATAAATGAAACATTAAAAAAAGAAAATAATAGTGATATTTCATTTCTTAACTCTGAAGGTGAGTGCCCTAGTGTTCATTTTATTATTTCTTAAAACACACATATATGATATATATCATTTATATAGTATTTTTGTATTTATACTCTGTCTTACAAAGAACATTAAAAAAAAGAAACAAGCAATAGAGAAGATCAACAAAACCAAAAGCTATTCCTTGAAAGTATACACAAATGCTACTATGATTGAGCAAGGAAAAAATAGAGAAGACCCAGATAAACCAATACTAGAAATAAAAGGAGGTACACTCATGGAGAGGACAGATGTTTTAGACAAATAGATAATAATATTAATGTATTATTTCAATTAATTTGAAAATACACACAAAATGAACAATTTCCTACAAAATGAAAATTGTCAACATTGGCTCAATGAGGTATGCAAAACTTAAATAGACTTAGCAATGAAAGACATTGAATTAAAAGCCAAATGCCTTCATACACGACACCTTCATATCCATCAAGCCTAGGCTTATGGTAGGTGAATTTTTCCATAATTATATGGAACAGATAATCTCTACCTTATATAAATTGTTCAAAGGACAGAAAAAAGTAGAACTGTCTTTAACTCATTTTATAAGGATTGTAAGATATTGAAAAACTAGTAGCCTGATCTCACTTGTGAACATATATTTGAAGTACTAAAATAAATACCAGCAAGCCAAACCAATAACATTTTTAAAAAGTTAGCATGTCCATGCAAGATTTGTCTCAGGAATGGAAAGATGGTTTCCCATAAGAAAATCCATTATTGTATTTTAACATAGTAATATATTCAGAAAGAAAAATTATGTGTTTCAAACTAAGTAGGAAATTATATTTATTGCTATAAAATATTCTCAGTAGACTAGGAATGTAGGGGAATGAACTTTTTATTTTTTTTAAACAATACTGAAGCATACCTAATAAAACTTAATGATTGAAAAAAGAAAGGAAGAAAGAAAAAATGGAAAAGTGGAAAGGAAAGGAATAGAAAGGTAGAGTGAGGAAGGGAGGTGGGAATGAAGGAAGGAAGAAAGGAAGGAAGAAGGAAACTCATAATGAATAGTGAAATGGTAAAAGTATTATCTTTAAGTTAGAAACAAATCCACAATGGTGACTATAGCTCTTCCTACTCAGCATCTACTGGAGGTCCTAACAAGCACATACATGAGATAAAATATGTAATAGCAATAGGAAAAGAGGTTAAGGATTTAAAGGAAAAGAAATCTGCCATTTTTCCAGCTATAGGATTGGCTACATGTGAGATCCTACACATGTAGGATTTTGACAAACTAATAGGAAGTACTAAAAGTAAGCAAGGACCAGTAAAACAAGCAAGCAAATCCTAGAAAGGGTTTTCATGGACTTGGTCATCTGGTCATAAGAATTTTTTGAAAGAGTAGAAGGCTAAAAATTAAGCCCCATAATTTAAAGGAAGATAATAAGGATTGGGTCACCATAACAAATATTGCCATCTATAATAAAGCTACATTAGTTAAAACTATATAGTGTTGGTGTAGAGAAAAAAAAAAAACATATCTGATGAAGTAATGCAGAGTCCTGAAATAGATTCTATAATTGGGGTCCATGCGTATTATATATGCAGCATTATCACTATCAGTTAAGAAGGGACGAGCTGCTCAGTGATGGTTCTAGATAGTTGGCTATCCATATGGCAAAGGATAAGATTAGATATTTTCAGTGAATCACACACAAAATAATTCCAGATGAGTGAAAGATTTAAAAGTTGGAAGTAACTTTAAAATTTTTGTAAGAAAATATCAGATAGTATATTTATGACAGGCAGAGGGGGAGATGTTAATACACAGAAGTATAAGCTGGAAGAAAGTTTTAATGAGATTGACTACTTTAAAAAACTAAAGGAAATGCTTAATAAATTTGACTACTTTCAAAGTGAAACACTAATTATCAAATGATAACACTAAAAAAGTTAAAAGAAAACTACATAAGCCTATAAGTAAAATATAATTTAAAAAAGACAAGCAAACAAAAATAACAAAATGAGAGGAATGGATGATTTACAGAAGGTAAATGACAAATTAACACAAGAAGTTATGTTCAGTCTCACTAGAAATTAAGAAAATGCACACTAAAGCAACAGCTATAAAAATGGCAACAGTTAGAAAAGTCAAGTATAATGAATTGTATTAGAGGTTAGGAGAAATAGATCCAATACTCTGGAGGACATGAATATAAATTGATGTTAGTACTTTGGACAGCAATTTGGCAATAGTTACTGGAATTGGAGAGCCTCAGATGTTTCTATTGCAGGTATGCATCTTAATATCTTACACCTGCAAAGATGTTTATTGTAGTGTTATTTGTAATAGAAAAGTAGAAAACAAGAATATAATCTAAATGACCATCATAGGAGAATGAGCAAAATAAACTGTGGTATATTCACAGAAAAATCTTAAATATATTGTTGAGTGAAAACTACAAGTTGTAAAAGGATGCATGAGACACAAGCTGTCCACAATATCTGCTTATACTTTATAGGCACATGCACATATAATAAAAGTACAAGAGCCTACAAAGGAAGTATAAATGCCAACTTAGAAGGAACCATTCCTTGAAGAAGAGGAAGGAATGGAATAGAGCATGACCACATCTGTAAATTTTAATTAAAAGGTGAAATAGGGGCACCTGAGTGGTCGGTCGATTAAGTGTCTGACTTCAGCTCAGGTGATGATCTCACGATTTGTGAGTTCGAGCCCCTGGTGGGGCTCTTTGTTGACGGCTCGGAATCTGGAGCCTGCTTCAGATACTGTGTCTCCCTCTCTGTGCCTTTCCCACTTGTGTTCTGTCTGTCTGTCTGTCTCTTTCTCGCTCTCAAAAATAAATAAACATTTTTTTTATTTAAAAAAAATGAAATAAAGAAGTGCCTGGTTGGCTCAGTTTGAAGAGCATGAGACTCTTGATCTTGGGTTGTGAGTTCGAACCCCATGTTGGGTGTAGCGGTTATTAAAAGAAAATAAATAAACTTACAAAAATGAAGCAAAAATGGCAAAATATTAATTTAAAAATCTGAAAAGGTACATGCATATTTATTTTAGTACATTCTATTTGATTTAAACATTTCATATCTGACTTCAAATATTTTGTAAAGAATTGTGATTAAAATGTACTGAACATGGCTTTCTACTGATATTCAGAAATACCAACTATAGAGCTAAAATATATTTGGATCAATGGGTGCATTATTAAAAAAAACTATTTTTCACCCATGGTGACAACTATATTCTTAGGGACAATTCAGTTGAGCATATATAATATGGTTGAATTGTTTTTAAGAGCAAATAATTTACTGCTTCATTGTAACAGCATTCTGGTTATGACTTTCTGAACTTCTTTGCTTACTATATTTAAAATAAAGAACACTATTACATATTGACCCTATTTTTGAGTCATTGTTCTTAAGTAGATAGATGAAGATAGATCTATCATTGATAGATCTTACACTGCAGTAATATTTAGAGCATGTATTAGCATAAGATATGCATATGTATACACATATAGAGTTTGTTACCACCATGACTTAGTGTTTTCATTTGGTGAAGGAACTTGTTTTATATTTGATTCTATCAGAAGTGAAATACTTATTTGTGGTTATTATCCAGTTTTGTTTTGCTGAAGCTACTTACATGAATTTGTAAATATGGCCAATTTGTAGAGGTGGGTGTGGAAAGAATGGTGTTTATGGTTTTTATATCATTTTTTAAAACTGCTTTTTAGAGATAATAGTTTATATTCTGTAAAACTCACCTATGCTGTATGCAACTCAATACATTTTAGTAAACTTACAGAATGCGCAATCATTACCACAATCCAATTTTAGAACAATTCTATCAAATAGGTACTCCCATTCCTACCCCCAGCCCTAGGCAACTAATCTAGTCTGTTTCTGTGTATTTGTCTCTTTTGGACATTTTTAATAAGTGAAATCATACAATATGTGCTCCTTTGTGTCATTTCTTTCACTGCGCATAATGCTTTTTAGGTTTATCCTTATTGGTATTGGAGCATAACACCAGCTCCTTGTTTCCTTTTATGGCTGAATAATATTCCATTTGAATGTATCACATTTTGTCTATCCATTTATAACCTAATGGATATGTGAGTTTCCATTTTTTTTTGTTATTGTAAATGATATTGCTCTGAATATTCATGTACAAGTTTTTCCATGGACATAGGTTTTTACTTCTTAGGGGTAGAAGTGAAATTGTTGGATTATATGTTGCATATGATTAACTTTTTAAGAAACTCCCAAACTGTGTTCCATATTTGCCACACCATTTTATCTTTCCAGCAATGCATGAGAGTTCCAATTTTTCTACATCCTTGGCAACACTTGTAATTTTCTGTCCTGTTTATTTTATCCATCCTAATGGGTATCTCATTGTGGTTTAAGTTTGCGTGACTGTAGTGCCTAATGATGTTGGGCATCTTTTCATTAACTCATTGACTATATGTCTTTGGATAACATCTATTCAAATCCTTTGCCCATTTCTTGTGTTGTTTGTCTTTATTATTGAGTTGTAAAAGTTTTTCTTTATTTTTTTGATATAAGTCCTTTATTGCTATGTGATTAGAAAATATTTTCTCCCATTCTCTAGGTTGTAAGTTTACTTTCTGCATAGTATCTTTTGAGGAGCAAAAGTTTTAAATTTGATTAAGTCCTATTACTTGCTCTTCTATCATTTGTACTTTTGGTGTTACAAGACACCATTGCCTAACCTAAGATCATCAAGATTTGTGTTTTAGTTCTCCTAGACATCATTTTAGTTCTTTAGGTCTGTGATTCATTTTGAGTTAATTTTACATATGGTATGAGATAGGGGTTCAAATTCATTTTCATAATGAGGATATTAAACTATCTAACACCGTTTATTGAAAAGACTGCATCTTTCCCTTGAACTTCCTGAAACCTTTGCCAAAAATTGGCTAAGCACAAAGGTACATGCTAAGTTATGGGATTTTAGTTCTATCCCATTTGTCTCTCCGCTTACCCTTATGCCAGTACCACTCTGTCTCGATGATTGTATCTTTGTAGTAAATTTTGAAAATGGAAAATGTGAGTCTTACAACTCTGTTGTTTTTCAAATTTATTTGGGTCTTTGGGTACCTTGAATTTCTACAGAGATTAATTTTTAATTTCTGGAAAAAAACTTTTTGAGGGTTTAATAGAGATTGCATTGAGCCTGTTTGGTGAATTGTGGAAATGTATCTTCTTTTGTCTTTCCTTTTAATTTTTTTTAACATTTATTCATTTTTGAGAGCGAGATAGATTATGTATCTTCTGATCCATGAAGATGGAACATCTGTTGTGAAAGGAAGTAGTCGTTTACTTCTGTTTTCAGATTTTTGTATTGCTAGTGCATAGGAAGGTAATGGACTTCTGTAGGTTGATCTTGTATCTTGCAGTCTTACTGAACTCATTTATGATTTTTGAGTTTTTTTCAGTGGATTCTTTAGAATTTTCTATATACAAGATTGCATCATCTGCAAATAGAAACTATTTTTCTTCTTCCTCCCCATTTGAGATGCCTTTAATTTGTGTGTGCACATGCACATGTACAATTGGCCTGTCTAGAAGTTTCCATATAATGTTGAATAACAGTGGTGAGAAAGGGCATCATTTCTTGTTCCTGATGTCAACAGAAAGTCTTCAGTCTTTCTCCATGAAAGATGTTGGTTCCAAATTTTCCATAGATGCCCCTTTATCATGTTGAGCAAGTTTCTTTCTAGTCCTAGTTTATTGAGGGGTTTTAATTGTAAATAAAAGTTGGGTTTTGTCAATCGCTTGCATCTATTGAGATAATCGGGTCGCTTTATTCTTTCTTTGTAAACCACTTTATTGAAGACTGACATACAAAAAGCATACAGATTTAACATATACAATTTGATGAGTTTGGAGATAAGTATACATCTGTGAAATCCTCACCACAGTCTTTGGCATAATATATCCATCATCTCTAAAAGTTTCTTTTTCTTTATTTCTATTATTTTCTTATGACAAAGCACTGAACATAAAATCTATTCTTTTAGCAAAAATTTTAAATATATAACATGATACTGTTAACTATACAGTAGATCTCTAAGACTTACTTTTCCTGTTTATTTGAAACTTTATTCTTTTTTTTTTTAAGATTTTTTTATTTTTATTTTTATTTATTTCTAGGGGAGAGAGAGAGACAGGATGAGCAGAGGAGGGTCAGAGAGAGAGGGAGATACAGACTCTGAAACAGACTCCAGGCTCTGAGCTGGCAGTCAGCACAGAGCCCGACGCGGGGCTCAAACCCACGAACCGCGAGATCATGACCTAAGCGAAAAGTCGGACGCTTAACCGACTAAGCCACCCAGGCGCCCCTGAAACTTTATTCTTTATTCTATACTGTATTAATGTGACTTTTTTTTTTTAATTCTAGGTCTTCAATTTTGCTTGTGAAGCCTGCAAAATGGTGACATTTAATGTACCTTCCAGACTAGAGGCAGACAGCATAGTTGGCAGAGGTGAGACATTTCAAAACAAGTGGTTTTAAAACAAATTTAGTTTACTTCTGCTGAAAAGAGCATGTTATCCAATCTTTGCCTTTTGGATTTAGCCTTAATCTATTTATATTTAGATACAATTCAAGATAGTTTTAAATATATATTCTGTTTTTTATAATCCCATGGAATTCTGTGGTTGATTCTAGTGCAAATGTTCTCATTCACGTTTTTGTAGTCATTTATGCTTTAACAATTTAAAGATTACATAAAGAGTTACATGTAGAATGTAGTCCTTTCATTACCCTAGGATTCTAAGCATTGGAGAAATATCAATAAGTGGTGGAGAAAATCAGAGCAGTGCTTTTATCAGTGTTAGAGCTGCCTTGAGGCACATCATAAGATGAGCCATTCCATTCAAAACTGAACTTAATGAGTCATTTTCACGTGGAGAATTTGGGGAACCTCAAGCTTTCCCAACAGCTGGGAAGCTCTGCCCAGTGAACTTTCCATGTGGCATAAGGAATATTAGAAGAAAACATCACGGTTTGCTTTGTTTGTTTGTTTGTTGTTGTTGTTGTTGGGACAAGATATAGCTTGCCCCAGAAATACCAAATTTACTTTTTCAGTGAAGTGTCCCATTTGTGGTTAAGTGCCTCATTTAATTTTTATTATGCGAATGTCACTTTTATTTCTAAGGAAAGGAAGAAGAAAAAGGATGTAAAAGAGAGGTCAGGGGTGTTCCTTTAGGGGGAGATACCAGAAGTTACTATGTTAAAAATGTGAAGAGAGAATTATGTCATCATTCCTAAAGACATTCACTTTGTTTTGATTAAATGTTTACATCTGTGACAGATTTGGATTAAAGTGAAAACACTTTACATGAGTAACATAGGAATCCCACGAGAAGTTATTACTTAAGTGAACATTAATGTATCAGTTTGGTTGTTGTTAAAACAGATAGTTGAAGAATGAGATGGATTTGACACTTTGGATGGAAGTTTCAAACTACTTACATTGAAATTTATATTTTATTACTTTTTACCAGGGAAACCTCCCAGGCAGAGAAGACATGCAGGGTTTGAGTGGGGAGCCCTGGAAAGCTAGGAACAGGCACACTGAGAGAACCAAGGGCGTAAGGGGAGCCGGTGGCTGGGGGAAGGCATGTGACAACAAAGTGCCAGTGGGAAGAATTCAAAGATGGAGTCTTCTGGGGCTCTTGGCTGGCTCAGTTGGTGGAGCATGTGACTCTTGATCTCGGGGTTGTGGGTTCGAGCTCCATGTTGGGTGTAGAGATTACTTAAAAGTAAAATCTTAAAAAAAAAAAAGATGGACTTTTCTTACTTGACTATTTGCTAAATTCATACCCTCTGTTGCTCTTTGGGCTCATGTGTATAACTTCTGGCTGAAGACAGGTGTATCTTAAAAGACTCAGACTATAATGCTGAGGACAGCTTTTCTGTTTATTCAGCTGTGTGTGAGGGTGTTACAGCTCGGCTTCTCCGTGGTTGCGACACACACGCCTCTTTAATAGAAAGATCATTTTTATAAGCCTTTTAGAAGCACATAAGGTTGGAAAACACTTTAATGCATGTATACAATTAAGAAATACTTAGTTATTTTTTAACTGAAAGGAAATTATTATTTTATACTTGTGAAGAAGCTACTTAAGAGATTTGGTAAATGCAAAGTGATTGGTTTATTTCATTCTACTTCATAATTTTAAAGAAGACGCATACACTATCTTAACACTTCCCTTTTTTTTTCCTTTTGCATGTGTTCCTACTTTGCAACTTGGAAACGTTTTCTTGCAGTTAACTTGAAAGAGTGCCTCAGGTCTGCAGACCTCATCCGGTCGGGTGACCCTGATTTCAGAGTTCTAGATGATGGGTCAGTATACACAGCCAGCACTGTGGTGGTGTCTGATGAGAAAAGGTCATTCACCATATGGCTCTATGACACCAAGACACGCACACAGAAAGAGATAAAGGTGCTCCTGGAACATCAGAAGAAGGTACTGACAATACGTTAATGTTTTCAGGCATGCTTTTCTTTTCCTTTAAATATTTCATTAAAAATTGCACAGAGGACAAAAAGACAAATGGGGTTTTATCCTCTTCTTTTCCTTTCCCTTCAGTTTGTTTTCCCTCCTTCCCTCTCTTTACCCCCCTTTCCTCCACCAGCCCCGACTGAACATTGGCTCTGGGTTTTGCTTTGTTAAATCTAATGGCATCTCCTTTGGGAAGGCTTCTTCCCCTTCTAAAGTCCAACTAATTGCTTTCATGTGTCAGCGTCCGTGTCACTTTGCTTACTCCTCTTTTATAAGCATTTGGAATTTTTTATTTGTGTAAATAATTTGTAGTTGCTTGAGGGCACGGTTGATCCCCTTTCTGCCAATAGTTTCAGTAATACCTAACTCCTAGTCAGTAGGTGTATGTTAAATTCATGTTAGGAGTAGTGTTTCCCAGTGAATTAGAGGTTGATTTCAAGTGTCACTGTGATTCTGCTGTTAAAATGGGATGGAAATCCTGCAGTGTGTGTACGTATGAGTAAATACACATGCATGGTATTGGCAGTTCTAGATTCCACATCGTGAGGAATGCCGTTGTGAAAGCAGTCACAAAGAAGACTAAAGATTTAGACTGGATTACATCGAATCCATCTTAAGTGTATTAAGGATAAAATTAATTTGAGTGTTTAGCACATTAAGAAATGTTTATTAAAATTATTTATTTATTAATTCCCAGGAAATAAATTTCTTCCTTGCAACACCATGAAATGAAATAGAAATCCATAAAAAGTCCAGTCTGACTTTTTGCAGTGATGGAAACGTTCTGTAATCTGCGTGGACTGATATGGTAGACCGATGTTAGTGGCTACTGAGTACTCGGCCTGTGGCTACTGGCACTGAAGGGTGGAATTATATTTTATTTAATCATAATCAATTTAAATTTAAATACAGTAAAACCTTGTTTTGTGAGCCTAATTTGTTCTAGAAATACACTTGTAATCCAAAGCACTTCCATATCAAAGGAAATTTCAAGAACTGTTGGTTCAGTTTGTGATCATGTGACAGCCGGCGTCACGTACTACTTGTATTGCAAGACATTGCTCGTTTATCAAGTTAAAATTTATTAGAAATCTTTGCTCAGCTTGCGGCTCTCATATAACAAGTTATTTACTCACAATCCAAGGTTTTGTTGTAGTCAGCGTATGGCTAGAGCTACCATATTGGAGAGTGCGGATGGGAGTGATAAGGGAAAGAAGCACGTGCATTTTCTTGCTTTGGTTCTCCTGAGAGTGTGAGCTTTTATCAGAAAGAACAGGTAAGGGCTGTCAATAAATTGTTATCAAGAGGACGTGTTCACTATGTCTATGCGGGAGAGAAGAAAAACTAAGAGTGCATTGCTGATTTTCCTAACCTGAAAGTATGGTCAGTGTTAGAAAGATACACAAAATGAAATTCTTCAGTTTATGAAACCTTTAAACTGTGGATGCATTCTTTCTTACCCACCTAATGCAAAAAGACCTTAAAAAAGGCTTTAAAAGACTCCTGAGACTGAGCCTCCAGGGAGGCATTAGGTTTATGGACTGTCCACTCTTTTGCAGCAACATCGGCTGTGATACTTTTACTTATTTAATTTTCTTTCTCTAAACTCAGGTGCTGAGGAAAAGACATGCCAAAGAAGCCGTTCTCAGGCGTTCCAAGAGGAGATGGGCCCCTATTCCCTGCTCAATGCAAGAGAATTCGTTGGGCCCTTTCCCTTTGTTTCTTCAGCAAGTAGGTTTTACGTAAACTTCTTTCTGATTGGGAGGGTTTTAATTCCCAGAGCCTGTAGTTCAGGCTTTACAACTCTTTAGACATTTAAAAATAAACAGATTCAGGGGCATCTGTGCGGCTCAGTTGGTTAAGCGTCCAACTTCGGCTAGGGTCATGATCTCACGGTTTGTGAGTTCGAGCCCCACATCAGGCTCTGTGCTGACAGCTGGGAGCCTGGTGCCTGCTTTGGATTCTCTGTCTCCTTCTCTCTCTGCGCTTCCCCTGCTCACTCTCTCTCTCTCAAATAAATAAACATTAAAAAATAAAAAAAAACAGATTCAATTGAAGATTTTCATGAAGTATACTAAACGTGAGTAAAATGAGAAAAACCACTAAAAATCTAATTATTATATGAGAAAGAATGCAGCCATTAAAAGATCTTTATTAGTTTGTTCATTCATTTAGCAGTTACTTATTGAGCACCTACTATGTCCCATGGAAGGCACTGCTCTAAGTATGACACTAGAAATAAACTTAGCCATATCCTTGCTCTCATGTAGGTTATTCTAGTGAGGAAGACGGGGTAAGCAAATGGTTATAATACTGAGTGATGGGTGCTGTGGTAGAGATGGTTTGGGTGATCTAAGAATTCATGGAGTCAGCACCAAGTCCTGAGATGGAATGTGCTACAAATCAAGGAAAGACTTAGAGGAGGAGACGTCAGAGCTTGGACCTGAAAGATGGGAAAGCATCGTGCAGGTAAATAATCGTAGAAGAAGAGGGAAGTGCAAAGGAGAGGGCGAGCTCCTTAGAGGAGTCCTTCTATTTATGATGGGGCTGGAGCAGGGAGATGAGGCAGAGGACACAGGTAGACAGATATAAACTCCCTGTTGGGGAGTTTAACTTTTTCCTGAAGCCAAGGAGAAGTTTTCAACCAGGTCAGGTTTACTTTTCATAAAGATCTACGTGGAACACATACAATGAAAGTGGTCGCTGAAGTAGGGCTGTGGTTTGGTGCTTGCTTCTTTCTATTATTGTGGCTGATGTTTCATTCCAATAGTGGGACCATTTGTTGATGTTTTTAACTGCCCTTCCAGTGTCTTTCACACTTTTTAAAAAATTCTCCTTTGCTAGATCTTATTTCTTCTTTTCAAATTTTGTTTATACATACATATATATATATAAATATATACATTTATATATATATAAATAATATTTATTTACTTATTTTTGAGAGAGAGAGCACAAGAGGGGTAAGGGGCAGAGGGAGAGAGAGAATCCCAAGCAGGCCCCATGCTGTCAGCACAGAGCCCAATGAAACGCTCAATCCCACAAACCGTGAGATCATAACCTGAGCCAAAATCAAGAGTCGGTCAGATGCTTAACCAATTGAGCCACCCAGTAACCCCTCAAATATTGTATTTTAAGCACTGATGAGGCATATTAAGACATGATTTCTGATTACCAAATTTGTACTGATCATAGCTCATTTTAGCCCTTGCATTGCTAAGCCGGTCACCACTTCTCAGTCTCATTTCCTTGACATGTGTACACTTGCCTAGCTGACCCTTCCGTCTTCCTCCAAGTACTTTCTTCCCTTGACTTCTAGGACATCACTCACCTAATTGTCCACTTACCTCCCTAGCCACTCGTTCATACTGTGTTTTACTAGTTCTTCCTCATTCCCATGTTTTCCCTTCCCCAAACTTTGGAGAGCTCCAGGCTCAGCCCATGAACCTTGTCTCTTGTTTATTTATATTCGCTGCCTTGATAATCTCATCCAGTCTCATAGCTTTGAGTACTGTTATCTATTAGAGACTTAAGACTTCATATTTCTCGGACAGACTGCCTAATTGTTATTTCTACTTGAAAGCTTAATGTATATTTAACACTTAACATATGTGGGGGAAAAAAAAGTTTGGGTTTTCTCCTAAAAACACCTGACCATCTCAGTTAATGGGCACCTTCATTCTTTCAGTTGTTGGGTCCTTAGAGTCGGTTTGGTGAGGTTTTAGTTGTAGAGAACATATGTCTCTCTAAGTAGTTAACAGACAGCGATTTATTACAACATATAAGCCATATATAGAATTGTTGTAGGGACCGAAGAAACAAACTTTAGGTTGAACTTTCAGGAATGAGTCTCCAAGCTACACTGCATAATCCACAACCAAGGGGCATACATGCTGTTCCCTCCATGATGGGGCAGCAAATAATTCAGGAACCAAAGTGTCACTGAGTGGCTTATGCCTGACAGAGATTTATTTTATGTGAAAGTATGATCTGGTAAAGATATTTAATAAAAATTCACAAGGGACCTTGACTTCTTTTTTTTTTTCTTTTTTCTTTTTCTTTTTCTTTTTCTTTTTTTTTAACTTGGCCGTCTCTGCAAGATAGCTCCTCAGTGTGTACAGATGGGGAAACCCATTCCTTCACTTTCTAGACACAGTTTAGGTCTTGCATATGTTATTTTTGGTTATATCCCATTAATGGCATTTTCATGTGGCCATACCTTATTGTAAGGGAGCCTAGGAAATATCTTTCTTTTGGGCAATCTTATAGTCACCTATAAATTCTAGTGTAAAGACATGGGCAGAATAGATCTTAGGGGTTATCAGCACCCTCTGACATAGTGTCATCTTCATGCCACGCATCCAGCCCTTCAACAGATCCTGTTGGTTGTACCTTCAAATTATATACAGAATCTAAGCACTTCTCACCATCTCTACCGCTACCATCCTGTCTAACAAACCATCATCACTCCCATGAATTCTTGCAATAACCAAGTGGTCTTCCTGCTTCTTCACTTACCACCTATCCACCCACCCACCCACCGTCCCACATTTAGTCCTAACAAAACACTAAGTATTACCTTTTTAAAATATAAATTACATAATATTACTCTTGTCTAAAGTTTCCAATGTCTTCCCACCTGTCTATAAGGAAAAGTCAACAGCCTTGGAATCCCTTATATGATGTGGCTTCATCTCCTGCTTCTTGCTGACTACTGACTTTCCCCCCTCCAATCACAGTGGCCTCTTCGCTGCACCTTGAACACTCCAGGCACAGTGTTAACCTCCTCCCTTTGTACTTTATGTCTCCTCTGCCAGGAAGAGTCTTCCTTGTTTATTCGCATTTGTCCTTCTTTTAATTTTTGCCAGTTCCCATTCCTGAGGAACATTCAAATTAGCTCTTCCTTTCACCAGTATATGAGAGTCCCTGTTGACCCAGCTCCTGCCAACAATGGGTATTATTGTTCTTTCCTCTCTGCCAAATCTCTAGATGGGAAGTTATGGTTTATTGTTTTTAATTAGATTTTCTTTGGTTACTCTTTATGTTGAACATTATTTTCATTATACTGAGCAGTTTAAAAAAATCTTTTGCCAAATGCTTCTGACTGTTTTGTGTGTTGATGAAGTGGTAAATGTGATTATTATTTTATCAAAGTGTCTTTAAAATAAAAAGATATATATCCGTAAGTCACATTAAAAAGATAGTATTTTATTTTATTTTATTTTATTTTTTTTATGTTTTATTTATTTCTAGGAGAGAGAGAGAGAGACAGCGTGAGCATGGGAGGGTCAGAGAGAGAGGGAGTCACAGACTGAAACAGGCTCCAGGCTCTGAGCTGGCAGTCAGCACAGAGCCCGATGCGGAGCTCGAACCCACGAACCGCGAGATCATGACCTAAGTGAAAGTCGGACGCTTAACCGACTAAGCCACCCAGGCGTCCCATAAAAAGATAGTATTTTAACAGATTTTTGATTTAAAATTTTTACATCTGTGTTTTTTTTCCCTCTTAGGTTCAATCTGATGCAGCACAGAACTATACCATCTTCTACTCAATAAGTGGGCATGGAGTTGACCAAGAACCTTTAAATTTGTTTTTCATAGAAAGAGACACTGGAAATCTGTATTGTACCCGACCTGTGGATCGTGAAGAATATGAAGTTTTTGATGTAAGAGTTTTATTGATATATATGACTTTAAATGATTGAACTGTGTTTCTTCTGATATTCTGTGGACTCTTTTCTGTCTTTCTGCATTCTCTTCTTAGAGTCAAAGAAATAGGTTGTGCAGTATTTTAAAATATTTGATTTGTTCTTTATCTTAACTTCTGTTAGGTAAGCCTAAAATGAAGCAAAGAGGTTTAGTTGTATTTGGATGTATATTTCTAGTATATTTCCACGAGTTGGTTTTGTTTATGAGGGACTTTCTCTTTCTGCTCATGCTACAATTTCCTCTCTCCAGGACGTGGGCACAGTTGATAAGAAGGGTCTTCTTCTCTTCTTATTCTTTTTTATTTTCTTTTATTTATTTTTTTGTTTTTCCTTCTTTCCACTTGTGTGATTCTCTGACCATTACTGGGAACTAGATAAGGAAGCAAAAGTGAGAGACCAAACCAAACAAGGTTAATAAGCCAGACTCCTGATATTGATGAGCTTACAGTCAATGGGGAATAACTCAGACAATTTTCAGTATTACTATGGTTATGTTCTCTGAGGTCACGTGGTCATCCCTGTGGTGCAGGGGGACCACATATGTTTCTCCATAGGAAAGAGGGATTCTCTTCCTAGAAGGAGGAAGAGATGCTGGTAAGCAAATGTGACTGATGTCCACCACATAACATTTCTTAACAAAATTTTTAACTCCGTGTTGTAATCACATGCTGAATAAAAATACATTCTACTTGACATTACATTGCCCTTTGATTTCTTAGCAATGCGGAAACTGGTAAATGCATTTTGTTAGAAAAACTCTATAAATATGTGATTTATGAAGTAAATAAAAGGGCTTTGTTAGTTACAGATGGAAAATCATGGTTTTATTTAGATGATGTAGTAGGATTTTCCCAATTGCAACGAGTTTAATTGTTGTCCCCAATATAACTTCCTGACTATTGAAAGAATAAGGACTATAATCTGAGTCTAATGGACAGAATTCTCGCTGACTTGGCTGTACTATGGAGTTTTATTCAAAGAGTAGCCATTTCTACCAAATACTGGATGCTCTTTACTGCACTTAAAGTGTTTTTCCTTTTGATGCTTTGATGATTGAAAGAGAACTGAATAGAAATTCTTAGTGGTTGGCTATCCAAAAGATTTGCAAAGAAGGTAGCAGATAAAGCATAGTGTTCCCTCTTGCTAGAATCTTGTGTTAATGGACTATTGATCTTGTTTTTTCCTGTTTCACAGTTGATTGCCTATGCCTCAACTGCAGACGGGTATTCAGCAGACATACCTCTTCCGCTGCCCATCAGAGTGGAGGATGAAAATGACAACCACCCTATTTTCACAGAAGCTATTTATAATTTTGAAGTTCCAGAAAGTAGCAGACTTGGTAAAATAACTTTTTAAAATTGAATTTTTTTGTGTGTGTGCTTTCTTTTACCATTTGTATTTTTTTCTTTTAGGAAATGTATGTGGATTTCCTTTGCTCTTACGTTTCTTGATGTTTATCTTGCTCCTAACTGTTTTTTTTCATCTACTTAAAAATGCTCTTTACATATTAAGGATAATAACCTATTGTCCCATTGTAAATATTTTCCCAGGGTATTATTGCTTTCCAATTTTATTAGTGCTACTTTTTGAGGTACAGAGGTTCAGGACTTCTATTTAGTTAAATCAATCCTTATTCTTTTCAGACTTTATAGTAAGAGAACTTCTAAAAGTAAAATGTATTATGCTAAATATGTTTGTGTACATTTTTTTGAGGTATTGGGTTTTTTATACTCAAGACCAGATTATCCTGAGGTGATATTGAACCGGTATATATTTACCAGAATACATTTAATCCTGTCACAGCCAAACAGAGTGTAACCTACAGAATATTACAGGAATCTGGTCTTGTCTCTATGATACCAATTAATTATAAAAGCAGGTAACAGTTATTTAAGTTTGGAATCATATTTAATTTATATACTTTATATCACTTTATCATTTTATGGGTTTATCATTATCCTCTCCTCCAAGAGAGGACATATAGGGTAGAATTACAATAAAATTAAAATTAATATTGATATTTTTATTAGGTTTTATTTCAGGAGGTGTTAAATGACATCTACTGAAAACACAATTTTTTAAAGCTCTTATCATCTTTTTTCTTAAAACTGCTACTTTACTACTTCCAATTTAGAATGAATCCAGGGATAACTTTAGAGAAACTTACATCACATGTTCTAAAACACTTGCTAAGACATGGAAAACCAGAGTGTTCAGGTTCGTTGGCCCCGATGTCTTCTGAGACTTGCAACATGGAAAGTAGCCATTCACAATAAAGTTGAAAGAGTGTGGACTCATTCATAAAGGATGACTTTGCTAACTTGCCTATTAAAGTTTCTAGTAGTTACTCAGATCTTCAGTACATTTTTATACCTGCTGTTTCCCTTTATATTTCACTTTGATAATTTGATGTCATAGATGTTAGCCTCTTTATTACTCATATGGTACAATTAAAAAAATAAAAATGGTTGGTTAGGAGTTTAAGAAACCTCGTTTTTGATTTGGGGTCTGTTATTAATTTACTGTGGGAAATGGTGGAAGTCCCTTTGAGTTCCCTGACCTGTAAAAGGCGTTAATTACATTAGATGACCTATAATATTTTTAGCTTTAGAGTGACTATGACTCTGGTTCAGTTTTTTTTCAAAGGGATTATTGATTTCAAAGTCTTTCTTGAGAATTTTGTTTTCTACGATAGTGACAGATGAGAATCAAGGGCAAGTACTTTGATGCCCAGATGAACCCAAGGTCCTTTAAGCAAATCACACAAGAAGGTTCGGACCAGTTTGGGCTGTGATACTCTGAAATACTGGATGTTCTTTGAGTTTGCATTAACTCACACACAGAATTTGGGACAGTGGGTGCTCAACTAATATTTAAGTATAGTGCTCATGAAAAGGGGTTTTGAAGTCAGGATTTTTGAGGATTTTCTGTGATAACTAAAACAGTTTTTTTTTTTTTTAACTTTTTTTAGTGTTTATTTTTAAGAGAGAGAGAGGGAGAAGGAAAGATAGAGTGCAAGCTGGGAGGGCAGAGAGGGAGGGAGACAGAATCAAAGCAGGGTTAAGGCTCTGATATGTCAGCACAGAGCCTGAGACAGGGCTCAAACGCACCAACCGTGAAATCATTACCTGAGCTGAAGTTGGATGCTTAACCGACTGACCCACACAGGCACCCCAGTAAAACAGTTTTTAATCCAGAGAATTAACAGTGTTTGTGTCCTGTCAGTAAAATTGCAGGAAGAAAATATTCTGCCTTAAAAAGGTTAGGAACTTTTTCTCTATGTAAACATAGATGAATAGCATTTGTTCTCTCATAATATGATAATTACTTCGTATCTTCATATTGATCCACTGCAAAGTTTTGTCATTATTTGTGAATATATAACTGGACATTCTCTAAAATGTTTATATATATGTGTATATATATGTATTTGTTTATTTACATACACACATACAAATTTTAAACACCTATTACAGTGAAAAATATTTGAAACTATTATTTTCTGGTATTAATTGGTTTTTATTTTCTTCAAATACAGTATTTCAGCAAACGTGTGTGTGTGTGTGTGTGTGTGTGTATGTGAATATGTGTGTGACTGTATATGTCTATGTATTTGTTCCTCAGACCAGCCCTACACACTGGGTATGGGCAAAGTGGATCTATGTATTACATTTTCATTGGCATTGGAACACTGACCTTACACTTGACAATACCACCTGTTTGTACTCGTTGATACATGTAATCCTTTACTTGAGCAATATTCTTACATTCCATACAGATGAGAAATATTAATAGCTCCAAATGAAGAAACAATTGACCTAAATTCTCTCCGAAGGGTGAATGGTTTGAAATCCCCTCCTGAGGATTAAGTGGGGCTGAGGGCTGTGCAGTTTGGATACTAAGTGGGTGAAAGCATAATGAAATATGTCAAAGACTAGCACAAAAAAGAAAAAATCCTGGAATGGAGACTAGAGTGTGAAAGGTCAAGTCTTGGCCACTTATACAGTTATACCCCAAGTCAGTCTCGATTTATCTATTAATCAGAAATTCAGTTAAAAATCTGATTTACTTAGGAAACACGATTTCTCTCTCCAGCTCAGTTTGGTATTGCAGTATGTGGGAATATGTGTTGAAATTATTCTTGATGGCCATTTACATAAGTTTTTAGTAATTTCTTATCAAACATTTTTAACTGTGAGAAAAGTAGAAGTATACCTTGTTACTAGAGCCTTATAGTGTTTTATGTTGTAAATTTGAAGTCCTCTTCATTGGTGCTATTGAAAGATGGAACACCTCTCGTAAGAAATCCATATAAAATTAGATTTCCGCTATCATTGCTAAAATTTGAAAGGCAACGATACTCCTAAATATGTTTTGCAGTTCTGGAAATTAAAGACTCTTTTCTTTTCTTTTCTTTCTTTTTTCTTTTCTTCTTTCGGTAAAACATGTAGGTACTACAGTGGGAGTGGTTTGTGCCACAGACAAAGATGAACCAGACACAATGCATACACGCCTGAAGTATAGCATTTTGGAGCAGACCCCGAAGTCTCCAGGGCTCTTCTCTGTGCATCCGAGGACAGGTGTCATCACCACAGTCGCTCATTATTTGGACAGAGAGGTAGCCTTCTACTCCTTAGAATATCATTTGGCTGGGGGCTTAGACCCCCTACTCCATTTACTGTAGTTTGCTCTCCCATGGACTTAGGAGTTTCTGTTTTCTTTTATTTCGGTGTAAGACAATAAAAATTCCCAGCCATGTTATGTTTTCTGTTTTAAATATTACTTCTATTTCCTTATGTAGGGAAAGCCATTGGAATAGAAAAACAGATCGATTGGTGTTTAGAAGGAGACACAGCCTGTAAGATACAGATTTGTAAGCACACCCAGGTTTGCTTTCCCTGACCAAAAAATGTCAACAAGGGGTGCCTGGGTGGCTCAGTGAGTTGAATATCATACTCTTGATCTCAGCTCAGGTCATGATCTCACAGGTTTGTGAGTCGGAGCCCGGCATTGGGCTCTGTGCTGATAGTGTGGAGTCTGCTTGGCATTCTGTCTCCCTCTCTCTTTGTCCTCACCCTGTTTTCTCTCTCTCTCTCAAAATAAATAAACTTAAATTAAGAAAAGTCAACAGGAATTTTCGGAGAACAGCCACAAAGTCTGTTGTGGGAATAACACGGAAATAAAGAAATGAACAAAGGAGATATAAAAACAAAACCAGTGCATTTAAAGGAAGAAGCAGCAGAGTATCCGAGAGTGGAGCCTATAGGAGGAGCATCTCAGGGTGAAAATGTTGGTTTCCAGAAAATGGAAAAAAGTAAAGAAACAAAACAAAACCGAAGGAGTGGCTAAAGAATAGTAAGAAGAGAAAGTTAGCAGAGAGGATTGTTCCACAAACTAATCAATTTTACCATCACCATCACACAACCAAGTGTCTTCTGTACATTTCTCCTCAGATTTCCCATAGGCACATAAAATTCAGTATGTGCCAGACACAACTCATTCTTTTGGGCCATTTTTGCTCACCCCACTAGAGTTCACTTCCTCAGAGAACAGGCTGTCCTTCTGCTTTTGCTACATTGGTTGATGATATACCCTCTGCTTATCCAAATAGGACACCTGAGCATCACTCTCAACTCTCTCCTTTCTCTTAAATTTTATATAGAATTTACCATCACATCCTACTAAATGCTAACTCCCAAGTAACTTTGCTGTCACCCTTACTCTCTGCCCTCATTGCCACTGCCTCAGATTTGGATCGTGTATCTTAGACTATTTCAGACTTTTTAACTGATTTCCTATTTTTTAAGTTTGCTTATTTTGAGAGAGACAGACAGACAGGCAGTGGGGGAGGGGCAGAGCAAGAGGGAGAGAGAGAGAATCCCAAGCAGGATCTGTGCTTTCAGTGGCTCAATCTCACAAACTGTGAGATCATGACCTGAGCTGAAACCAAGAGTCAGATGCTTAACTGACTCAGCCATGCAAATGCCTCTAACTGATTTCTTTGAATTTCTGCTCAGTTTACTGCAAATCATGCTGAATCTTTGAAAGAATATTCTTCCTGAAACTCAAATATTCTTATTTTGTGCTCCCCTTATGACTGTTGTAAAACTTTTCCCTATTACCTGCTAATTAAAATAGAAGTGTAAGTTCTTTGTATGACTCTTTGTAATTTAACCTCTGTCTACTTTTTCAACTTATCCCAATGCTTAAAGTATATACAAATAAGAAATCAGATAAAAGCATTGATACACATAAATGGAAGACTGCACAACCAAGGTTTCATTTATAAGTTGGAGCAAATGTTTTCAAACAAATAATTAAATTTTTGCTTTGTTTTCAGACTGTAGATAAGTACTCACTGATAATGAAAGTACAAGACATGGATGGTCAAGTATTTGGATTGATAAGTACATCAACTTGCATCATAACAATAAAAGATTCAAATGACAACGCACCCACTTTCAAACAAAATACTGTAAGCATAATATCAAAATCTGACTCTACTTGTTGTCATTTGTTATTTAATATAAATTAATAAAATATGTGTCATGCTTTGAAGAATGTATGTTTATTTTATGAATAAGATTAAAGTTTGAACAGCTGACATATAAATCTCCTTTATTAATTCATAGTAGTGTTTTATCTCCTTGTTAGAGACAAGTAACATTTGTCTTCATTTATAACGAATTTCTTTATTTCAAAGATAATCCTTAATGAAACAACAGTCTTTGTGATTCATGGCTTTAAAATAAACTAGGTAAAAATGATAACCAATACTTTTGGAGTGGAAGAAATATTTTACTTTCTTTGTAAAAGTTCTCTTTATAAAGTAAGTTTTTAATGAGCTTTTTCTGTTTCAGTATGAAGCATCAGTAGAGGAAAATGCATACAATGTGGAGATCTTACGAATATCTGTAGAAGATAAGGATTTAATTAACACTGCCAACTGGAGAGCCAATTTTACCATTTTGAAGGGCAATGAGAATGGACATTTCAAAATCAGCACAGACAGAGAAACTAATGAAGGTGTTTTGTATGTCGTAAAGGTACAGTAATAAAGAATACTTGACAATTTGGCAAGTTAGCAAGTTCTCTTCTAATGGTTTAATCAACTAAATAGTTTCAGATTAAAGAATCCACAAGATGGAATAGAGCTTCCTCTGTTTAGTGCAACTGTTCGTGTCAAATGCTGTCTTTCTTCCATAATTTTGTTGCCAGTCATTAGTCATCTAGCTTCTGCTTGAACATTCTCAGTTCTAAGGGTCTCCATTGGCAGCTTATTCTATATTTGGAAAGCTCTGATTCTCAGAAGTCCTTACTTCTACTGTCCCCTAATAATTCTCCTTGTATCCCATGTCTGGGCTCTGTCTCTAATGGTCTGGGTCCAATCTCTAATCCTATACAGAAGAAGTATAATTCTTTTGAAAAGGTTGCTATGTCCATTTGGAGCTTATTTTCTCTAGGATAAATATTCTTAAGTCCTTTAAATATTCCTTACATGATATAATTCAGAAACCCATAGTCTTCACTCATTCTCTTTCTGGAATATATGCCTGGTTGTATCTTATCCTTTATAGGTGATTTTGAGGGTGAAATATAGTGTTATATCAGACAGTATATATCTTTATTCTATATACTGTGGTTTTGGTCGCACTGTTTCATTCTTGGGTCCATGTTATGAGGGCAGAAAAGGCCCTATTTGGGAAGGACCCTTGGTTTTATATTTGTAACCCAGAACAAGAAAGAAAATTGTCCTATGATCAGGTAAAGGAGTCATCCATTGAATAAAGCAAATTTTCCTGCCAACAAAAATATGGTGGAAACTTTGATACATCAATATCTATTTGTAGTTACTTCCTCCTTAAAAATTTCCAGAGATTATGTAATAAACCTTGGCAAGTTCTATCCAGATGTGAATAGTCAAATTATATTTGTTCCAGATGACTTTCAACATCAAACTTCCCTCTATTTCAGTTTTCTATAATATGATCTGCTCAAATTGAATACTAAAAACAACCACTTAAGAAAAATGAAGCTTTATAATTGATAGTAGTAGGAAGGGAAATAAGCAGGTGGTACTGGTCATATTTTCTTTGTATTGGCCCAACTTAATCTGGTCTTCATTTGGACTCTCCAGAAAGCAGAACACAAGGCAAGGACCTCAGTGAAGGAAAATATTTAGGAAGGAGATCCTAGAAAGTCAGAGTAAAAATGGAAAATTAAGACCAGAAAGAACAAAAAGCCAATCAAGTCTGCATTATTGACTTAGTCACCTCTGGTGTTCAGTCATGCAATGAACCATGTAGAATGTACTTCAGAATTATCTTCTCAAAAACTGGTACCCGGGGCATTTGTCCATCAGCTCCCATTGTTGATACCCATGCATCACTGGTTGAAGGTTGCCTCCAGGGAATCTCAGCTCTCTGGCACTTCTGGGCATGGCTGTGCCTGCTCAAGAGAGGTCCCTGGGTTTGGAGCAAACTTTGAATCTGAAGAGCTGAATCTTGGTGTGCTTGAGATGTGAATCTATCAGTGTAAATGAGGGAGGTGTTCACCAGAGCTGCAGCTGAATCCAGGTCGCCTGAGGGTCTGTGGTGTGTAATTCTGTTGAAAACAGCTGCTATGCATCAGTTTCCAAAGCTGGATAAACAATTTGCCTCAAAATTGATGTGATTGGCAACAGATGTTTTGTAAAAGATTTCTCCTGGACACCTTCCTCTGCACACCCCTCACCCCTGCCTTGACTCCTTTCTAGAAATGAGTCAAAGGAATAGTTTGAGATCCGAGATAGGTAGATTATGCCAACTGCAGTAGCTCAAGTCAAAGACCCATCCTCAGATCTTCTGGAGTGCTCTGTATCTACTGCTTCATTAGAAGGCTACTCCTCATTTCTCTCTCCTTCAAGGCCATTATTAAAGACCCATTATTTAAAAAAAAAAAACTCAATATTTATCTTGGTTTGAGAGACAAAATTTAAGTAATTCTAGGAATTAAGTTTTTATTGAGTTTTTTTGACCAATACAAAATGAATTTTAGTAAACTTTAAAAAAAAAATCATAGTACGTCAACACATTCCATTTTTTTCATAGAGTGGATTTTTTTCCCCTCAAGAAGTGTTTATCACAGAGCCATTAAGAAAAATGTTTCCAAATATTTTCAGAAATAACAGCCTGTATCTTAGAATATTTCTTACTCCATGTGATTAATAAGTATCTGGTGAAACATTTTATTTCTGGTGAACAGCTTCTGGGTACCATCCCAGAATTCCTCAGGAGGGAGAGCAATTAGATGGTGATACTTTACTTTTTTGTCCCTGGTTCAGTTTAAGTTAATTCGAAGAATATAGAAAATCCATGCCCCGCCCCCTACAATAAAATTTATATACATTTAATCCCATTACTTTTAAACATAAGATAATTGTACTTATAATTATATCCTAGCTCTTATATCTAGGAAATTCTTTTAGAATTTTAAAAGTAGTCACCAAGTACTGCAAGGGAATGATACTAAGCATCTTATGTAGGTTATAACTAGTTGTCATATCCCCTTTAGGATACAATATTATTATCATCCCCATTTTATAATAAAAAAAAGATACCTATAGTTTTCTTTTTTTCACAATTTCTGTTTCCATATCAATATTAGGCTTGCTTTATAAAAATAATTTATTTTGCTTCTTTCCCTGTGTTTTGAAATTATAAAGTAAAAAAACTCCAAAAATACAGGATTCCAAAAAATTATTTTTAACCTTCATAACAACCCTGTAGTTGTTCCTATCATTCTTCCCATTTCCAGATGAAGAAGCTAAGTCAAAAGAAGTGAAGTCACTTGCCCCTGTTCATAGAGATAGAAGGTGATAGAGCCAGGATTCAAACTCAGACATTCCTGCTACAGAACCCTTCATCAGAGCTACTGTGCTGTTCTTCCTGTGGAGTACCCTTGGGTCATGTTCCCCTTATCCTCTCCTCTTTTCCACCCTTGGGTTACATGGCTTGATAAAATCATGACTTCAGTTGCACAAGGAGGTCTTCTCATTTTAGATCTTCAAAGCATTTCCACTTCTCTGAGTTTACTCTTTGAATTATCTCCTTCCTCTGTCATTATTAGCTCCTTTGGTAGCTTTGCCCTCTCTTTAAGCCATTCATCATATTCTCTAACATTTTGGTCAATAAAATTTTCATTTTCCATTATTTATCTTTCTTTCTATATTCTATGCAAACCCTTAGAAAATTTGAATTCATTACAGAGCTCCTTTGGTAACCACAGTGGTCTTTAAAAGTATCGTACGCTGGGGGAGCCTGGGTGCTCAGTCGGTTAAGTGTTCAACTCTTGACATTGGCTCAGGTCATGATCTCTTGGTCTGTGAGATCTGCAGGCTCTGCACTGCTGTCACGGAGCCTGCTTGGGATTCTCTCTCTCCCTTTCTCTCTGCACCTCCACCACTTGTTTTCTTTCTTTCTCAAAATAAGTAAATAAATATTTTAAAAGTTTAAAGTACCTTATCCTTTACCTTGCTAAAGATTTGTGTTCATATAATTAAGTTAAATATTTAAATACTTTCTAACGTTGACAAGGTATCTTCCATTTTAAAATCAAACACTGTATAACCAAGGTGTTTTGAAGACCATCTTTCTTTCACATAGGCTATGTACTTAATAATGGATAGGAATAAACTTTATTCATTCCTCTATACCAAAAAGAAATAATCGGTAAGTCAAGCCAAAGATTGCTCAAATATACGTCTTTTATCTGAACAAAGCTTCCAAATGTCTTGTTAGTTGGTGTCTCCTATTATTGTATTATATTTGGTTGTTAACAAAAAATACATCACTTTTTTCTTTTCGATTGGCTGTGTGACAGCCTCAGAGATTAACTGAAACCTAGGGTGTAAAGCCCTCGCTGTGGGCTTACAATGTTCAATGTTATTTTTACAAGAGTTGCACAGAGGACAAAACTTAGTACCAGAGCTTAAGAAACTTAACACAAAGTGACACAGCTAGGATGCAGTAGGACAGGATTTGAGTGTAGGTCTCTTTGGTATCAAGTACATGCCCTTAAGCACCATGTTCAATTGCTTTGCATACGATCTTGGAAATTAGCCTCTGTGTTATCTATAAAATATAAATAATACTTCTCTCTGCCTCCCTAGTAGCTATTCAATTATAATAATGAAAATGAAAACATGTGGTAAACTAGAGGATATTGTTATTCTATTTTTAGAAGTCTTACATGTTCTTGGGTCTCATGTTGTTAATTTTCCATATTGGAGAACTTTTCTGGAACTGTAGCCCATGATCTGATGCAGTCTTCAGCTCAATCCTGGTAATCTTTCCATCTCAGCATTTCCTTTCTATTTGAGCAGCAGCAGTTGCACATGGGTTTGATGAAGAAGATTCTGTACTTGGTCATTCTCAACACTGAGAGTCTGCCATAAAACAACACTTCATCTTCTAGGGAATTATTAGCATCTCAGTGCAGATATAGGATATTTTTGAACATTTTTTTAAATTAATGAAACAGGGTTACCTGGGTGACTCAGTGTCCAACTTTATTTAGCTCAGGTCATGATCTCACAGTTTGTGTGTTTGAGCCCCACATCAGGCTCACTGCTGCCAGCCTGTCAGTGCAGAGCCCACTTTGGATCCTCTGTCCTCTTCTCTCGGCCTTTCCTCCACTCACACCCCCTCCAGAATAAATAAATATAAAAAAAAAAATAAAATAAATTGATGAAACATTAAAGCTACTATGTAGTGGAAGAGAATTCCTGTTTTTTCATTAATCGCTGATTTCATCCTACTAGATTTCCAATCTTCAGAGTTTTAAGCCTCTAAACTAATATTCAGTGCAAACCTTGAAAAATTACATAGAGAACTTCTAAGGCTTTAGCAAGTGGTCCTGATCAAATAACTGCACCTCCTCCAGAGCGGCAGCTGTTTGCTGACTCCATCCACGCCTCATCGCCAACGAACGCTTTCATTCTCTGCATGATCATATCAACACATGTGATTTCTGAGAGAGTGTACATGTAATTTGTGAGAGAGTGTTCATTGGCAATAGATAAACATATTAATTCTTCCTCTTGACTCTCCATTTCCTAAAAATGAAAAAAGAGTTTCACACATATTTTGTGGATTCTAAGATTCAGACATTTTCTTGACTTCTTGGTGGACTCCTGCTGTTAGTATCTCAGCTTGATAATGGCTAGGTATGGGGAAAGGTTTAAAATAAAAATGTTACTCATCAATTTCTATTTTGTTCAGTGGTCAGCCAGTGATGGTTTTGATAAGCAGAAAGAGAATCAAAGAAAAAATACTTCAAATTTGCAGTACAATGTAAAATAGTGTTTTATGCATTTTGCTTGATTAGCTGTCTAAATATCAATTATAATCAAAGGATTCACTTAAATATTTTTAGAGGCTGGTGAACCGACTAAGCAGCACAGTGTAGCAGAGGGATTACAGTGTGGGGGTTAAGGAAACGGACACAGTTAATAGGAAGTAGTAAGTCAAGCAAAATTGCGTTCTCCTGGGGCGCCCGGGTGGCTTAGTCAGTTAAGCATCCGACTTTCGCTCAGGTCATGATCTCGCGGTTCGTGGGTTCGAGCCCCGTGTCGGGCTCTGTGCTGACTGCCAGCTCAGAGCCTGGAGCCTGTTTCAGAGTCTGTCACTCCCTCTCTCTCTGACCCTCCCCTGCTCATACTGTCTCTCTCTCTCTCTCCTAGAAATAAATAAAACATAAAAAAAAAATTGCGTTCTCCTGGAGTTAGATGCCCTTTAGGCTGGTCTGTTAGCACTCTAAAGCAGGGTCATAAAAACACTGTCATCTCTTTGCATTGTCTCAGGTTCAGAATAATTTTCCTTAGTAAGAATGAACTATAAAAGTATAACAGGAATTGTTTTTCCACAACTCCATAAAATTTTGGGCCACACTTGCTAAAGGTGTAGTGAAGAATCACCTCTCTCTTTAGAAAAGGGTAAAGTCCATATTGATTGAATGGGAACATAGAAATTATGCACCACTGTTCGTGTTTACAGAGGCTCACATGTTACTTGAAATACCCATGTATTTTACACTGATGCTGATATCCATGTGCTTTTTTAAAAAGCCGCTGAATTATGAAGAAAACCAACAAGTGATCCTGGAAATTGGAGCAAGCAATGAAGCTCCGTTTTCTCGAGATTTTACATTCAGAACAACAGCCATGAACAGAGCTGTGGTCACAGTTCACGTGAGGGATCAGGACGAAGGGCCTGAATGTAGCCCGGCAGCCCAGTATGTGCGGATTCAAGAAAACTCAGCAGTGGGGTCAAAGATCAATGGTTATAAGGCATATGACCCTGAAACGAGAAGTACCAGCGGCTTAAGGTATAAAGAAGTCTGTAACCATATACCAATAATGTATTTGTAATAATTGAGACTGTAACTTGTTTTAATACGTTCTATATTGGTGAAGACTTTTTATTTTATATTAATAGGTACAAAAAATTGCATGATCCTCAAGGATGGATCGCTATTAATGAGATGTCAGGGTCAATCACAACTTCCAAAATCCTGGACCGGGAGGCCATGACTCCCAGAAATGATTTATATAATATTACAGTCCTGGCAATAGACCAAGGTAAAAAAAAGGGGGGGGGTTAAAAATTTTTAATATGATATCTTATTATGGTATCTTGGACAATAAACTGAAATTCTATTGTGCAGAATTTTTGTGATAAGTATTTTTGAATTGTCAAGACATTACTTTGAAGTCTGTTCCTATTTCTCTTAATCATTTAACATGGTGAACCTTCAGGGCAACAAGAAGCCATGTCTTATTTATCTTTATATCCTCAGCTTGGTGAGACCTCAAATGTTTGTAGATCTCTATGTTGGAGGGCAAAGAGGAAATGTAAGTCTAGAATCAGATGAAATGATCTCACCAGAATCTTCTAGATCTCTTTATGCCACTTTAAATCGAATCTTTGAGTAACTCAGCTGATTATTAGGTCAGAGCGACCCTTTCCTTGACTTCTGTTGCTTAAAACAACTCAGAGTTTCTTAACCCTGGCTTCATAATATAATAACTTGGGGGACTTAAAACATCATTTTTGTAGACATGACTTAGATGAAGTGAATCAGAATATTTGGGGAACCCAAGCATCATATATTTTCAAAATCTTGCTAAGTGGCTTGAATGTGTATCAAGATTAGAATAACTTTTTGTAGCCTTTCTGCTGCTTGTTAACATCTGCACCAGAGGGAACCCCCAAGAATACAGAGTTCACACATTGATTGTTCTTGTTTGTTAGTGATCCTGGCGAAAAGTTTATTGGCAGTTGTATCTGATATTATCAATCGTGGTACTCCTCTCAGATGATCTACAGGTTTCATTTATTCTTCTACATTCTTATTTACCATTTTCTCTAATATCAGCTTATTTGAGAAAACATATATCACATATAGAATGTAGTTAATTTGTTTCATTCAGAAACTGTAAAAGAACACATAAAACTACACTAAACCTTTTTTCTTTCTTCCTAGATGGTAGATCATGTACTGGAACACTTGTGGTTAACATTGAAGATATAAATGATAACCCCCCAGAAATACTTCAAAGTTATATAACAATTTGCAAACCAAAGATGAGATATACTGACATTTCAGCTGTCGATCCTGATGAACCTATCCACGGCGCTCCATTTTATTTCAGCTTGGCAAACACTTCTCCAGAAACGAACAGAATGTGGACCCTCACCAAAGTTAATGGTATCTAACAAAAAGTAATGATTTATATGCTCTAAAATAACTGAGGGTGGATTTCCTTGTTTACTATAATGTCCTCATTAATGCATTTTTGAAGATGAATTCAGCTTTTTACAAATATTATGATGGGGTCTGTTATATATTGTATATAAAATGAAATCATCATTTTTATGAAGGCAAAATTTACATTTACAACAAAGAGAAAAAAAGATTTGCTAAAAATATTGGGCAGCTTATCATGAAGATGAATTGTTTCTGATGTGTTTTTAAAGTGACTCCAGGGAGGTGAAGAGAGAACGGAGATGGAGAGTTTAAATTTTAGTGAAAGCAAACTCTGGAAATGAGGAATGTGGGTATATGAGGCAAGAAGTCTCTGGTATTCTTGAAGGAAGCATGGTGGGCTGTGGATGGAGATGTTGGATTGGAAGTGTCAGGACAGCCTCTTATGATAGTGGTTTCTGGGGGGGTGTAGTTCTATATTTCAGTCACCATTCACTGCTGTTTTCTTACTATACATGCTCTTCCATGCAACTAGGCCTTTGTGTATGCTGTGCCTTCTGCCTAGAACACTGCCCTTCCCATTTCATAGCTTGATATTAATTCACGAGATACTTATGGAGCACCTATCGTCTACCATGCACTGGTCTGACCCTGGCAATATATGTAGAAATTAATAAGACAGATATGACTGCAGTTCAGATGCTCACATCTATGAAGTCTTTCTTGAAGTAGGAGTAGCACCATGACCTTTTCTACCTTTATTATAGCTCCTCTCATGTTGTGTTATTACCTGTTTCCCTTTCTCCTCCAATTCGTGAGTTTCTCAGGATATTTGTGGTTCATTTGTATATTGCCAGCACCTAGCTCAGTGTCTTGTAGATACTAACTGCTTAATAAGTGTTTGCTTAATAAATCATTGGTGAATAAATATGCACAAGGAAGGAAAATGCTAGGGGAATAAGTAAATCAGTGTTAGAGTTTAGGTTTTAGCAGGAAAGCCCTGAGATTGGGTGGGAGGGCTGATGGATTCTGGTGGTGAAGGGCCTTATGTAGTAGGCTGAGGAGACCGACTTTGGTACAGTCAGTGACAGCAGGAATTCACTGGGAGTGTGCCAGTAAGGAATCCTGTGCCCAGATTTATGTCTTAACAAGGTGACATTGGTGACAGTACAGTTTGAAGAGGGCAGGATTGAGTGACAAGGACAGCAGAGGTGACTATGGTGCAGCTTGTGGTCTTGAGGGAGGAGAGGATTTGGAGGATTTTACCTTAGCCACAGTAGAGCCTGGGAGGGTTCCACCTAAACCTTAGCAGTAATTCACATTCCTCTGGGGAGCTCTGCATTTGAGGTACAACCAGAAATCTTTGAAGTTCTTAACAGCTGTAATAGTGCATTGCAGATGACTTCCAGAATGTGCATGGTGCTACTTCATCATTTCACTTATTGTAAAACTCAGAAGGTTGTGATTGACGTTGAAAATGCATGGAGCTTTTGATCAGTTCATTATAAAGTCATTGCAGTAGGTAATCAAGACTATTGGGGAAATATCATAGTTGATAAAAATGTATTGTTATGACACAGATACATCTGTTTTTTTTGTAAGCTTTATAGCCGCCTAAGTGGCATTAACTAGCTTTGAGGTATTGAGATTACTTCTAGAGGGAAGGCAAAATAACAAAGGGTTTGTTGTACTTTGAAAAATTACTTTATACGTAAAGATAATGGACAAGTACCAGAAAATAAATGGGTAAGAGAATATCAAATAAGGACATGCTTTGTGTGTAACAATTGTTGTTAATTCTTTATAAGTACCATAAACTGGTACTGTAGAAAAATGCTTGAAGTGTATGTCAAGGACCAATCTAGCATCATTGGTTTGTAAATAAGGAAATAGATACGTAACATTATATACTGCAGAAATGCTACTGGGTCACTCCAATGCCAAGTTAATTCTTTACACCTCTCTTGTAGAAAATTACAGTGGACAACACATACATGGTAATATTAGTGCTGAAAAGGCAGCACTAATAATAGAATAGAAGATAGAATAATAGGAGATAGCTGTCCATTTTTATTCATTTTCATGTGACATGTGGTTCCTTGAGAATAACATGTTTAGAAACAAGTGTGATGAAACCAATGTGAAGGGAGAAGTAAATGCCATTAAAAATATAATTCTTTCATTTTCTTTCAGATACAGCTGCCCGTCTTTCATATCAGAAAAATGCTGAGTTTCAGGAATACAGTGTTCCTATTACTGTAAAAGATAGGGAAGGTCAATCTGCAACAAAGACCTTGAGAATTAATCTGTGTGATTGCACTCACCCGAGTCAGTGTCTGGCAACCCGAAGGAGTGCAGGAGTCAGACTCGGAAAATGGGCGATCTTGGCCATACTGCTGGGCATAGCGTTACTGTTTTGTAAGTCCTTTTACTGACTTAAAGTTAAAATATATCACAAATGTATGAGTGCAGAAAAAGGTCTTTAAAAAGTAATCTCGTCCAACCATCCAGCTGGAGTGAGTCTTCTTTACAAACTGCTTTCATGTTATTATCTGATTTCTGATGGAATATTTTTGGGGAGAAGGAACAAGATCCTTTTTGTGATACAAAACTTCACATTTGGACAGGGCTGCTTAGAATTCCTTAGATTGTTCCAAATCTGGCAACATATAGTTTCCATTTCTTCGTCCTGGTTCTACCCCTTTTAGGGCTAAATCAACCATCTAAAACTTCCGCCATATGAAAGTCCACTATAAGCCACTGTGATTTTTGTGTCATCATTCAGCCACGGACTTGGAGCAATTACTCGCATCACAGCAATATCTCTTCTTGGGTGTATCTTGCCGGTGTTGATTTTTTTTTAACCCCTTCCTTACCAGTGTGTCATTCCCATTGCCACCGTATTTTGTCCTCTTTTTATTTCCATCCCACCTTCCAGCCTAGATTAGCTGTTGTTCCTTTGGTCTGTGATAGGACTAGTGGTTAAGAGCCAGACTCCGGCACCAAACTATCAGGGTTTGTAACCCAGCTCTATCATTTGCAAGTCATGAGACCTGAGGCCAGTCTTAACTGTGCTTTAGTTCCCTCACCTGTGAAAGGGGGTAATTGTAGTAGTAGCCTCCTTTACGGGGCAGCACAGAGAGTTAATTGGGTTAACCCATGTGAAAAGCTTCAAACAGTACAGTGCTTATTATTTTCCAACAACTCAACAAAATAAATAGACATCAAACACCTACTATATTCCAGAAACTGTCTAGGTGCTTGGGAGTCATCAGTGAACAAAACAGACAAAACCGAACGCGAACAGTGTACCTTGTGACAGTAAACTAATAAATAAGTGAAATACTGTAGAAGAAAAATAGAGCAAATAATAAGGAGTCGTAGTGCTGTGGAGCGTGTGTGGGTGTCAGGGGGGGGCTGGGTGTTAGTGCTAGTGACTCCGGTTTTCAGTGGATGGTGTGGCAGCCCTCACAAGGTGTTCTTCAGTGATTTAGGGAAAAGGTTAAAGAGTCAGCTAAGTACAGTACTTGGGAGAAAGGTTTTTCAGTCAGAGCTCAGCACAAAGGTCCTTAGGTGAGAGGGTGTCTGGAGAAGTCAAGGCATGACCGGGACACTGGTGTGGCTGGAGTGGAGTGGATCAAGAGAGCAGGGTAGGACATGGAACCAGAAACTTTAATAAGGGTCCACATGAAGTAGGCAGAGATTGGTGCCCTTCTTCTGTAAAGGGCTAGATAGTATATGTTTTACATTTTGCAGGCCATATGGTTTCACTTATTACCAGGGAAATCTACCCTTCTAGTAGGAAAAGAGCCCTAGAAAGTATTTAAATGATGCGCATGGCTGGGTTCCAAAAGAACTTTATTTATGGATGCTAAAATTTGACTTTCATATAATCTTCACATGTAATGAACTATTATTCTTTTGATTTTTAAAACGCATTTAAAAATGTAAAAACCATAGTTCATGGGCCATACAAAAACAGGTGGTCATACAAAAAATTCATGGGAAGGGATTTGGGGCTGCAGTTTGGCCATTCTTGGTAAAGGGCTTGTAGAACATTGTAAGGACCTGTTATTATGATTACTGTTAATTTTATTATCACATATTTCAGAATGAGAATTCTGAGTAGACCAAATACAGAGTAGTTTTAATTAAAATACTTGGAGATAAGATGAGAGTTTGTCCATCCTTGGTAGAGGGACTTGTAGAACATTGTAAGGAATTGTTATTATTAACTGTTATTATTATTAAAGTTAATTTTATTGTCACACATTTCAACCTCCCACAGGTATGATGTAGAATGAAAATTCTGAGTAGAATGTTACTCCATAAAAATACGGAGTAGTTTTAATTAAGATACTTGGAGATAAGATATTCTAGGAAAAAGTCTGTCATGTTTTTCATATAGGCAAGCCATCCTTTTGGGAATGAATAAATCTTTTAAAGTCTTTGTCTTAAATACATGTCATTGAGTTTTTTGAAAATTTACTATTTGATCCTCGATTGTGAATAGTTTAACATGCATGATAGATAGAATTCAAACTCTTAAAAAGAGCTATTATCAAAATATACAAGAACTTAATGGGGCTTCTGGGTGGCTCAGTCAATTATCTGACACTTGGTTTAGGCTCAGGTCACAATATCACGATTTCATGAGTTTGAGCCTCGCATTGGGGCCTAGTTGGGATCTCTCTCTCTTTCTTTCTCTCTGCCTCTCTCTTTCCCCCCTTCTCACTTGTGCTGTCTCTGTGTGTCTCAAAAGAAATAAACTTAAATATACATATATATATGTACATATAATGAATTCACATTTTAAAATCCAAGCTAAATCATGGCCTATTCATTTAGAAAGGCCAAGGTATCATGGGACCCTGCTTAGTGGCTCTGTTTTCCTCCAGTCCACCTGCAGTAATAAAAAAGTGAAAGATTAGTATTTTATTCTATGTATGTTAAACTTTTTTTTTTTTTTTAATGTAGCTGTATTGCTAACTTTGGTATGTGGAGTTGTTGGTGCCAAAAAAAGAAAAGGTTTTCCTGAAGATTTAGCACAGCAAAACTTAATCATATCAAACACAGAAGCACCTGGAGATGATAAGGTGGTAAGTAGGTTTTTTAAATGAGTATCTCTGAATATCTCCCATAATTTTTTTTTACTGATTCTCATGAAGTTATTTTGAAACTTAGTAGTGAAGTTATATTTTTAATTTGGTCAGATTTTGTAGGCTTAAGTATTTTATCTGCCGATATTCAGATATTTATGTAGTGGCATTTATTAGATTTCTTAAAACATGTGTTATTTTAATTATCAGTTTTCCACTCTCTAATGTTATGATTCAAAACTTACTTTCTGATGTGGATTTATTATAATAGGAGTCTTTTAGGGTGTCTCTACAATGTTCATTCCCAGATATCATTTGTTTATCTAACTCTTTGACCATTTATAATAGGGAAAAAAAAATTACTAAAAGTTCTCAAGATTAATTAAGAAAATACCAAAGAGGATATATTTTTTTATATGGGGAGGGTAGATTACTTGGAAAATTATTGCCACTCTCTTTCCTTGTGTATTTCTTGGGGCTGCTGAGGTGCTTGGTACTAGGCTTCTTGTTTGGGGGGATGTATATTTAAAGAGTTCTTACGAGGCATAGTTTTCCCTCAAAAAGATCTCAATGTAATTATAAGTAGTTGAATCTACTTTTATGGGAAAAATAAGTAGGAACATTCCAGTAAACCATTAGCTCCACTCTGACCAAGCACTGGTGTAGTTCAAAGATACTTTTAATACATAAGTGCATTTGTGTTGTCTGGGTCAACCTGAGGGTCCTAGTGAAAGAGGTGCAGATGACTCTGTAACTTAAAGAATAAGAAGGGTTTGAAAGTGGAGAGATTGTGGGAATAGTTAATGAGGAACAAAACAGCCTTAAGAATAGAAAAGGAGAGGCACTGGGGTGGTTCAGTCAGTTGGGCGTCCAAATCTTGATTTTGACTTAGGTCACGATCTTGCAGTAAATGAGCTCGAGCTCCGCATTGGGCTCTGTATAGCGTCCAGAACTTGCTTGAAATTCTCTGTCTCCCCCTCTTTCTACCCTTTCCTCAGTCACTCTCTCTCTATCTCTCTCTCTCTCAAAGTAAATAAATGTGAAAAAATTTAACAACAGAATGAAAAGGGGGATGACAAAGTTTAGGGATTATTCAACAAATAGTAAGGAAGTTGTTTTGAAATGGAAGAAATGGTATTTTGGAATAGAAGCTTGAGATGTAAGTTACAGTTTTGGGGGACAGGATGTAAGAGAGGAGTAGGATTTGGGGCTTGTTCTCTTGGAAAGGAAGAGCCAGTGAAGGTTTTCCTGCACAGATGCGGCACAGCGGGAACAGCTTGGTGCTGAGTCAGTGGAGTGATCAGTGAGAACAGGAAGACATTAACGAGGGGAAGAAAAAGGATTAGAATCTTCTGATAGTTTAAGCAGGAGATAACTCTGGTAGGATAATAGTAAGTGGAAAATTAAAATAGGAATAATCGATATTTTAAATACATAAATGATGGATTCTTAACTTTTGAGTAACAGAATAAAAAGTGAATCCAAAGTGACAGAGGCCATAGCCAGGGACAGTGACTTCATATCAAGCCTTTGATATATCAAAGGTGCCTTTCTTATTGACTTTCTCTCTTTAACCTTCTCCCACCATCATCAAAATCATAGCCCACCTGTGCTTGACATGCCTCCATGTGGAGCCCTGTAATTATTTCTCCATTCAGAAAATACATTCAGTCCCTTGAAAGTCCTTGGCTCATAGTAAGATCTTATTTTATGTCTGAAAATGGAATGATTGAGATGTTCTTCATGTTTGATTTTTGCCATTTGATGCTAGAGCTGATGGCATTAATTGGCCGCTTCACCATAACATACTGAAACCTATTTACCTGTTCTCTGTTAGGAGCACTTCTCAAAAGGACCCAGAATTATTCATTTATACCAGAACATAATTTCAGACACATTTTTACAAAATGTAGCAAAACTTCGTAGTGAGTGTATAAGCTCATTTTAGTACAAGTAAAGATGATGACTTTAGTTTTAGAGCTAAGTTTAAGTCAGAGGCATTTCAGATGGGGTTAGGAGCTGGTTGAAGAGTCAGGACTGTAAAAGCTAACAGAAATCATTGACATGGAAAAGGAGTTGTTGATACCATGTGAGAAAAAGCTTTGGGCAGGGCACATGGAGATGGTCAGGAAGGAACAGAGAAGAGAGAGAATGTGAAACATAGCACTGTGGACTCAGCACTGGTTTTAGTTTATTTTCAGGTCTCCTGGTATTAGCTTGCATGATCTCTGAACACATATTTATAATGACAAAAATTATACCATCAAGGAGATTTGATAATCAGAATTTTTTTAAAATACAATTTCAAGGTAGCAGCAACCTAAGCAAAAAATGTAGGGTAGCAGTGCCACCAAATGGCTACTTTTTAGTTCTCTTTTCTGGTATAATTTTCTAAGGCAATGAGATACTATGCATGACATTTATAGATACATTTCAGACTCTGAAATATCTGAAACTCCAAATCATCTGAACTTGAAAGTCTTCCAGTTTAGAGACTCTGCATATTCAATAGAAGAGAAACAGATTGGCAAGAAGGTGGTACAATGGAGTCTGATTTTGATGGAGGTCTTGTCTGAAAGTAATGGGTTATAATTAGAACTGACACGCTGAGGTTGCTGCTATAACTCAACTTCTTACCCATGGCCCAGACTTCCATATGAGGCTCCAGCATTAAGTTACTGGTGAATCAAGTCCTTTTCATCTTCAAACATCCCCTCAACTCTGTTTGCTCTAGTTCCCTCCTTATCTCTTCTTTGAAACTGAACTTTCTGAGAGATTTATACTGGATTTCTCCATGACATTACTTCCTGTTCATTCAGCACTTCATGGAAATTCTTTTGACACAGATCACCAGTGGCCATTCTTTTACTTGAATCTAAGAGGTGATTATTTTACTTAGAACAGTTCTTAAACTACTTTGATGTTTTTGCCTGACCATGATCCTCTCTGCGTGGTTTCAGAGTTTGTCTTTTGGATTCCTCCATTCTCTCTGCTATTTCAGATCTTCTAATTCCTTTACCCACCCCTTAAAACATTTTTTCTTGTGGTTCTGTTATTAGCCTTCTTATTTATTTATTTATTTATTTAATTTATTTTTGGTATAGAGAGAAACAGAGCATGAGCAGGGGAGAGTCAGAGAGAGAGGGAGACACACAATCTGAGCAGGCTCTAGGCTCTGAGCTGTCAGCACAGAGCCTGATATAGGGCTCGAACTCACTGTGAGATCATGACCTGAGCCGAAGTCATGTTGCTTAACTGACTGAGCCACCCAGGTGACCCTGTTATTAGCCTTCTTTTTGTTTAGTCTGCCATTTTTCCTGGGTGTTATAATTTATCCCTGTGGCTTCAACTAGCATCTATATGGTGGTGACTTCTGGAATTGTAGCGCCACCTCAGCTCCCCAACCTGAGCTCCAGACCCCCATATTCATATACGCATTGTGGACATCCAAAGGTTTCTTAAACTTACCATGCTCCAAATTGTATTGTTCCCCCTCTTCTTACCCACAAGCACATCTTTCACCCCTGCTTCAGGGAATTATACCATCTATAGTTGCATAGCAGAGCCACTTTGAGCCATCATTGCTTCTTCTTTGGCTTAGATCCTTATCATGTTTCACCTAGAATGGTTCACTGACCTCTCTGATATCCATGACATTCAACTTGTTGTCTTCTTGTCTTTTATATTATTGTTTAGAGTGATTTTTAAAAATATGTAGCTTACCTGTTATTAAAACCCTTATTTGGGGTGTCTGGGTGGCTCAGTCCATTAAGTGTCCGATGTGAGCTCAGGTCATGATCTCATGGTTCGTGGGTTTGATCCCCGCATCAGGCTCTGTGCTGACAGCTAGCTCAGAGCCTGAAGCCTGTTTTGGATTCTGTCTCCCTCTCTCTCTGACCCTCTCCTTCTCACTCTGTTTCTCTCTCTCTCTGAAATAAATCAAACATTAAAAATTAAAAAAAAAAAATCCTTCTTTGAGTCTCTATAATCTTAATGATAGTCTATATTTTTTAGCATGGCATATGGACCTTTATTTTCTCTGGCCTTTTATAACCTCTCCACTTCCTCTCTTACCCTGAACCCTATGTGGCAGCCATTCTCAACAGGCTGAAGCTGAACACCCCCAAAGCGCTCTGTTGCCTTTGCCTATAGACCTTCCTGCAGCTGGTGGTTTCTTCTTTTAATGCACTTCCTCTGTGTTCCTATAGCGTTCTGCATTCACCTACATATATATTCCTAAAGGAATCATCCAATTTTCTGCCTCCCTGGAATAAGAGCTTTTTGGAGCCACTGAGGGATCACGCACATCCTTGTATCCCTAGACTGAGCACATAATTAGAAAATACAAATGTCTCTTAATGAATGGATGAATCAATAAAAGGTTGAATAAAATTCTCTCTCCCTTTCCTTCTTATGACTTAGGACCCATTTCTTCCCGATACAAATGGTCTTATTTTATTTCAGTGTTCTACCAATGGGTTTATGACCCAGACAGTCAATAACTCTGGCCAAGGCTTTTGTGGCACCATGGGATCCGGAGTGAAAAATGGAGGGCAGGAGACCATTGAAATGGTGAAAGGCGGACACCAGACCCTAGAATCGTGCCGGGGCACCGGGCACCATCACACCCTGGATTCCTGCAGGGGAGGACACGTGGAGATGGACAACTGCAGATATTCCTACTCCGAGTGGCATAATTTCACCCAGCCCCGCCTTGGTGAAGTGAGTTTCCCTCAGTGTTTTGACTCTACAATTTAAATATCCAAGTGTTGAACAAAGGAAATTGAAATTAACATAGGGTTTCAGAAGTTGCTTTTACCTATGTATCTTTTCTCTTTCACTCCCTGGTCATTCCCAGCACTGCCCCTTCCCATGCCCTTTGATTTTGTTACATTATTTAACATAAAAGAGATTTTACTCCATCTGTCATATTTCTTTTAATTTCTAAAATCTCATGAGAATTGGAAGTTTCTAATATCCACACTAAAGTCACATGCCACTTTTAGATGTTGTTTACCTCATGAACTATTTTAATACAGAAGAATGTGAAAAAAAAATCTTATTCCCTACAATCACAAAACTCCCCCGATCGAATCTGCATCTCTCTCTGAAAACAAGGCATCTGTGCACAATTCTAGGATGAACATTAAATAATATGAGCTATATCAACTAGATTTAATAAAAAGCATCGTTCATATATAAACCGTTTTTATTCAGAGGATAGCAAGGATGTAAAAGAAAGGAGGGATTAAATCATGGGTTTTCAGGCCTGGCAGCACATCAAAATCCCCCTGGAGCTTATTAATGCCTGTGCTCCACCTTGAAGGTTTTGGATTTAATTAGTTTGGCTTTTTATTATTATTATTGTTATTATTATTATTATTTTATATTTTTATTTATTTTTGAGAGAGAGAGAGGGCAGAGGAGGGGCAGAGAGAGGGAGACACAGAATTTGAAGCAGGTTCCAAGCACAGAGCCTGACGTGGGGCTGCAGCTCACAGACGGGGAGATCATGACCTGAGCCCAAGTCAGACATCTAACTGACTGAGCCACCCAGGCAGCCCTACTATTATTATTTTTAAAACTCATCAGGCGATTCACATGTGTCACGTGGGTAGAGAACCACTGGATTGAATACTCTTTCTGGTACTAAGTTTTCTTTTTGTCAGAGTGTACCAGTGCCATTGTAACAGTGTGCCAGAAGCCCTTAATGGACTACAAATAGGCAGCGTTCTGTGGCACAGCTATAGCTTACCGCGTCCATAGCATATGTTTTCCCATCAAATTCAAATGTTAATCTCTTTTCTGTTTCTAGACAGTCAGTATTCATGTGAGATCAGGTTGGGAAAGAATGGAGCTTAAGAATGGGAGGGGCAGAGAGAGAGGTGTTCTTTAATGTGCACATCACATAATGGGATGTGAGGCTGAAACGGTCGTGAAGAAAGACACTTGATAACATAAGCCAAGGAAATAAGCTTTGAGAGGCAGTGGGCACCCAGATGAGGAGGAAGAGCCACGGGAGTTAGACAAGCTGGCAGACAGGCCAGTAACAGACTGTGAGGGTGGATGTGGCTGCATGCGTGGCCTCTCCATTCCAAAGGCCTGGGTTTTACAATTTGAGTTATGTTGATTATTTTTAAATCACTATAATGTCTTGTGCATCTCTCTATTTTGTTATGTTTTGGTCATCTTAAGAATTTGATTCTGAAACCCACGTGATAATTCTTGCCTACTTTATAACTGCATGTAGTAGTGGTTTTAGTTCATGTTTATTGAGTATTTACTATGTGCTGGGCAAAATAAGAGTAGTTTTCACGCACTATTATTTCATCATTATTGTGAGAGAGTCACTGTGTATATTCCCATTTTAGATGTAAGGAGAGTGAGAAGTGAGACTGAGAGATGTTTAGCCACCTGCTCAAAGTCACATTTGTAGTTGGTGCAGCCAGAGCTGTGACTCAAAATCCAGACTGTTCGGATATCCATGGTTATCCAAAGTCAAATTCTAGGCCGCCACGCATACTCTCACCATTTTGTGGACTAGCCTGACCTCTAGATAGAAACTTTAGAGTTAAGCATTCAATGATAATTTAACTGTAGATATGATATACATATCATTTTTTTATTTGTATGGACTACTAGAAATGTAAGACATACTGACTTTATGGTATGGTTGTGATATCGACCAATCATGTGCGTTTTTTGTACATAGGACTCCATTAGAGGACACACTGGTTAAAAATTAGACACAAAAGGTAAATAAAAAATACATTTTATGTTTATATGTTTAAAAATATTTTTTAAAAAAGACAATAATACAATCCTTTTTTTGTTTATTTTACAGAAATTGCATCTGTGCAATCAGAATGAAGACCACGTGCCGTCTCCAGATTATGTCCTTACATATAACTATGAAGGAAGGGGCTCCCCAACTGGTTCTGTGGGGTGCTGCAGTGAAAAACAGGAAGACGATGGGCTTGACTTTTTAAATAATTTGGGAGCCAAATTTACTACATTAGCAGAAACATGCACAAAGAGATGATGTTAATGTGGTACAAGGAGCTGGGTTTTTGCCACACATGCTGGAAGTTTCCGAAAGGGATATTATAAAGTTCAGTTTCACTTTCTAATATATAGATAGCTAGATATTAGAATTTCNCTATTTCTAAAATTTATATATATTTGTTTTTAATATATATTAGAAAAAATATATGAATTTTTCTAAATTTTGAATTGTACTATTTACCGATTTGTAGATTTATAGCAATTTGTTGCTTATCGTTTCCAAGAAGTTTGAAATGTTAAAACATATTTTGCCTTCTTTACTGCCAGGTATATAGACAGCTAGCAAAAGCATGCTGTAACATTGGAATTAAGGTCTATAAAGGACCTGCTATTCTTTACATATAGCTTTCCAGTAAATGTGTTGAGTTAATATTAGTCCAATGATAACTAAGCTATCCTTGAATGAATATACAGCAGCTATCTGGGCTAGAGATTCTGTTCTTGTTCCAGATTTAAGTGTAATGGGATTATATCAAACGTTATGGTAAATTGTACTGCAGTTTGTAGCTCTTTAAAAATTTTGTTCCATGAGTTGGTAGCTCCAAAGACTACTAGAATTTCATTTTCCTTCTGGTTAGCAACTAGATCATGAAAGGCAGTTCTAGCTACTTGATTGGCCTAATAAGGTCTTAAAAAATACATAGCCACAATATTAAACTATATCAGGAAAGTGTAGACTGAAAAACTGTGTTGTTTTTATGCTTTTGAATGTGTGTGTTATGGTTTGCAAAAGGATTATTATAAGGAATATATTTAAGTTTCCTTATTCTCAAGGAAAAGAACTATGTTCACTACATGGAGAGTTATTGTCAGTATTTTAACAAAAAACCCACCAAAGATCTTCTATTGAGATGGTAATCACAAGTCTTAATGTTTTCCCCTGAGATTCAGGACTACTGACTATAGAAAGAGGGTAGATAGATAGATAGATAGATAGGAGAGAGATGGAGAGAGAGAGGTATCCCCTGCTTTTCAAAAGTTCATGTTACGCCACTTCTCTTTCGCGAAAGACCTGCATTACTGCCTGTTTTTGCAAACCTAAAGTACCCGCAAAAGAATTTTGCTTATATGCAAAAAGGGAAAATAGCATTTCTTGTTTGTCTTGGAATGAACCTTGTAGAGGCAGCATGTACCTAGAGCAGAGACAGGGTCCCGCCAAGCTCCTTCCCCGGGGAACTTCACTCAGCATCTCAATATCAAGCCACCTCCGCTTTGAACTGTGTCTGTGAGCATCTCTGCTTTATGTCCATTTATTTGGTACATCATTTAGTAAGATGTGTTCTAAGGAATCAGAAAAGCCTAAGAGAGGTTAAACTTTGGGTCTGGGAACACTCAAAAATTTTTCCATAAAGATGATGGTAATTGCTTCTTTGCTTTATGTCATTTCAACTTATGAAAGGTTTCACAGGAATGTTCTACTTTTGGATAAGGATAAACATGCACACATGTGCACACATAAATATATACATACATATATATATATATACATACATACATATATGTTAGTCAATGAGTCAATATATTGCAACGTTTAAAATAAAATGAAAACCAAATGGGAAGATGATGATATAAGGCTTAATGTGTCTGACAATAGAAGTCTAAAGTTCTTTTTTTTTTTTAATTTTTAATGTCTTTATTTTATTTTGAGAGACAGACAGAGACCGAGCAGGGGAGGGGCAGAGAGAGAAAGAGACACAGAATTTGAAGCAGGCTCCAGGCTCTGAGCTGTCAGCACAGAGCCCAATGCGGGGCTCGAACCCACGGACTGTGAGATTGTGAGATCCTGACCTGAGCCAAAGTCAGACACTCAACCAACTGAGCCACCCAGGCGCCCCAGAAATCTAAAGTTCTAAAAAAGGAGAGTCTATGATACTTAGTTCTTAAATGCTGCACAACTAAGCATATTAGGAAGTAGTTCATGTACATTTGTATAATTTCTTTAAAATTGTATACAGCTAGGGGCGCCTGGGTGGCCCAGTTGGTTAAGTGTCCAACTCTTGATTTCGGCTCAGGTCATGATTTCACGGTTGATGAATTTGAGCCCTTCATCAGGCTCTGGGCTGACAGCATGGAGACTGCTTGGGATTCTCTCTGTCTGCCTCTCTCTCTCTGTCCCTCTGCCAAACTATCTCTCTTTCGTTTTCACTCTCTCTCTCTCTCTCTCTCTCTCAAAAATAAAGAAATGTAAAAAAATTTTTTAATTGTATGCAGCTAATTAAACTTCTCTGGCGTCAGTGGGAAGGAAAGAGGGAACTAGGTAGAACAGTAGCCTTGCTTCACAGTTTCTCTCTGCTGCACACACGAGGGCAAACTGGCAAATGGCTATTCCAGCTAGGGCTCCCTGATCTGCTGGCAAGGTTCCAGAGATGAAATGCTTTTCTTGGAGCCAATACTGAATGCTTTTAAAAACCTAATTCTGGTTAAAAAAAGATTCTATCACCATTTTCCTTTTCTATTAATCAACATTTGTAAAATTTAGAGCCAATAAACTATGATCTGTTGGTCAGAATTTAGAGGGTAAAGGGAGCTGGAATGGAGGCACAGATGTTACTGAAGGGACTGAGTGGGGTATGACTTTCCTAAGACTGAAGACCTGAAACCCATCCCTTTTTGCTGTATTCTAATTCAAGCCTGGAGATTGTAAAATGCCACTTCCCCACTCACTGCCATTTTTTAAAATTATTTTTTAAATGCTGTGTTTATTTTTGAGACAGAACATGAGCAGGGGAGGGGCAGAGAGAGAGGGAGACAGAATCTGAAGCAGGCTCCAGTCTCTGAGCTGTCAGCAGAGAGCCCAACGCGGGGCTCGAACCCACAAACCATGAGATCATGAATGAGCCAAAATTGGACGCTTAACCAACTGAGCCACCTAAGTGCCCCTCACTGCTCTGTTTTAAACTGACATTGGTGTGTTTCAAAGAAATCCAGGCCTCCCATCCATCCCCTTTCTGTAATCTCTCACCCAGTGAGATCCATAACACTTAGGTGGCAAATGCTCCAACTGTCAATCACCCTTTAGTATGAATTACTATCTATGAGCTTGCTTTCTTACAAAGATGTTTTAAGTAATACAAGAAATAGACATTTGAATACAGGAAAGAAAAAGATCGAGTGGTCATTTGGGAACACAGGGAACTTAGAGTTCAAGTCCACGTAGGGTATTTGGACAGTCAGTGACATGAAAACCCAGGCCTTCGAGGGTAAGGAGAGAGGCCAATAAAGGGACACTGAGTGGTAGTAAAGACAAAATTAGTTGCTACTTAAAGTTTCCTAGGCCAGGGTCCCTCTTTTCCTTCTTTTCCCAGGCCAGTGGCAGCTCCCATTTGAGTTTGGTGAACTATCACCAACCCTTTCTCCACCCCTCACCTTATTTGGAGCATGGACTCAAGGGAAGTGCTGCCTGCAGTCTTCAGGCATTTACAGAATGGCCCCAAACTGGCTGCGCGGAACAAACCTGGCCTTCATGGGGAATACATTCTTCCTTATGTAGCCCTCTGGTCACTGAGATAGGACATCTTCAATTAAGTGTGGGTCTCCATCTTTATTTGATGCCACATTTCCCATTTTCTAATCGCCTCCCCGCCAAATCTAGATTTTCAGACTTAGACTTTGAAAAGGGTGCTTTTCCTTTTAACATCCTATTATGTTTCATGTAAACTTTTTAACATGAGATAGTCTTCTTTTCCATATATGTATGTGTAAGGGGAAAATTATGCTAGTGTAGTGTGAAAATAACTTTAATTTTTTCCAGTGGATATTCTTGGAATTTTTAATGTAAATGTACAAACTGTTTTTTCATGTTTTTATAAGGAAGCAGTTAACTGTCTAATGTGGAGTGAGGTTTGGTTTGTAGCATTTTTAACAGGATTTTAAGTTTGCTATTAAAAAAAAGGAATTACTTTGCTTTTAAAGGAACATGGCAGGTTAAAATAAGCAAAAATTGAATGTATAGAGTAATAGCTGCAGATATAGGATTTAATGAAACTGTTAACTTGATATCTTGTCTTTGCTGTATTTAGAGATAAAATGATTCCGAGGTGATCATGTTGCAAAATTGTGCTTAAGACTGGCATGAAAATAGATCCTCAATAATCCCTTCATTGTGTTCATTGCATTCATTACTGGGGGCCATTTTAGGGAATGGGTCATTATCAAATTGTAAATATCAATTACATATTAAGCTGTTTGGGGGGAGATCACTATTTGGGGCACAGCTTTACAGATGATATCCATCTGTATCTCTCTATCCGATTTTTATTGGGTAAAGAAGTATTGGAAGGTGGTTGTTATTGCAGGGTGTTTCAGAAATAAGATGCTAATAAAACATTCTTACCAGGAGGCTTGTAGTCAAGGGGAAACATTAGGAATTTAAAAAAAAAGAGCAAGTGATATTCCAATTTTTGTTCTGTCACTTACATAATATATGACCTTCAAGGTTTGTTCACAACCAAATTATGGTGCTGTGTACTTCACAGAGAATCTTTTCCCTGACTGTGAATCTGTGTGCTTTCCCACAAAGGTAAGGCTGACCATTTCAAAAACGTATGAGTTGTATCAAAAGCTTTAAATTATAGTGTAACTTGAGCCATGATTTCAAGTTCAGGAACTTTTATTGTGATTATTTTTGTGTCTAAATATTTGTCTTTAAGAATGCTCATTGAATTTTTTTAAGTTTACTTATTTTGAGAGAGACAGAGACAGAATGAGTGGGGAAGGAGCAGAGAGAGACACACAGAGAATCCCAAGCAGAGGCCGTGCTGCCAGCACGAAGCCCTATATGGTGCTTGAACCCACGACCGCGAGTCAAAGTCAAGAGTTGGTTGCTTAATCCGCTGAGCCACCAGGGCACCCCAAATTTTTGTTTCTTTTTTTTTTAATTTTTTTAATGTTTTATTTATTTCTAGGAGAGAGAGAGAGAGACAGCGTGAGCAGGGGAGGGTCAGAGAGACAGGGAGTCACAGACTCCGAAACAGGCTCCAGGCTCTGAGCTGGCAGTCAGCACAGAGCCCGAGGCGGGGCTCGAACCCACAAACCGCGAGATCATGACCTAAGTGAAAGTTGGACGCTTAACCGACTAAGCCACCCAGGCGCCCCCCCCCCACCAAATTTTTGTCTCTGATATCAAAACATTCCGTAAATTCCAAGCATCTAGCAGAAGTGATTTGGTCATAGTGGTTGAGAACAGGTGCCTCTAGAGTCAGACTTTTTGCAGTCTCAGTCTTTGTCTGAGTTTTCTCATCTTTGAAAGCAAGGTAACAATACCAACCTCATGGGTTATTGGGATGATTAAATGAGTTACTATATATTTATCACACATAGAACTGAGAAGGAAGCTGACAAAAGTGAGAAGGAAATCTGCTAAGGACAGAGAAAAAAGGGGATCAACCAGATCTCCGAGACCAGGTGCTCCCCTTGCATGTTTTTGGCTTCTGTAACGTTGCTTTCCTCCTGCATCCACCAACTGCCTGCACAGCACCACTGATAAGGGCCCCCTCCCCTTTTTCGTTTTTTCCTCTCCAACCCCTACAATCCCAGCCATAAAAGGAGGCTGACGCCAAGGTTCGGGGCTCAGCCTTTGGCGATGACTCCACGGGCCAACAGCACCTGTGCAGAAGGAATCCTTTTTTCTGATTCCCTGAGTGCGTGTTTCTTGTCCGGCGCCGAGTATTTGCAGTAACAGAACGCTGCCTGTACGTAGTGAAAGATGTGTCAGTGTTAAGTATACAGGCAATGCATTCAGGTAGTTGAGTTTACTAAAATATCTAATATCTTTTTAGGGAAAAGTTTATGCTTCTGTGTGTAAAAAAAAGATCTGAACAGATTCTTTCTTTCCAGACAGTGGAATTATGGTTGATTTGTAGTTTGTGTTCATCATCTACAAGGAACATTGATAATATTTTTAAAAAATGTTTTTAAGAGTTAACCCCAGCTCTAGACAGTTTCTCTATGGCTCTTATGTTAGTCAGGATTTGGGCTGGCTGTGTGGACAGAAAACAAGATGGCAGTGACTTAGGCAAATAGTATTCAATTGAGTTTGCAGGTTTAGCTGTTCTTTTCTTAATATATATATAAATTTATTTATTTTTGGAGATAATGCATGAACAGGGGAAGGGTAGAAAGGGAGGGAGAGGATCCCAAGCAGGCCTCACATGGTCAGTGCAGAGTCTGATGTGGGGCTTGAACTCCCCAACCAGGAGATCATGACCTGAAGGGAAACCAGGAGTGGGATGCTTAACTACTGAGCCACCCAGGCATCCTGCAGGCCTTGCTGTTCTGTTTGCTTAATTTGATTCCATTGATTTAGGCCTCAGAACTTTTGTTTTCCCTTTATTGTTTTTTTTCTTTTAATTATGGTAAAATTCACATAATATAAAGTCACCTACTTAGGCCGTTTTAATGATTTTATTTATTTTTAAGTAATCTCTATGCCCAACGTGGGGCCTGAATATACAACCCTGCGATCAAAACTGGAGTGCTCTACCTACCGAGGCAGCCAGGAGCCCCCTACTTAAGCCCTTTTAAAGTGTACAGTTCAGCGTCATTCATTCAGAATGTGGTTCAACCATCAACACCAACTAGTTCCGGACATTTTCATCCTTCAGTTCCCAAAAAGGAAACCCTTTAGGCCGCCAATCCCATGTCCCCATTCTGTCAGCTCCAAGCAACCACTAATCAGCAAGCAGATTAGTGATTGCCCTGGGCTGGTGAGGGTGGGGAGGAAATGGAGAGTTGATATTTAATGGGGATAGAGTTTCAGTCATGCAAGATGAAAAGACAACCCTGGGCTTATAGTTAACAATGCTATCCTGTGCAGCTAAACCTTTGAAGGTAAGTCTCAGGTTGAGCATCTTTCACCACATTGGAAAGCAACAACAACAACAAGCGTAAAAGGAACCTACTTCCCTTCCGGATAAACTGGTTTTACAGTGTTCTTTGGGCGAAGTAATTTCCATGAATCCTCAAGGTAGGAGAGGCTGGGTGTTCTGTCTTTGCCTTCAGGTCCCAACGTGTCAAGACTCCTTTTCCATTATCTATGAGAGCAGAGGGCACACCCTTCAGTCACACCTACCCCCTACCCCCTTTGCTGCAGCACCAACTGGAAAAGATGCCTGGGGCAGCTCAAACCTGTGGGCGGTGCCAGGAAAGCACTGCTGTTACTCCCTGTGACTTCGAGAACTGAAGGCTCTTTGGAAGCTACTTGAAAAACGCCAAACATTGACAGATATACTGGCAGCAACCTATCCTGTAATTGTTCTCTGTCTCCTGAGTACATTGCAACCATAGCAGGAGGTAAATATGTTGATTGGATATTATGAGCCAGCAGTTTACACCCAGGGGATAGCTAATAGGTACAATATGATGCCAGAATAAACTTGAATATTTGTTACTAAGTTCCCACAAAATTTGTATTGATTTCATTTTCTTTTCAACGTACATTAAGGTAAAGATATGCTGTGTGAGATTAGTGTATTTACATTTATTGTATTCAAAGATTTATGTTCTAACCTTAATAGATTCACTTCCTATATAGAAGTAAATCTGAGTCTATGGAGTTAAACTGCATTACTGGTTATAGAGTTCTGCTGAGACTGGCATTCTGGCTCATGCACTATGCAAGTTTCTCTGACATGATGCGGCGGGTTCCAAGCTAAAGGGGAATTTCACAGAAATTCCTAATTTCAATTTCTAGTTGAAATACCCGTGCTTCCCCCCTCCCTTAATATGGATCATCACAGACTAGTTAAAGCAAATATATAATAATATGAGGTTACTTGGGGAAAGGCCGGAAAATGGCTTCAGTATGTTAGGCATAGGAAGAGAAAACAAAGTAGAGAGGAAAAAAAGCAATGTGAATTTTCTGGGAATCTAGCAGGGTTAGTCCACATTTCTGTTCTGGGATTCTAACTTGGTGAAGCTGGATGCATCTGATCCACAAGCAGAATGTGTCTCAGAGTGACGGGAACACGCTTTCCAGTCCAATTTCTCAACACGCTGTGTTCTTTACAAGGGATCCTCACTGCCTCCCACCCTCTTGCTTCAGAAAGATCATACAACATTTCAAAGGAATTCTGTTGTATACGTGTTTACGTGTACAAATTCAGATGTACAAAATGTCAGGATTTTGCCATAATTTATCTTTGTCTTGACACCCCCTACCCAACAACCCCTATTCAGCTGGTGGCCAAAATGAAATAAAAATGCAGTCAGATTAAAATTAGGGTTCTCCCTCACTCTTGTGTATTCACAAATCATGTCTGAGTTTCAGTTTATGTTACTTACAGCAATTGGGAATCAGAGTGAGGTATTTCTGGTCCTGAGATCTGAAGAACCAGGATACCCCCCACTTTTTTCACTGTATTTACTAACTCTTGAAAAACTTGAATGCTCTTATAGCCCATCTTTCTGACTGGATTTGCTAAGTAATCTAAGAATCTGAATCAATTAAATTATTGAGTCAAAATATTATCTCAGCCAGCCAATTAGTCTAATTTCCTATCTCCAATCTACACACCAATACACATACCAGAAAGGTAACAATAGAGTAACGTTATTGTTATACAGATTATCATTATATAGATGAAGCCAAGACAACAAAAGAACAATGCTTTTGTTGTGCCCGAATCCTGAGTCCCCTGAGACCCCTAAGGAGCCGTCACAGATGCAAGTAATTAAGGGTCTTTATTACAAGCTCGAGCAGGGGCTCACCCATCTACCGGTGCAGCGGCAGCAAGGAGAAGCCTCGAACAGTGGCGAGCAGAGTTTTTATGGGGTAAGGGATGGGGGTGTTACAGTGCACACGTTGTATGTTTTGCATCATCACATACGCACCAATCATAATTGAACAACACCCGTGGTTATAGTTTTGACCATTCAGTGTCTGTGAGGCGTCTGTTACTTTTGGCGGGACCCAATCATGACCTTTGAGAATCCTTTGAAAATGACCAATTATAAGGTGAGCTCAAAGGGCCTACCTGGGGTTTAGGCAAGCGGTGAGTGATTGGCTAGTTTGTACAGAGTAACTACCTGCAGTTCCCAGCCCTGACTCAGACCACAGGAATGTTCCACATTTCTTTTGATCGGCTGATCCGAGGGTGGTTCCGAGGGTGGCTTCAGCTGAAGCTTTTCCTGGAACTGGGGCTACGTGCAGCCCGAGGTTGCTCTTAATGGAGGACTTGATTTCAGGCTCTTCACTTTAAAGAGAAGAACAGCAAAACAAACCAAAATAAAACAAACACATGGGTATACACAAGGAAACTAGAACTTTTAAATTTGAATGCAGTTTCTGTTGTTGTTCTAAATGGGCACAAAAATTGCTCAGCCCAGACCGGGAAAAGACCCACCACGTAACTTGGATAAACTTTCTAATCTCTCTGTGCTTCAGTTTATTGTCTAAAGCAAGGCTCTTCATTCATTCATTCATTCACTCATTCAATCATTCATTCAGTCATCGACAATTATTTCTTGGACACTTACCACCTGCTTAGGCTAATTCTAAATGCTAAAGGTGCACCAGTGAATAAAATAGCCAAAGTCCGTGTTCTCACAACTGCATCCCAAGAAGGCAAGGAGAGCAGATAAACAAATATACAAATATGTGCTTAATGTCATGCTGTAATAAATGATACAAAGAAAAATAATAAGGGGCAGAGAATAATAGAAGATGTTTATGTTACTAAAAGTTACAGGGGCGCCTGGGTGGCTCAGTCGGTTAAGCCTCCGACTTCGGCTTGGGTCATGATCTCACGGTTCATGGGTTCAAGCCCTGCGTCCGGCTCTGTGCTGACAGCTCGGAGCCTGGAGCCTGTTTCGGATTCTGTGTCTCCCTATCTCCCTCTCTCTCTGACCCTCCCCTGCTCACGCTGTCTCTCTCTCTCTCTCTCAGAAATAAATAAAACATTTAAAAAAAAAAAGAGTTACAGAAAGTCCTTGTGCAGGTGACATTTGAACAAACACCTGAAGGAAGATATTAAGTAAGTCATGTTGTTATGATGGCAGGGGAGGGGAGAGTACATTCTGGGGAAAGGATACCACTAACACAGAGGCCCTGAGGTAGGACTCTGCTTGGCATATTTCACAAAGCTAGTACAGTGGAGCTTGAGAGGAAGAAGAGAAGGAAGAGGTGGGGTGAGGAGGGCAGCGGGAAATCCAATCATCCAGGGTTCTCTGATTATAATAGTTGTTTGGGATCTTTCTTTGAATAAGGTAAGGGCCTATTGGGGGGCATGAGTTATACCAATGCCTACACTGTAAGTAAAATGAGTTAGCACGTATACAAGATTTTCTTTTCTTCTTTCTCTTCCTCTTCTTTGCTGCCTTACTTTCTTTTCTAAATATTCTTTTCCTCATCAGATTCTTTCTTTTCTTTACTTCTTTTCCTTCTCTTCCTGCTCCACCTCCTCCTCCTCCTTATACTATTCCCACCCCTCTCCTTTTTGTCTTAGATTCTGCCTCCCAGAATTAGAACTGAGTTTGCATTCTAACTTTGCCACTTGCCAGATCCCCGCATTTGCGCGTGCTGGTGGAGGCACCCATGTGAATGACTTTGGAGTATTGCAGAGAATGCATAAATACGCACGAACCAGCTGGTCTTTATGAAAACCTAAGTTGCTAATGTCACCATTTGTCCACTTGGTCTTCTAACAATAGGAATCTGACATGTCTTTATAGCTATGAGTCTGATCTGATTTCAGATCTGATGCTTGCCTTCTGGCTGGTTTATACGACCTGGGTGTTTTGTCTCCACCTCAGGTCAATCCATTCTGGCTACAATGCTTGGAAAATACTCCTTTTAAACAAAGCCTGCGTGTCCTTTTTAATCTTTCATCATGGCTTGGGCCCTCTATATTCTACTGTCTAGGTTTCTATTCTTCTCTGCACCAGCAGCTCTATAATTTTATGTGCTGGTAAGAAAGGTAAAGGACATAAATATTCATGCTCCAGGTGGCTACCAAATAAATATACTGAACCATCTTTTTGATGATTAAGCAGATTTTAATCTGCAAAGATCTCAAGGAGATAAAATGCGGCAATATATCTAAATTTATTATAACTTAAAAATGACTTTCAATATAAAAAGAGGTGACAGTTGTCAAATTACTTTGCTAGAGAGCTAATTTTCCCTTTGGGTTTATTTATGTGTCCAAATAATATGTTTTAGATATTTTAGGAAGACATCAATATGACTGGTGTATGGTACAATGATTATTAATGCATTTTATCTATTCTTAATTATGTCAGCTGTACGCAAACTCACAGTTAATTCGGTTTTCTTTTTGTTTTTCTTTTTTTCTTTCTCCTTCTCTATTTAAAACCAAACACTTTATTTCACACACCATAAAAGCTTAGTGCAATTCATGTGTAGTGGATAGATATTTATAAGTGCTTTCTTCCTGCTGCTGCTGCTTATACCAAACATGAATCAAATAAATGTACCTGAGATGGTTTCTATGAAAAAATTAATTTATTTTTCATACCTTGCCACCATTAGGTGAAAATCTCAATTTTGGGCTCTGGGCCATTTTTCAAAAATTATATTTTAAAATTAATGAGGTTAGGAATTCAGGTTAGAGACCAAATATGTAAGTGTCTTTTTCCTCTACTCTTTTATAAAAAAAAATTCCTACCTAAAATAATGCTCGCTAGACATGTAGCTATCCACGCTTATACTCTGTTGGCAAGATGACTTTTTTCCCCCCCAAATCAGGGCAGTTTCCAAATCGCTGTATTTTCAGGAGTCAATGGGAATTTTTTTCCAAGAAGAGTTGTAGATTTTAATAATTTCACTATGATCCTTGAGACAGAAATAAGGGGAGATCGTACCCAGTGTATTACTTTATGCTTAATTCAAGGCAGTTTTAACCAACAGATCTCTTTCCATTTTTTAAGAACCCCATTGTGTAGCAAGTTGGCATAATTTCTGGACTTTGAAATTTCTCAGAAGAATTTTGCAAAGTACTTTTTTGGAAGTGACATAAACTCATAAATCTTTTATCAGAGATTTCACTGTCAATAAAGTAAAAGTCCACTGGTGACTTTTAATCAGAGGAGAGAGGTGAGTTCCAATACCAGTCCCCACCTCATTGGCTCGCTCTGATTACCTTGGCTAGTACACTCACAGTACTTAGAATGTTGCCTGGCATTCAGCAAATGTGAGCATTTGTTTGGTTGCTCAGTTTGACTAGATCTAGAGTCAGAACTGGGTTTGAAATCCCAGCTTCATCACTTACTAGACCCCCCCATCTACGATATTGTGGAGGCACTCACCGTGAGTTGAATGACGTTAATATCATGACCCTGTGAAAAATACCCTGAGGGTCATATACTAGCAGGCTACCTTTAGAAGTTTCACCTTCAGCAATTATTTGGCATCTTATCCCTAGTGGTCCAAGAACCTAAGCAGACAAAAAACCTATTTGATGATTAATCACCTGAATGCCTTGGCACAAGGGTTAAGATGCTATGTGTTAGTAGTAATGTTATATCTTGCAGAGATCCTTGATCAAATTCTTTCTGTTAACCTAAAACATTCCTGCCCCTTTCAATGTGATTCATATTTTTCCTCTCTGGGATGAGTAAATCCCATTAACATGAAATGAAATGTAATCCCATTAACATGAAATAAAATGTAATATATTAAGTTAGCTTATTGAACAGGTTCCTGGGAAAGAGAGGGTACAATCACATCCTCACCTGAAGGCCCTCTCCCTCTCTCTCTTCAGCTTCTTACACTTATGGTGCATCCATGCTATGCCTTCTATGATCCTGTATGTTTCGTAAATATCTATAAACTAAACTGTGTCCTTGATGGTAACTAGTTACCCCAGATCCCATATAATATTTGAAAACAAGTTCCAAAGTTTTGTACTTTAGTATGAGCTCTCACTTTCAAAGAATGTGTTTTTATTGGCACTTTCTGAGGTTTTCCTCCACAACTTTTCTACTCATTGCTTCTTTATTCCTCAGGTTTCTGTTTGATTTCAGCTGATTGTACTTGTCCTTGCATATATTTTGTTGTCTGAGAATTACTTTTGTACATTCATTTTCTATTTTTGCATAACAAATTGGCAAGCATTTAGTGGCTTCAAACAGCACACAATTGTTCTCTCCATCCCGTGGGCGGGAGCCTGAGCCCCGCTTAGTTAAGTCCTGTGCACAGGGTCTCATGAGGTTATAGTCAAGATGTTTGCTGGACTACGGGTGCATCTGAAGGCTTGCTGCGGAAAAATCGCTTCCAAGCTCTTTTAGGTTTTTGGCAGAATTCATTTGCTTGCAGCTGTAGAATTGAGGGTCCCTCACTTTGGGGCTGACTATTGTCCTTATAGGTTGCCCTCAGGTCCTTCAGAACAAGCAAGTGTTCAAAGCCACTCTATTTCCTTGTCCTGTGGACTTCTTCTGCACAGCTTCTTGCTCGTCTCTCCCTCCAGTCTACTAAGCCACCAACTTAACATAACGCACCCTAAGCATGGCAGTGACATCCACAATCTTTGCCATATTCTACTGGTGAGGTGCAAATCATCAGTCTAATCTGCATGCAGAGGGGAGGATGACACAAAGGCATGGATACCAGCAAACCATAGGGGGTCACTTCTTGGTCTATCACCATAGCCTGTCTCTTGGTTTCACTGAAAATGGAACTTCAGGATTTTATGTCTATTCTGCCTTTTTTTTTTTTTTAAGTGTATGCACTTATTTTGAGAGAGACAGAGACAGTGTGAATCGAGGAGAGCCAGAGAGAGAAGGAGAGAGAAAGAACCCCCAAGCAAGTTCTGCGCCTCTCAGTGGGGCTCAAACTCATGAAACTGAGATCATGACCTAAGCTGAAACCAAGAGTCCAATGCTCAACCAACTGAGACCCTGTTCTGCTTTGGTTCTAATGGTTCTTACTGCTGTGTTATGAATTTCAATAGGAAAGGTAGAAAACCACTGACTGAGATCTCTTTGTTTATACTCAAAGCCCATTGATAGAAATGTTACTGATTTATTGAGGGCTACCATTCCTTAGGCCATATTCTAGTTTTGGATGTGTGACATCTGGTATCTGTGTTGTAAACCCATCACATTTTCTGTTGTAGCTGTTCTATCTAGATGCAATAAAGATTATAACATGCATCTGTAACGTTTAGGATGATTGGGGAGAGGAAAGGAAGAAAGAAAACTAGTATCATTGAATACATGTTGGATAGTAGAATTTAATTCCGACATGTTGCTGTACTAATCTAGGGTGTGTTACCATTTTAACAATGTCTTCTGATTCACAAAGATGGAGTTTTAATTAATTATGATCTTTCTTTCAACAATATTTTTCAGTTTTCACAGTACAAGTTTTAGACTTCTTTTGTTCAATTTATTCCTGGTATTATTTTTTTTTATGTTATTGTGAATGGAATTGTCTTCTTAAAGTCATTTCTGGATTGATTGCAAAAATAGAATTGTTTTGTGTATACTGATTTTGTATTTTCTGTTTGTATCACTTTGTTTTAGGTTCATCTCTCATACACTTACATATTCTCAAGGTGGAGAATTTGGTTTTGCTTCTTTTTTCTAATCTAGAGCTGTTTCTCTTTTGATAAGTGTACTAAGGCTTGTTACACTTGTGTATATTGAAGGAATATTTAGTGACTTATTATCACTAAATTGGCATGTTATTATCATTGATATTATTATCACATTGGCATGTTACTTCTTCTCTCTTCCCTTACATTTTGCACCACAAAATTTTAGTCAATAGTATTATCCTCCCACCATGGTTACTATTGTACTTTTAAATATGCTGAGATTTCTGTTATTTGTGTCTTCCTGTTTATACAATGTAATTTAAATACCAGATAATGCAGGTAACGTAATGAGGATACATATTCTATCTCCTTCTTTCTTTCTCTTTTTCACTTCCAATTTTTAGCAGATTTATGGTTTTTACATTGTCAGATCAGGTCATTTCTTTCTTATATACTGCTCTGTTACTTTAATCCTCATATCTGCTTCCTCTTAGTTCTTAGTTAATACACTTGCATATTTAATACATATCTGTTACAAATGTAAGATGCCTGTTGACAGTCCTTTCCCCATAGTTTTTAGCAAGTAACTCTTCGATGATGGAAAGTTTCAAACCTATTAGTTTCTAGATTTGAAATCCAGTACTTTTCTTGGTATTGCTTATTATTGTATATTGAAATAAAATGTCTTAATATTTTTATGTCTTAATAAAATGTCTTAATATTTTATGTATTAATAAAATGTCTTAATATTTCAATGATAGTTAGCTAGGCTGTTGCTGTTTAACTATTAGGCCTGAGATAAATAGGACAGCTGAAGACATTACTATTTTTTTCAAATCTTTAAAAAAAATTTTTTTTTAATGTTTTCTTTATTTCTGAGAGAGAGAGAGAGAGAGAGAGAGACAGCGTGAACTGGGGAGGGTCAGAGAGAGAGGAAGACACAGAATCCGAAACAGGCTCCAAGCTCTGAGGTAGCTGTCAGCACAGAGCCCGACGCAGGGCTCGAACCCATGAATCCTGAGATCATAACCTGAGCCGAAGTCAGATGCCTAACGACTGAGCCACCCAGGAGCCCCTCAAAACTTATATTTTAAGGGCATCAAGTCAGAGAATATTTGAGCGCTCACAGAGAAGGTAAGTGGAAGATAGTGATCCCAACATTTTGGCATCACTTTTCCCCATGAAGTACTTACCAATTTGTAAATAATTCATATTTAAGACTGTCTTAAATTCTTTGTTTTTGGGAAGCTTGATGTCTGAGCTTCCTCAGGGACAGTTTCTGCTGATTTATTTTGCTCTCCTGAATGAACAATATTTTCCTGTTTCTTTGTCTGCCTCATGATTTGTTGTTGTTGTTGTTGCTGAAAATTGGGCATTTGATTTTTATAATGTGGCAACTCTGGAAATTAGATATTTCCCTTCTCCAGGGCTTGCTGGCCATTTTTTTTTTTTTTTTTTTAAATCTGTAGCTGTATTTGTTTGATACTTTTCCAAACTATGCGACATGTACTCCTTGTCATGTGTACTCATTGAAGTCTCTGGTCCTTTAACTCATGTTCAGAAAATGCTTTGATAGAGTTTTCATTAAATGCCAGGAGCTGAAACTGATGAACAAAAATGTATAATCAATCACTCAAAAGAAAGAAACAAGGAAGGAAACAAAGAGAAACAATGATCTTTCCCAGTCTCTGTGGAGTAGTTTTTTTTGCTGTGTGTTCGGTGAAAGTCCTTCATTGTCTAGCTAGGTTTGTTTGCTCCAAGCCTAAGATCAAACCAAAGGGAGGTTTATGATTTTCTCAAGACTTTTTTGAGCATGGATCTTGCTCAAATTTCTGTATAAGCAAAAAAAATGAAGGAAACAAAAAAGTACAGATCTCTGTATAAGCAGTTGGTTTTGAATGTCCTGACTTCACAGTCTCAACCTGTAGCTTTTCCCCCAGGCCTTAGATGGTCTATTGTATGGCTCTACCCATAATCATTGGTGGGTTGGTAGTCTACTTGTAGCTTTTATGAAGAGTGTTTGCAGTTTTTCATAAAGTGTTTCATAAGGTGCCACTTTTATGAAGAGTGTTTGCTTTTATGGGGGACAGAGACAGACAAGTCAGTCCTACAGATATCCTGCAGGTTTATTAGAACAGACATACACAGTCATGTCCAAGGATTAGGGCAACTGGGATCTGAGCTGTTGCAGCTCAACACCAGGCAAGAGGTGGGGTGAGGGCAAATAAAAACACAAGCTTTTGTGCCATTTTGGAGTTGGTTTTCTCTTGACTGGACATTTGCTAGGTAGCAATCCTTTGTTTCTAGAGCTCTCACAAAGGTGGTTTACATAGCTACTGGTTGTTTTGTCAAAGTTTTAGGTGGGAAAGAGATTTAGGACTCTTCCTAGTTTGCCATTTTGCCGATGTTGGATTCTGTAATAATTTTGGGCTCCCCAAATAGTTCCATTTTTTTTTTCATGTTTCTCCCTGCTTTCTGGCATTTTATATGTGGAAAGATGAGCTAGGGAATAAAAACAAAATCAAAAGATGCATTGTTTACAATGCAACAGATTAACTGTATTCCCCATTATGCCACAAATAGATACTAAGTCCTAATGATTCAGGTTCAATGATAGCATTTGTTCATAGAAAATATTTATAAAATGTTTTCTGATTTGGGTCATATTTATGTAAAACATTTTATGATGCTGCATTTGATTTTCTTGTAGAGTTTGTAGTATCCTTATATTTCAAATGTTTTAATATGCACTTCAAATATCACTTACATTTTATTTTAAGTCATAAAATAATTTGCTTTCAATTTAAAAGAAAGAATTACTGCTTCTCTTTTATTGTTAAAATTTTTTAAATGTTTATTTATTTTTGAGAGAAAAAGAGACAGAGTGTGAGCAGGGGAGGGGCAGAGAGGGAAGGAGACAAAGAATCAGAAGCAAGCTCCAGGTTATGAGTTGTCAGCACAGCTCAAAGTGTGGCTTGAACCCATGAAACTGAGATCATTACCTGAGCTGAAGTTGGATGCTTAACTGACTGAGCCACCCAGGTACCCCACTATTTATCTTTTTAAAAATACAATTTAAAATATCTAGTAGTATTTCCTTCATATTTAAAATCCTTCCCCCTCCCCCCACCCCGTTTTTAGAGATTTCTTATATTTCTCCTTTTAAAGACCACTTTTTCTTAAAAGTGAATCTATAATATGTGGACAGAAGAATTGTCTTTGTGAAGGTAATTTTCAAAATCTTGTTGATTTCATGAACCCAATCAGTGTTGTAATTATAAGATGTCTTCACAAGTAGTCTTCAAAGTTGGTTTTTACTTTCAATTACCTTTTCAATTAACTAACAAGTGCTTCATGGGTAAAAATTTGTCCAAATAAGACCCTTGAGAATTAAAGGGGCTATTTTGAGAGAATGACCAACCAAAAACTTTCAAAGCATTCAATAATGAAACAAGGATAAACAGTAGAGAGAGATGAGTTGCTTTGTGATTTTGATAGCTTAGAAGGTTGTGCCAAAATGTTCATGTCCCAATGAGTCACTCACCAGTTACTATCAAGATAAACATTCTTGTGCATTTGGTTGATAAATATCTCCAGTTGTCTCCTTATACTTTTTATGTTTCTGTTTTTTTAAAAATATATATATTGTTATAATAAAATTGATATGTGCTCATTACTAAGAAATAGAAACATTTAAAGAAAAGCATAAATAATAAAATACATACCATTCCCAAATGCTGGGAGCTGCACTGGCCTCGCTGGATGACAGTCACAGTGAGGAAATGGCAGCGGTTGCACAGCTCCTGCCATGAGAAACAAAAACAGGTATCTCTTGCTACTACTGGCTCATGTTGGAAATGAACCTGCTGGTATTGACCAGGCCTCACAATATTCCAGATCAGACCGATTTTCCCCACACAGATTGCTCATAAGGAAAAGCATATTCTTGCTTTTCTAAAGAGATTTCAGATAAAAACATTGTGGATGATTGTCAAAAGGCTCTTCCTATGGGCCTTGCAGATCCAAGACTTACATAATAAAGGGGGCTAAGAACACAGAGTTACAACTGAGTCTAGCCCTGAGACAAAGAGCCTAATTTAGAGTTAAGGACAGGTATCCACCCCCACCCAATTGTTTCTGCTTGGAGCCCCGCCCGCCTCTCCCCCCATGCTTGATCAGTATTCGGAGTGACTTGAATTTGCTGATTGCTCCCTGAGAAGGAACCTATTGAGGAACTTCTTCTTTTGTCATTATGGAAGCAAAGGTATTTCCTGAAAGACCTGTTTTTCTTAATACTTCTCCTTAAAAAGCTATTGACCCCTGCTCACAAAGAAGTAACTTCACCCTTTTTATGCTAAAAGCATTGTCTTGTATGCTAAAGATACCTTCCTTCCTCTTAGGATAAGCATCTAAATCCCCTACCTCAATCACTATTGATAAAGGTTATGCAGGAGTCTTCTACAAATCTTTGTTCCGAGAAATTCTTACATCTCAAAGAAGTTTGTCATCAGAAATCATTGTCTAAGGCAAATGCCACTTCTGTACCATCCCCCAAACACTTAATGATAAATAAAGTTGAGCCCCAGTCAGAGCAGAGATGCCTGTCTGGTGACCAGAAAGATGGCTCTCTCATCCCTCCCTCGCTGACCCCCTCCATCCTTCAGGGACCCTTGGACCCTTGCCGGAGCCAAAGTCCGACACCCAAATTTTATGAGTCTAAACTATACTGGTAAGAGTCTTTTCTATTGTTATAGCAGCAAAGTTTTGTCCTCCATTCAGCCTAGTTCCCTGAGAGATGAAAAGATGTGTGTGACCTTCCTGGCCAATCTAAGGTCTCAGGGTGAACATGAACTTCCATTTCTGACAGTTTTCTGCTCTCTATGGTTTTTCCTTTGGAATTTTTATCTCTGCTCACTCACAGTGTCACCCAGTTTATCTCAGAAGTTGGTTGGAATATTCAAAAATTTTTATTTTTTAATTATTTTTTAATGTTTTATTTATTTCTGAGACACACAGAGAGAGAGAGAGAGAGAGAGAGAGAGGGAGAGGGAGCATGAACAGGGGAGGGTCAGAGAGAGAAGGAGACACAGAGTCTGAAACCGGCTCCAGGCTCTGAGCTAGCTGTCAGCACACAGCCCAACGCGGGGCTCAAAACCACGAACCGTTGAGATCATGACCTGAGCCGAAGTCTGACACTTAACCGACTGAGCCACCCAGGCACCCCTGGAATATTCAAAAATTTTTAAAATAATTTCCTTTTGTTCTCTTCATAGTCTGTTTGGGATAGGGTTGGGTCAGAGGATCTGCTACATTGTAAAAACCACAAGTCTTTTATTTGTTTATTTTGGTATTACTTTCAAGGTTTTGGGCCTATGATTAAGCTTCATTCTTTGTTTCATTGCAACTGATGAATTTATTTTAACTGGTTTTATCCTACATGTCAACCCTGTTTGAGGAGAAATTATTATAATTGTATCTAGATGTCATACAGTGCATCAGGATGTCATATCCTAGCTTTGTTTACCGGCATCAAAAGTATTTTATCCACAGGGGCACCTGGCTGGCTTGGTAGAATGTGGGATTCTTCATCTTAGAGTTGTGAGTTCAAGTGCCACACTGGGTATAGAGATTACTTAAAAATAAAATCATAAACAAAATTTTATCCACAAACATTCTGTTCATATCATTCCAAGAATCTAAGTATTTTCAATAATAGATGTTACAAGTTATCTTTAGCCTGTGAAAACAATGGTAGTGTTTGAACAAAATATTACTTTAGTCAGTTTTTAAAATATATCAAAGAATTTACACAAACACATTTATTTGAATAAGTCAGCATGTATTTTTTTTTTTTTAATTTGTACTTGCTATCTTACTGTTATACACGTGTGCTAGCTGGAAAAAATGCTGAAGATCTTGATATTTCAGTAACAGTTCCATATTATAAATGGCTTCTTCCAAAATAGATTGCAAATTTCCATTAAGAGAGGGTACCAGATGAAATATTTTGAAAATATAAATATTTATAAATATTTGAAGAACAGATTTTAAGCTACCTCATGTAATGTGGGAGTTTTCCTTTCCACAAAGGTATGGATTTTTAATCTCTGTGTGAGATTCGTGAGGAGGGTAAGAATGCTCAAACTGAGAAGAGCAATAATCCTACAAGGGCACAGTTATTTTTCTGATGCTTGGTAGTAAGTGGGATGCCAGATGTGGCAAAGTGAAAAGGTGTTTGATGAGTAAGATAAATATATACAAGGTGATAAAGGCAACATTTGACTATGGGACCACGAGCTTCAGAAGAAAATAATAGGCTGATGACAAGAGAAATAATAGACAAATGTCCTAAATTGTGACTCCGAAATCCTAAACCAGAGTCAGAAATTTCTTAAACAAGCCAGTACAGGCAGATGTAAAAACAAAATAGTCATAATCCTTATCTAGAAGAATAGACTCTATGCCAGAGTTTGGAGAAGGTAAAGGAAAACTAGAATTCTGGAAGCAAAAGCATTGAAGTAGACAGCATTCACACTGAGGGTTTAAGTTATTTTATATTACAGTAGACTCTATAAGAATTAAGGAGGGTTTTACAGTAACCCAATGGGAAAGAAATTTTCATTAAGAGAGGCAAAAAGAAAAAAATAGGGAAAGGAGATGGAAATTCCCAGCTATAATTAAAAAAAATTATTTCAGGTGGCTCAGCCAGATAACTTAAAACCATGAGTTTGTACTCACGTGTTGATGTGATTATGGACTTAAAATAGTCATGCATTTAGAACCACAGTGAAAAAAGTGGGAAGAATGTTCCTCTGTCATAAAATCAAAGTATGGAAAAAAATCTAGAATCCAGTGGCAAGATATTCAGTAGTGCTTCTGGTTAACAAAGGGAAACTGAAATTAATCTGGCCAACACATCGGCTCAGCGTGTGCACCCTGGACTCTATCATGCAATGCCGATTAATGGTGAATGCTTCTTCAGTTTGTGACTCAGGGGCTGAAGGACAAGATCTGTGTCTTTATGTGTGACTATGAACTCTTCTCTGGATCATATGGCTTTTCTCTTCATGTAAGTTTGCTAAAAGCAAAAGTAATAATTGCAACCACCTTTAACTTAAACAAAATGTGGTAGTTTGAAAACTCTTAACCTAAAGCATACTTATTATGGCTGAAATACTGTTCACATTTGGCAGAGATAGATCTCAGTTAGTGTGGTGTCACAATCCCATTTTAACCTCCTTTTTCTTACTATTTGTTTTGTAGACATTGATGATCTAGCATCTGCTCCTGGAACAGAAGCAGGAAAGGGACGCCAGGAGCTGGTACAATGAGAGCAAAGAGACGTGGCTATAGTCTTGCATCTGATGGTGCCAAGAATTCCTTTGAGTACAGTTCAAAGGCCTGACAAGCTGTCGCTCAGATTGACCCAGAACCACTCAAAATATCCATTCCCTCTGCCTTCTGCTGTACCTTCCTGTAGTGCACAAGCTAGAAAAACAAAAGCTACATTTCTCAGACTCCATTGGATTTGGGTTCTGGCTACAATGTAGGTTCTATCCAGCAGATGGTTTTGCATGGGAGTTGGAAGGTAGAAAACAAGCAGAGGGCTGGTTTTCATTTCTTCCATGCCATTCTTCTGAAAATGTCTTTTGGAGGTGCCCTATTTTTCTCTGAAAGCTTCCTGCTAACTGATGCTCCTTGACTGTGACTTTTACCTGACCGTGGTGATTTCAGGAATGTGGCAGTGATGGCTCACTCCTGGAACAAGCCACTATAGAAACAGCTCCCATAGTACCTGAGCAGCTCTGTGTTATTTCCTACATGTTCAACTTGTTCAGCTCAGCTCAATTTAATTCATTCTGTTACCTCAAACTTCACAGGTCTGTAAGAACTTAATTCCCTTATATCTTTTGCTAAAACTAGCTCAAATATATTCTGTTTTCTCTAAACCCTGACCCATACAGTGCCCTATCCAATGATGAATCCAAATATTCAATATTATTGCTGACTGATTCAGTGTGATTAAATATGAATGAAGTTAAGTATTGCCTAGATTTTAGGTGGTTCTGAAACTTCTGCGGCTGCCTGCTGAAATGTGCACCCTGTCAGATATCACTACGGTACACGGATTGCACATTATCCACTGTATCATCCAAAGCTGAGTGACTTCCTTACGCTTCTTTTGAAATGGAAAACTTAAGACGTGTTCTCAGGTCTCAAAGACATGGTTGATGTGTCATGTGGGTCAGAAGGGGAGACTCCAGTCACTTGTGTGATGAATGTGTGTAGTAAGAAGTTAAAATAGCGCTTCGGGATGACCACAAATCTCATCAAGAGGCTTTATCCCATCTGTGGTAGGAAGACTTCTAGAATGTTTCCCAGTAACATCCATATCTTAGAATTCACACCCTTGGGTCTGAGCTGGACTTAGTGACTTGGTTCTAACCAACAGAGTACAACAGACTTGATGAAATGTAACTTCTGTAAGTTGCTTACAAAAATGCCATCTTACTTGAAGATTCTATTGCCTGCTTGCACTTTTTGTAGTTTTTGATGATGCAAGCCTCCAGGTTGGGGATGCCCATACCCAAAAAGGAACCAAGACCCTCATTTCAACTGCCCATGAAGAAAGGAATCCTGCCTACAACCAGGGGAGCTGGGGGCATATCTTTGCCCACCTGAGCCTTGTGGTGATTAAAACTGAGCTGTCACTATGACTACAATAAGGAGAGATTTGAAAGCATAACCCGCACCTAAGCTGAGCTGAATTTCTTTTTTCTATTTTTTTAATTTTTTTTAATGTTCTATTTATTTTTGAGACAAAGAGACAGAGCATGAGCTGGGGAGGGGCAGAGAGAACGAGAGGAAGACACAGCACCTGAAGCAGGCTCCAGGCTCTAAGCCATCAGTACAGAGCCCGACGCTGGGCTTGAACTCACTAACCATGAGATCATGACCTGAGCCGAAGTTGGATGCCCAACCAACTGAGCCACCCAGGCACCCTGAGCTGGATTTCTTAAGCAAAGAAACTGTGAAAAGAGAGTAAATATGTGTTTTTTAAAGCTACTGAGTTTTGAGATAATTTTTATTCAGCGGTGGATTTTTTTTTTTTACTTTCATTTAGTTGTACTGAGCTTTTAGTACATATATCGAAAAAGCACCTAACTTTTCTGTTGGTGAGCTGGGACTCTGATAGCTTCCAAACAGTTTGAAATTCCAGAGATCCACAGCAGAGGGGAAAAAAAAATCAGTGAAGTAAAACAGGCAACCTACAGAATGGGAGAAAATATTTGGAAACTATATATCTGATCAGGAGTTAATCCCGCAAATATTTGAGGAATTCCCGCAACTCAATAACAACAACAACAAACTAATAACCTGGTATAACAATGGGCAAAAGGCTTGAATAGACACCTCTTTAAAGAAACCATACAAATGGCCAATAAGTGTATGGAAAAAATGGTTTATGTCATTAAGCATCAGGGAAATGCAGACAGAAATCTCAGATAATATTACTTCACCCTCATCAGGATGATTATTATTAAAACACACACACATATAATAGTAAGCTGGGATATGGAGAAATTAGAACACTTCTACACTGTTAATAAAAATGCAAAACCAGGGCAGCCACTATGGAAAACAGTGTGAAGTTTCCTTAATAAATTGAAAATAGAACTACCATATGATCTAGCAATTCTGCTTGTAGATATTTATTTTAAAAATGAAATCAGAATCTCAAAGGGATATTAACACTCACGTTTATTGCAGCCCTGTTCATAATAGCTTAGCTTTGGAAACAACCCAAGCTTCCATTGACAGATGGATATAGAAAATGTAGCATATATATTCAGTGGAATATTTTATTTGGCCTTAAAAAGGAATTTCTGCCCTATGCAACAATATGGATGAACAATGAGGACATTATGCTAAGTGAAATATGCCAGTCACAGAAAGAAAAATACTGCATAATTTTCCTTATATGAATGTCTAAAGTAGTCAAATTTAGAGACTCAGAGAGCGTAATGGTGGTTGACAGGGGCTGAGGGAGGGAGAAATGAGGAGTTGCTGTTCAGTGGATGTAACGTTTCAGTCATGCAAGATAGAAAAGTTCTAGAGATCAGCTGTACAACACTTACCCTGTAATCAACAATACTGTACTGTACACTTGAAAATTTAAGAGGGTATGTCTCATGTTTAGTTTCTTACCCCAATAAAATCAAATTTGAAAAAATTCCAAAGACTAAAAATATTTGAAACAAATGGGGACACATCTATTATTTTACTCGAGTTTTGAAAATTGAAACTCTGTAGAGGAGGGACTGATTAAAAATAATCACTTTGAAAATAAAAGCCTCTTTCTTTCTGTCTCTTTTATTCTCTCTCTCACTGCACAATGGTCTTAAACTTCAGTCAATTGTTGTATTAGGATTGTTTTCTACCTTAATTTTATTATGTACCTAACCTTTTTTCTTTCTTATTTGCTGATTAATGCTTATCTTTCCCCAAGTACTTTTGAACTTCTTTCCAAGTAAGGAAGCTATGAAAACTCTCCTCTCTCTCTTTCTCTTCACTTTTTCCTACACTCTGGATGTAGTGAAGAAAGAGATTCAGCCTATCTTTGAAGGCAAGGTGACTCTCTAGGACAGGAAGAATCCATCCAGAGGGGTCAGCATCATTTTGAGTGAAACCACCGTCAGGCTTGGGAGCTGACCTCAGCCCTTTGTTGTTTACGGGGGAGACTCCCAGGAGCTAGCTGTGAATAGTGTGAGTGGAGAGGTCATACGATTATATCCAGAGACCTCAACTGTCAACAGCCCTGTTTCTGTGTAAGTAGAAACATTGCTTGCCCCAAGAAAACTTGCTTGCAAGTAGAAACATTGCTTGCACTCCATGTCCATCAGCTGAGTGGGATGACCAGCCTGCCAATGTCTTGGACCATACTGCAATTCATGTCATATGAGGATCTCTGCCTCATGATGTCCCCAGCCCCTGAATTTCCAAGCTGACTTCTGCACATTTGCTGAAGCAGGGATGTGGTTATAATTGGACTCTCATTTCTGTACTTTCAGGGTTGGATTGGATGGTTTAGTGTACTTAGTCTGGAGAAAATTGAGAGTAGATACCATTGGAGTATAACCATGTCCCAAATTTAATAACATAAAGAGACATAACACAGTTAATGCAATTCACCGGAAGAAATACATATTTCAAAAAAAGCTGACTTGAAGTAGTTATAATTGACTGCTAAGAAATGGTCATGTACGTTTATTACTAATTGATGCTCCTTTTCACACTGAGGCCTTTGAATATGCCTTTTGGTCTACTTAGAATTCTCATTCCCTTACAAGTCTGATCCCCTTTATTCAAACTAATTTCTTTTTTTTTTTTCATTTTTAATGTTTATTTGTGTGAGAGAGACAGAGCATGAGTGGGAGAGGGTCAGAGAGAGGGAGACACAGTATCTGAAGCAGGCTCCAGGCTGTCAGCACAGAGCCTGTCATGGGGCTCGAACTCATGAACCACGAGATCATGACATGAGCCAAAGTCAGACACTCAATTGACTGAGCCACCCAGGCGCTCCAAGCTGATTTCTATTAATTTTTCAAGAATCATCCTAAATGTTGTCTTGAAACCTTTATTATTTATTTATTTATTTATTTATTTAAATGTTTTATTTATTTGTGTATGAGAGAGAGAGAGACAGAGTACAAGCAGGGGAGGGGAGAGAGAGAGGGGGACACAGAATCTGAAGCAGGCTCCAGGCTCAGAGCTGTCAGCACAGACCCCCACGGCAGGATTGAACCCCTGAACTGCGAGATCATGATGAGCTGAAGTTGGACACTTAACCGACTGAGCCTCCCAGCCGCCCCTTGTCTTGGTATTTTGAGAGACCAAGGAGGCAACCAGTAAAGGAAAGGGGGCTATTTCCCATTGACTGAGTCCTGTGGTCGACAGCAACGCTGTGTTGGGTGGCAGTGGGTGATACATGTGTGATTAGCAGGGGGATAGAGGCAGAGAAGAAGCTCCTGGGTGCATAAATGGGTGGATGTGTGAAAACCCCTTCTTCCCCAATACACCAAGGAATGGATGGAACTGATTATTAGGTTACATTCTAATTAAGTACTTTCCATGTATTATTAATCATTCAAAGCTTGTTTCCTCCTGTAGATGTCCCATGAGCCAGAGATTGGATGTATCCTGTTTATTATTTATTTCTATATACGAGCATATATCACACTAGGCAGGTATTTAAAAAGTATTTGTTAAGTAATAACAATACTTAGATTAAGGCTTAGATTAGGCACATTCCATCACTTGGGGAACCGAACACAGGTTTAATTTTCATTATTTGCAATTAGCGTATATATTATGATTATTATTTCTTCTGAAAGGCAATGTGACAATCACTAACTTGACATGATTGGGAAATTAAATGTATATGAACAGCCAGGTGGAAATATACATGAGTAGGCATATCAAAATCAGCCTAGTATCCAACCCCTTTGAAATAGTAAACTTCTTTACACTTAGAGGCATTTAGTATATTTAGAAAATGGTAAATGAAATAACTTAATAGATTTCCTGGAATTAAATTCTCATAACAAAGAGAATTATAAGTTAATGTGAGTTCAGTGATGATCTACTCTAAAATTCTATTTCTGGATGTAATTACTGTTGTGACACCTTTAAGCCAAATGTCCACTCAATTTCAGTCCAAACTGTGATGTAAGAAATGGCCACAAGATGGCAACATATATTGATAAGTTATTTTTCAAGGTTTTGTCCGAGTTATAGTTACATGGTGCGCAAACTTTACATAAAAATGTATTTTATTTTATTTTTTAAAAATATATTTTAGATAAACTGAATTATTTATGTCATTTAAGATATGTAAGAATTTTTACTTATTTTACTTTTATTTTTAACTTTTTAAAATTTTTAAAATGTTTTATTTATTTCTGAGAGAGAGAGAGCATTAGCAGGGGAGGGTCAGAGAGAGAGGGAGACACAGAATCCGAAGCAGGCTCCAGGCTCTGAGCTAGCTGTCAGCACAGAGCCCCGCACGGGGCTTGAACCCATGAACCGAGAGATCATGAACTGAGCGGAAGGCGGATGCTTAACCGACTGAGCCACCCAGGCGTCCCTATTTTTAACTTTTTTTAATGTTTATTTATGTTTGAGAGAGAGACATAGGGTGAGTGGGGGAAGGGCAGAGAGAGGGAAACTCAGAATCCGAAGCAGGCTCCAGGCTCTGAGCTGTCAGCACAGAGTCCAACGAGGGACTTGAATTCACAAGCTGTGAGCTCAATGACCTGAGCTGAAAACGGCCGCCCAACCAACTGAGCCACCGAGGCACCCCTGTAAGAATTTTTAAAAAACAGAGTTAAAATTGTTGTCTCAGGAATTTTGACATCTTCAGGGTTAAATATTTTGTGTTGACAACTAAGTGGACTGGATAGTTAGTATTTGTGATGTCAGATGCCAGTTTTGAATGTGGGAGATATTATGGAACTTGAAATGTAATCTTAATGATTTGAATTAGATGTTTTAAATCAGCATTTATTGGTGCAAGTTAATGGCGGGATTTAAAAGCTGGGTTTATAAAAGAGAAAATAGTTCTTTGTAGGAGTTTTCAGAGACTTAATGTTAGTGCGTATTCCTTTTCTTCAAAAAGGAGGGTATATAGAATTCCTTAAATGAAACATCTTCTATGAAACATTTCCTTACGGAATAGTAGTTAACATCCGAGGGGAAATGCTGTCCTAAGTGAGGATTGCTAAACATGACAACTAACATCATTTGAAGTGATTGTAGGCATGTGAGGAAATAGGACATACATCTAAAGTAACAAAATACAGAATGTGGGAATAGTAAATCTAAACTAATTTTTGAAAAGATTACAAGTTTTCAGCTTTAAAAAGTACCTAAAATTCATGGGCTACTTCATGCAGCTAGAAGATAGATTATATCCCATTCTGCAAAAAGGTAATGAGAGCATTAAAAATCCTGCGTTAATGAGCTGAAAGAACTTCATATAATCAGAATGGATTTTTGGACAGTTTTAGTTTCTTTTTTAAGAGAGGGAAACAGCACCAGAGAAAAGAAACTGGGTACTGATTCCTAAAAAGCAAACTGTAAGACTGTCATGGACAGATATTTTACATTTCTTGAAGCTCTAATATTTCTCACTACAAATTCGTGTTCACACTGGTAACACCGTGACCCTACAAGATACTACAGCATGAAAGATAGATGCTGTTATACTTTCTACTGAACTCAATTGAGAAATTACTGGGTGAGGTGTCATTGCAACCACACACAGGTGGACTAAATATCACACACATTTTCCCCGTGAATAAATTTGTTACCAGTTCCGTGTGGTAGGCACCAAAAGGAATCCAGTCTGATTAATCACCTCTGGTGGAGGATTTTGAATGAAGCGATCAATTTTGATTTATCGTCCTATGCTGCCATCCGGTGGTTACTTGAGAAATGAATGAAGTGAGGGAAATCTCATGTTTAGAAAAAGGTTTGAGCTATTTGCTTCAGTGGAATCATAGAAATGAGGGACTCAGGCAGATCTGTGCCTCTGTCTCCAGAAGGAATGATATTCAGTGGCTGCCCTTCATTTATTTTCTCTATCATTCACCCCTCTGAGATAAGACGAGTTTAAAATAGTTGCTGCATAATGTATGAAGGAGAAAAATCCTGAGAGGACTTAACAGTTCTGAGAAATAATTGTCTCTTATTCTTAAATATTTCCATGGAGGGAGGGAGGAAGAACATCTATTTTCACCTTAATTTTCATTTGATCTGGAGAACTCATTCCTTTCTGAACAGTTTGTCTAAACTAGGTTTTGAAAAATATCCATCATATCCATACACTAATGAAAAAGCAAAGCCGATCGGCAGAGAGCTGGGCTGATTTATTTTGGAATGCGACTACTTCAGGTTTTATCTTTTTTTATCTTAATGAAACATGGTTCTATTATGCAAGTGGTCTTGCTATTACCTGCAAAATAATCTACCCTGTGATGGAATGAAAGTCTCTTTGAGGCAATTCAATGTGGAAATGCTTTCATTTATTCACAGCAGATAATGAATTATCTTCTAAAAGAAGGGTAGCCTTTGATCACCTGGTTCCAATTTAAAGCAAATTCCTCGCTTTTTCCTTGTTGAATCTAATGAAAACATAATATAATAAACATTATACTGAGGATTAATTTTAATAATATTAATTCTTACTATTGTACTAATTGTCAAACTGATGAAAGTCATTAGTCAGTCAGTCTGTACTTACCAAGAATTTTTCTGTTAATGCTTCTATTCTACATCAAGAGCTATGATGAGGTTTGGAGGTAGATCAAAGCCATAGAAGAAAACACACGTGAAAGAAAATTAGAATTCTAAACTATTGATTCAGCTTTATGTTTAATTATTCATTCATATGGTCCTTGATATTGCATTTCAGAAAACATTAAATATTTCAATTTTCTTATTAAATATTTAGTTCTGGCACTTTTATGTTACAATATTAACAAACCATGGCTTTGCCTTTTCAAAAAAAAAAAAAAAAAAAAGAACCGTAATGCTAACTTGCTAAAGTTTATTTTACCTCATTTCTGCCTTCTAGTTGCTTACTAAACAGGACATAATTTGTCAGATATTACTGTTGAAAATCTGGTTGTGTAGAATATTACTGCCTCTGTAATGCATGCTGAGTTTAGCAAGCCTATAACAATGCAGTCACTTTATCAATTATAAGAACATGGTTACATCATCATTTTGAATGGACTTAATTTCCTTCTGTAGGGGCAAAAAACTATATGCATAACAAATCAATGTAAAATGGAAAAGGTAAACAACAGCTTGCTAAATAAATAACATAAAGCAATTCTCCCTCAAAGACTCCATAATTACTCTGTGGAACAGGCTGCCCTTAATACAACAATTAATTAATTTTTCCAAATGAATTATGCAAGCCAATATTTTTTGTTCATTAATGTTTTGTCGAAGTCATTAAGTTTCATTAATGAATAACAAAGAAGCAATTGGGTCTTTATCCTAACTGATATATATTAATGCGCTTAACTTGAACTAAATGTGTTTCTAGTATGTAATCAAATTTGAATCAATCAAGTCAATTTACCAGTCAAACGTCCTTTTCAAGTTCCAGCTGCTTCCTGTGGATGGCCCTTCACAGAGAACATGCAGAAAGTGACCCAGAAGGCTCCATGGTTCTGCCAAATATCTCATCAATTCCTAATTACAATCCGTTTGATTTTCTAGAGGCGGTTACTAGGGCCTCATGTAGAATTCTGATTCTAATTATGATGAATGTGAATAAAAGCTTAAAATTAATCAGTGTAAAATAATGACTCTTTAGCTAAGATGCCAGTTCCTTTTCTGCAGAAGAGAACAAATTCATCCTAATCTTAGCTCTGCCAGAGTATAAACATAAGCAGGTATTACTATTCCCTTTGCACAAGATAGATGTCTGTAGAGCAGCAAAGCTCATCTTGTTTTTATGCCATTGCTGTCTATATGAAAATAAAAAATAGTGATTACTGAATTACCTGATATAAGACACGTGATTGATAATCTTACTATGGGAACAGGGCCTGACCATCCCCTTCTGCAATCTGTGGAACATCTGAACAAGAGCACGTTCATCAAGATACTTGTATTTGTCCAAGAGTCTGTCTTTTTTAAAAAACCAGTTTTTAGGGGCTTCTGGGTGACTCAGTCGGTTAAGTGTCCGACTTCAGCTCAGGTCATGATCTCGCGGTTTGTGAGTTCAAGTCCTGTGTTGGGCTCTGTGCTGACAGCTCAGAGCCTGGAGCCTGCTTTGGATTCCGTGTCTCCTTTTCCTTCTGCCCCTCCTTCGCACGCTGTCTTTCTCTCTCTTTCTCTCTCTCAAAAATAAATAAATATTTAAAAATTTAAAAACTAGTTTTTAGTAATAACTAAAATAGCTCTTTACCTTGTATTTTAAAAATAAAATCTAGCAGATCATATAAAAACTTCTTAAAAAGTTCTTTTTGAAGGGGCCGGCATACGTACTATAAAATTTCTTTGGCAATGCACAGGCCCTAAAACAGTTAAAACAATCTTGACAAAGAAAAATAAGGTGGGCAGAATTACTCTACTTGGTGTTGGTATTAAGCCTTATCATATCGCTATAGTAAGACAACATGGTGCTGGTGGAAGAACAGGGATATAGGTCAATGGATCAGAATAAAATTGCAGAGATACATCCATATAAATATTCCTAGTTGATTTTTGACAAAGGTAACAAACCAATTCAGTAAAGGAAAACTGGCCCTTTCAACAAATGCTGCCTGCACAATTGAGTATGCATGGCAGAAACATTAACAAAAACAAAACAAAAAGACCCTCGACCTAAAATACAAATCCTATACAAAAATTAAATACAAATAAATCACAGAGTTAAATGTAAGATGTAAAACTATAAAACTTAAAAAAAATTAATGTTTATTCATTTTTGAGAGAGAGAGAGAGATAGAGAGAGAGAGAGAGATGAGGGTAGGGGCAGAGAGAGTAAGACACAGAATTGGAAGAAGGCTCCAGGCTCTGAGCTGTCAGCACAGAGCCTGATATGGGGCTGAAACCCACAGACCAGGAGATCATGACCTGAGCTGAAGTCGGATGCTTGACTGACTGGGCTACCCAGGTGTCCCTACAAGACTTTTTTCAGAAAAAACCATAAAGCAATCTTTGGGAACTAAGGCTGTTAAAAAAATTCTAAAAGCACAATCTAAATTGACAAATAGGTATTCACTAAAATGTAAACTTTTTCTCTGTGAAAGCCCATGTGAGTTGGATGAAAGGACAAACTCAGACTGGAAGGAAACATGTCTAAGTCTCATCTCCAACAAAGGACTAGCATTTAGAATATATAAAGAGCACTCACAATTCAACAGTATAAAACCAAACAATGTAATTAGAAAATAAGCAAAAGACAGTAATAGACATTTTAACAAAGAAGATATACAGATAACAAAGAAACATATACATCAAGGAGGTACAAATTAAAGCCACAAGATATCACTACACACCTATCAGAATGCTTAAAATAAAAAATAGATGAAACTATAAAAAATAGTTTGGCAGTTTCTCATAAAACCAAACACGCAACTACTATATAACTCAGCAATTGTACTCCTGAGGACTTATTCCAGAGAAAATGAAAAAGTATACAAGGGATCTCTCTGTGTCATTTCTTATAACTACCCGTGAATCTACAATTATCTCATTAAAAATCTCAGCAATTTAAAAAAAGCAGAAGTAATTGAGAGTAAAAGGAACCATATGGTTGAATTTCATATATTTTACTAGGTAGTTTGGTCAAAAGTTAACATCAAAGTGTACAACAGTTTATCATTAAGATACATATCTCTCACAATTCCAGAGTTCAAGGTATATCACAAAGCTGTAATAATTTAAAAAGTATCATTCTGGCACAAAAGTGCACATATAGATCAATAGAACAGAATAGAAGGTCCAGAAATAAGCCCACAATTATGTAGTCAATTAATCTTTGACAGAGCAGGAAATAATATTCAGTAGGAAAAAGACAGTCTTTTCAACAAATGGTATTGGAAAAACTGGTCAGCTACATGCAAAAGAATGAAACTGGACCAGTATCTTACATGATGCACAAAATTAAATTGCAAGTGGATAAAGACCTAAAGATGAGAACTGAAACCATAAAAATCCAAGAAGAGAACACAGGCAGTAAGTTTTCTGACATAGGCTTATTTTTTTTTTAATTTTTTTTAATGTTTATTATTTCTAGGAGAGAGAGAGAGAGAGAGAGACAGCGTGAGCAGGGGAGGGTCAGAGAGAGAGGGAGTCACAGACTGAAACAGGCTCCAGGCTCTGAGCTGGCAGTCAGCACAGAGCCCGATGCGGGGCTCGAACCCACGAACCACGAGATCATGACCTAAGCGAAAGTCGGACGCTTAACCGACTAAGCCACCCAGGTCACCCTGACATAGGCTTATTTTTCTAAATAAGTCTCTTGAAGCAATGGAAATAAAAGCAAAACTAAACTATTGGGACTACAACAAAATGAAAGCCTTCTGTATGGTGAAGGAAACAATCAACAGAACTAAAGGGCAACGTACTGAATAGGAGAAGATATTTGTAAATGACATATCTGATAAAGGGTTGGTATTTAAAATAGATAAAGAACTTCTACAACTCAACACCCAGAAAACAAATAATCCAATTTAAAAAATGGGCAGAAGACTTGAACAAACATTTCTCCAAAGAAGACATCCAGATGGCCAAAAGATATGAAAGGATGTTCAACGTTGCTCATCGTCAGGGAAATGCAAATCACAACCACAGTGAAAAGTCACCTCATATATGCCAGAAATGCTAAATTCAATGACATGAGAAACAATAAATATTGGAAGAAATGTGGAGAAAAAGGAACTCTCTTACACTGTTGGTAGGAATGCAAACTGGTGTGGCCACTGTGGAAAACTGTGTGGAAGTTCCTCAAAAAGTTAAAAATAGAACTACCTTACAATCTAGTAATCATGCTGCTAGGTATTTACCCCAAAAATACACACTGCTAATTCAAAGGTGTACAAGCACCCCTATGTTTACAGCAGCATTATTTGCAATAGCCAAACTATGTTTATGTTTATGCTTATGTCTATATCTATATCTGTATCTATAATGGAATATTTATTCAGCCATAAAAACGAATGAAATCTTGCCATTTGTAACAACACAGATGGGACTAGAGAGTATAATGCTAAGTGAAAGTCAGTCAGAGAAAGACAAATATCATGTTATTTCACTCATGTGAAATTTAAAAACAAAACAAATGGGGGAAAAGGGGGGGAGGAAAAACACACGCACAGAGAGAGAGAAAGATAAATCAAGAAACAGACTATTAACTAGAGAGAACAAACTGATGGTTACCAGAGGGGAAGGGGGTGGGGAATGGGTGAAATAGATGATGGGGATTTAGGAGTGCACTTGTTCTGAAGAGCACAGGGTGATGCATGGAATTTTGAAAAACTATATTGTACACTTGAAAACAACATAACATTATATGTCAACTATTCTGGAATTAAAAAATAAGGGGCGCCTGGGTGGCTTAGTCGGTTAAGCATCCGACTTTCGCTTAGGTCATGATCTCGTGGTTCGTGGGTTCAAGCCCCACGTCGGGCTCTGTGCTGACTGTCAGCTCAGAGCCTGGAGCCTATTTCAGAGTCTGTGTCTACCTCTCTCTCTGACCTTCCCCTGCTCACGCTCTCTCTCTCTCTCTCCTAGAAATAAATAAAAATATTAAAAAAAATAAAAATAAAAAAGATACATATCTAAGGAAATAGACCATTTAATGTTAGTTCCAATATCTGTACTCTAAGTAACTGCTGAAACTTTCCTTACATGTAACTAAAAAATATATCTCTAGGGGCGCCTGGGTGGCTCAGTCAGTTGGGCAGCCGACTTCGGCTCAGGTCATGATCTCACAGTTGGTGGGTTTGAGCCCCACGTCAGGCTCTGTGCTGATAGCTAGCTCAGAGCCTGGAGCCTGTTTCAGGTTCTGTGTCTCCCTCTCTCTCTGAACCTCCCCTTCTCATGCTGTCTCTCTCTCTCTCAGAAATAAATAAAATGTTAAAAAAAATATATCTATGCTTGTCTTTGAATCTTCATGTTTCACTTGATTCTGCACTGCCATGAGTTCTCATGTGCTTTCCTGATTACCCACTTTTAAAATTTTTGTATACTCTGATCCAATCATTTATTTTTAAATCAGGGCTAGTAAGTCTACAGTTTGTTGCAATTACTCCAAGTTCAAAATTAAAAAGAGCAACTCACCATTAAGAATTTTACTATAGGGGCACCTGAGTGGCTTAGTCGGTTAAGCATCTGACTGCAGCTCAGGTCAGGATATCAAGGTATATGAGTTTGAGCCCCACATGGGGCTCTGTGCTGATAGCTCAGAGCCTGAAGCCTGCTTCAGATTCTGTGTCTCCTTCTCTCTGCCCTTCCCCCACTTGCTCTCTCTCTCTCTCTCTCAAAAGTAAATAAACATTAAAAAAATTAAAGAATATTACTATAGTTCATGCTAGCTAATGAATAGATATGGGCATGGGGTTCTACTCTAGAACCTATTCTTTGGAAAATTTAACTCCTTGTTCGGAGTTGTTGGGGATGCACGTGATCATCTCACCTTCTACCCCTCCTCATTTAATTTTTTTCTCCTTCCCTCTTTTTTTTGCATTAGTAATTTCTGATTTTACAACAAAGAATAGGGGATTTTAGAAATAAAGGAAAATAACTCTAAATATTAAACAAAGAACAAACAAAACAGAAAATCTTTATGGTCATATTTTTGACTGGCTGCTGCTGGGGTATTATGATGTAGTCATTTCATTCCTATTCGTGTGGGTAACATATGATGTGTGCTCCAAATAACTTTGTTGATAGGATTTGACTGTATGCAAATATGTTTGATCAAATTTCTGTGTGCTTTGTTTATGGTGGTCAATTGGCAAATAATGATAATTATCAAACAATTAATTAGTGAGATGGATAGATGCCACAAATGAAATTAATGATATGTTTTGAAAAATGATTGGTTTACATAACACAAGAATGTGTAAATGTATGAATAACAATATTCATAAATAGCTTGATAAGTAGCCAAACCCCTACTTTGAAAGGAAAGACAGTAAAACTATCAAAGTAGCAGGATAGGGTGAGTGGGAGGCTCTACATGAAGGAAGATTCTGACTCATCAGGAAATTCTTCAAGCAAAAGTTTAATGCTAGCATCTCTATTCCAAGATATCTTGTCCAGGAATAGACCCTCGTGAAATAACAAGGCAGCACTATTACTGAACCAGGTTGCTCTATGCTTTATATACACCCAGCACACACCACATTCAACTTTTTGAGGAAAAAAAAGTTCTTATCCTGTAGTTTTCTTGTCTTATTATCTGCCTAGTGGGCAGACTTTGTTGCCGTAACTTTTCCTTTGCTATGTTCTGCCTTCAGTAACTAGGAGTCTGGACCTCTATTCACTAACTTAGAACATAAGATGTTGGATTAACACCAGTTCCTCAGTCCACAGAGATGAATGCAACCCCAGTGATATTTCTCATTTTTCCATGTTCTTCAGAAAGAAGTAAATGGTAATATTTCTCATCAATACAACTTACTATTTTCTAGTTTATATCCCTGTAACAAAGCATTGTACATTTTTAATTATAGGGCATCACATAAAAGATGATAGCTAGTACATCAAAATCAACATTACACTTCCGTAAGAGTAATGAGTACCTTGAGGTCCATTTAGAAAAGCTTGAGCAGTTCAAGTTTGGTTGTGTTTATGTTATGGCATTTATAATGACAGGCAATCTGGATGAAAAGTAAAGGTTCTGTGAATCAACCAGATGTGTCCAAGTAGCTAAATTTTCAGCATCAGAAGACTGAATGAATTTTTATCTTAAGATAATTAGCTTCTTGTTTAACTGTAAGATTGGGAGATTATTATACTGCCAATGCTTTGCAGCATTCAGATGACATTTAGCCATCATTTCTTGATTGTAAAGAATTAGCAGAGGGCAGTGCATAAGAGTGCGGCTTTTGGAGTTAGACAGTGCCTGGTATAAATTTAACCTCTCCCACTTGTTAACTCGGTGCCCTTGAGAAATTTAGGAAATTTTTCTGTCTTCACCTACAGTCAAAAATTTTAATCATGTCTGTCTTCTTCTGGAGTTGATGTGAGGGTTATATACACTGTCTGACATAAAGTATTAAGTCAGTATCAGGTATTATTGTTTCATGAATGCTTTATTTCCCTCTCATATTAATATCTTTATTGTCAGGAACTGGTTTAATATCTTCCATAGTGCCTAACATATAGGAAACCCTCAATATGTAATTTAATAAATACCTTTTACAAAATTTTTGTTATGTTACATCATTTCCTCCTTTTTTTTTTAATGTTTTATTTATTTCTAGGAGAGAGAGAGAGACAGCGTGAGCAGGGGAGGGTCAGAGAGAGAGGGAGACACAGACTCTGAAACAGGCTCCAGGCTCTGAGCTGGCATTCAGCACACAGCCCGATGCGGGGCTTGAACCCACGAATCGCAAGACCATGAGCTAAGTGAAAGTTGGACGCTTAACCGACTAAGCCACCCAGGCGCCCCCATCATTTCCTCCTTTTAATATAGCTTTAGTTTTTAAGTCCTCCAAGTTATACTTCTGACAGTGTCCATCAATTGCTTAGTGATATCTCCTCTGGGCAAGGAGGTCACAGCAGACACAGTTCTTAGGAGAAGGTTAGTTGAGAAAACTAGATCTTTCTTACTACCAAAATGAAACACAATGTCAAAATAGTACATTTTACTGTTATTCTGCTACAAGTCTTTTCACTGTAGATGAACATAGTGAAGTTTAGAAATTGCTGAAAGTTGTGTACTTCAACATTTTCTAAGAGAGTAGATCTCATGTTAAGTGTTCTTGCCACACACACAAAACATATATACATAAAACAAAGTGATACAAAGCTATTCTGAAAGGTGTTGGATTTGTCTGCTACATGGATTCATGGGTGTTTGCATATGTCTGAACTCATCAAATTGTACTGATTGAATATGTATAGTTCTTTGTATACCATTTATACCTCAATAAAGCTGTTTTAAAAAAGAGCAGACACAGAGGGAAAAACACCATGACTCATTTGGTAAACTATAAACAATTCAGCTTGACTGCAATGCAGAAGAACACAAGGGGAAGAAAGGTTGTGGTGGAAATGGCTTTGGATGAATAAGCAAGGGACAGATGATGGAGGGCCATAAATGTCTGGCTTTAGTATACGTGCTTAATGCTGAAGTCAACATTAGCCATTGAAAGGTTTTAAATCGAGATGTTAAGAAAGCCCATTTTCCTAGGAAGAGGGAAAATTGTAAAGATTGAAGAATGAGACACCAGTTAGCAGACTATTATAATAATCTTGTTGAAGGGTGATTATGGCCTCAATGAGTGGTTCTCAGTGTGGGCTACCTAGTAACACAAACTAGGGGAATTTTTTCAAAATTACTAAGCCCTGGGCTCCACTCTAGACTAATTAAGTCAGAATGTCCAGGGGGTATTACCTGGTATGGGTATTAGAAAAAAAAAATCCCCAAGTGGTTGTAACATGTAGCTAATTTTCAGAACTAATGGTCTGGATTATGACAATAGCAGCAGAGATGGAGAGAAGGAGTTGAATCAGAGAGTTTCAAGGCATGAATTATGCTGTGCCTCTTAAACTTTGCTACAGAGAGAATAAACAGGGGATCTTAAAAAAATACAAATTTTAATTTAGCAGCTCTGGCATGAGGGCTGAGATTCTGTATTCTAACAAGCTCTCAGATGATGTCAAAGCTTTTAGTCCTTAAACACACTTTGTTGAGTAAGATAATGTATATTATTATGGAAGAGAGAGAAAAATATAAGTCAAGAATAGTTTCTTAGTTCCAACTAGGATGACTAAGAGAGTCTGGTAATAAAAATTGTTAGAAAGATAATAAATTCATTTTTGAACATATTGAGTATAATGTGCCCATGAATGACATGAGAGAACATCCAAGTTGTAGAGTCTGGGTTTGATGCTTGGGCAGGAGACAAAGGTGTGTATGTCTTCAGCCTCTTGAGAGTAGTTGAAACCATAAGAGTTGAAAGTGCCTGGCCAAAGTGTGTTTTGTAAGGTGTGGCCAAAGACAGAATCCTGAATAAGAACGGGAACTTAAGGGGCAGTTAACTACAAAAGGAAAACATAGTAAGATTTTCCAACATAGAGGAAGATAGTCAACAAGATAGCAGTGTCACAAAAGCCAAAGAAAGAGAAATTAAATAGAGTGGTCAACTCTCTCTGAATCTAATGGATACTCTGTAAGATTACTGAAAGGGGCTCATGGGATTGACCAATAAGAAGCTCACTGTTGATCTTGCTGAAGGTGGCCTCAAAGTCCCAGTGAGTGGATGAGTGAATTGGAGGCTGAGAAATAGGACCATATTTCTGGGATGCTGGCTTGGCTGGTGGAAGTCAGAAGAAGAGACACTTGGGTAGAGGCAGTCTCAGGGGCCAGAGATGGAAATTTTTTTTCTTTTATCAACTTGTTTGCACGTTAATTTTGACCATCTCTCTTTCTAAATTAATTATTTCTCTTTAACATATGATAAAATATATTCTTAATTGATTCTGGCCTGACTCGTTATTTTAGTTTACACTCTGCTGCTAGCCTAAGTCATGAAATACCTCCTTGATGTCTTTCTGTTACTAATTCTGGTTTAAGTCTGAGTACAGATTGCTCATAAAGGACTCATAAATTCTAACATGACAGTCTTCTTGCATTTCATGGTTCCAGGCTCCACTGGCTCTTCTCAGCACCCTGCTCCTATGCAAGTCTACCACACATGCTGGCCTCTGCACTTTCTTTCTCTCCGTGGTGCCTAAGCCAGTAGTGCTGTCCTTACTCAAGGCTGCTTTTTTTACCCAGAATGCTACAATCTGACACTTGAGGGTGGATTTTTATCCTTGACTACACATTGTAATCACTTTGAGAAATACAGATCCCTGGGCCTCAACCAGGGCCACTTAAAACAGAATCTCTGAGGTACACCCCAGTACCGGCTTGTGATTTCTGCATGCAATTGGGGTTGAGAAGCGTTGCTTTACAGATACCAGTGCCTGTTATTTCTGCAAGTTCTATTGGAGAAACTTCCGTTTCTTCTGCACAATTTGAAGATAATTAAAATACTTGTTTTAACAAGGTAACAGGTTTCCTGATGAATATGTGGATGAACATATCGATCCTGGGAAGATTATTTTTTAAGGCCACAAAAACTTTTTCAAAGTTTGTTTATGTATGTATGTATGTATGTATGTAGAGAGCAAATGAGCAGGGGAGGAAAAGAGTGACAGGGAAAGCCATCAACACAGAGCCTGATTCAGGGCTTGAACACATGAACCATGAGACTGTCACCTGAGCCTAAACCAAGAATCAGACACTTAAACGACTGAGCCACCCAGGCACCCCATAATCCCACAAAAATTTATTGAAAGAAGAAACATTGATCATAGGCAGAAAGTTTAAGGCTAAAATAATCTCTGGAAAGGAAGTGTGAATGGGGATAGAAGATGGAAATGGAGGAAGCACCTAGAAACATCATCTGAAGACCAAAGAGACTGAAAAGAAGGTTGGAAAAGTTAGAGTTAAGCCAGAAAGAGCTGGAAGAGTAACACTGAAATCATACCTAGGACAGGGCTGCAAGGGACAGATGAGTGTAAGGGACTCTATTTATAATGCAGGGAGAGGGCCCATGAAGCTTGGAGCTGTAGGTGGCTTTTAGGACAGCAGTTTCTACTTGAAGCCTGATTGACCAACAAGGATAACCTTGCTATTATCAGGAACTCAAAAAATAGTCTATCCAGGCTGGAGCTAAAACATGTTAGTATGGAAAAAGAGAAGTTTGCCAAACCCTTGTAATTGGGCTGCATCCTAGTAATTTGCCAACAACAGCTTATTTCAGGATTTTAGTGATTTGATTAATACAGTATTAATTCTGTATTAATTCTCTAGATCACAAAGATCTAGGTGGTTTAGGTGAAGTTATACCTAAAATCCTATTTCTGGCTGATTTTTTTTCCTGCTATGGGAATAGATCACCCATTAGTTGGTAAATGATCACTGCAGTTTAGACACTGGCATTCATAATTTTATTTAGTTAAGTCCCAATGACCATTTAAAACCACCAGATTTAAATGGCCTTTCATATCTGAACAATTGCTGAGTTCTCAGCAGTATAAAAGCCAAAAAAGTATAATCAAGCAGACAAAAAGCTAACAGAGTAGAATGAATTGAGTGTAGTTTTATGCACATTGCTATCAATTGTAGTCATTTTCAGTCTTTTAAAATTATTGACATTAAAAATTAGAAAGCGTTCAAATTCATTTTAAGTTCCCTTTATAGCAATGTTACAACATATTAAGGATGGATGTTATTAATCCCTGCATTTAATCCACATTTATCTCAGTAATTATGAACTTGCTGTTGTGCTCATTGTTGCTTTAATTTGATTATAAATGCCAAAATGGGTTTTAATGAAATACTTCTTTGTTGGTAAAGACACATTTAGTATGAGGTAGCTCTATTGAAACTTCATAATTTGTTACATTAATATGTAATCATTATAAAGTGGAAAGTTAATACTCAAAAAAGGAACAACTATTACATATAAGGTATTAGAATTTATTGGATAACTAATTGTAATTTATATTGACATAAAAAATTAACTTAGAAATGAATACTTATTAGTTTAGAGAGATGATTTTACTTCTTAGCCATTTTTAGACTCTGGGAAGAATACATTCTTGTCTGTGAAGGAAACTATGCGTTCAATGACTTATCTATCTCTTCATTTGGTGCCTCTAACCTAGTCGGTTCTCTGGAACTGTGCTGTCTAGCGTGAGTGCCCATGTGGCTGTTGACTACTAGAGATGTGGCCAATCTGAATCAGGAAGTGCTGGTCCAATGTTTGGAGATTTAGTATGACAAAAGGAATATAAAATATCTTATTGATGCTGTGATATTGATTATATGTTGTAATAGTAACATTTGGATTTATTGGTATAAATAAAGAGATTTAAATAAATACTAGGATCCTGAGGCTCATGGTAAGGTTTTGGATCTTTCCCCCAATTGCTTAAGAAGACATTGACACGTTCTGAGATGGCAGTAACATGATTGGTTTTTGGAAAGATCATGTGGCTTCTGTGAGAAAAATGGAATGAGGGGGAGTAGGAAAGTAAAATTAGAATTCTTGCATTAATCCAAGTGGCTTAAGTTGGATGCCAAAGGTGGAGATGGACAGAACTGTTGGCTTTATTTTGAAGGAAGAATAAAATGAACAGAAGATAAAAACCATATTCTGGAATATGCTTATAAGTTTGTTTGGCATATAATGTCCAAATGTCCCCTCTTTACTGACCTAACTTATTATCAACTTCTTACAATTCAGTCTGGGTCTATAGTTCTGTAAAATATCAGAAAGCCATTTAGCTGGTTTAGACAAGAAATCTCTCCAAAGAGTCTACCCTCTACATGTCTTCTGAAAGCTTTGGGTCATCACAACTTACTGACCCTGTGTATTTTCCACCATAGGGAGAGCTGTATTTTACAAGAGTGAAGGTGATTTTGTGTGCTGTACGACTAATCTTTATGAGCCTAATGATCACCAAAATTCAATAAGAAGGTAAAACTAATTATCCAAAGACATTGGGAGACAGACTTTGTGCGTTCCATGACTTATATATTCTGTCTACTTGGAGTCTTTGAATTGAGCATGCATCCTACTCAATGCTATGCTTAAAAAAAATGAAGACAACACAGACATTTTCACTTTGAATGCCTCAGTCGCTATTTAACATTCCATCTTCATATACTGTCTACATTGTTAAATTGCCTGAAACTGCCGAGCAGTCAAGCAGTACACAAATTAAGCCACAAAGTAATCGGATTTCAATCACTAAATATTCACAGCTCAATTAAGTTATTTACTGAGATGTTTGTCTTAGTTGTTGAAATCTTTGCATATTTATAGGCACTTCACACTAACCTTTTAAAAATATCCTGATGTGAAAATAAAAAGCCACATTTGTTTTATAAGGTAGGTTAAAGTTATGGCTCCAGGTATTTAAAAATGAATAAAAAGTCAATTACCTTCAAGTTTTCCAAGAGTATGATTTGGCGTCTATAGTAGAAGACTGACTACAAATTGCCTGATTATGCTTTTGTTTCTGAAAAAGAATATTTTAAAAAAATGTGATCCAAGCTACAATTTAATCTTCTATTCTTCCCTCCATTTTGCAATATTATAGATGGATCGTCTTTCCCAGATTCAGCACTTCTATCTTTGCTTCATATTTAACCATAAAATTTCGAGAGTGGCTCTGGATAACTTGGTTCAATTCCATTCTGAAGTTTCATTTCCTTTACAGCAACGAGGGGATAATAACAGGCACTGAAGACAAGATGATTCCAGGGTTCATCTGACAGGAGTAAAAAAAAAAGTAAACATAGTATATTTATACTGTATGATTATAGTGGCTAATATTTGTAGCAGGGCCTTGTTAAGAGTTAGACACTATTTAAAGTGCTTTACAAATACCTCCTTTAATCTTTCCAAAAACTCTGTTTTTAATACCCATTTTCTAAATGAGAACTATTTAGGCTTGTGGATATTAGTCACCACGCCCAGTAGTCCATGACAGGAATGGCATAGTCTAACGAGGCCTGTACAAATTCAAAGCCTAAGCTCTCAAATATTACATTTTATTGATTCTCTTATGCCAAATGATATGACCCATTCTATTAGTTTCCTATGGCAACTGTAACAAATCACTACAAATTTAGTAGATTAAAACAGCACAGATTTATTATCTTGTAGTTCGGAGGTCAGAAGTCTGAAAGGGGGCCTAAGGGATTAAAATCAATGGCTGAATTCCTTCTGGAGGCTGCAGAAGAGAATCCATCCTCGGCCTTTTCCAGCTTCTAGAGGCTGCCTGCCTTCCGCTCCATCTGTGTTCCTTCTGCTCTGACTTGACTCTCCTGCCTCTCTCGGATCGGGACCTCATGATTATACTGGTCCCACCTGGATAATCCAGTGAAAGACTCTCAACTCTCAAAGTCCCCTTTGCTGTGTAAAGTAAGATATTCACAGATTCTGAGGACCAGAATACAGCACCTTGGGCAGGGGGAGCATAATTTTGCTTACTATATTCATATTGTCATAAAACATACATTTTAGGGTGCCTGGGTGGCTCAGTTGGTTAAGTGTCTGACTCTTGATTTCAACTCAGGTCATGATCTCGGGGTTGGTGAGTTCAGTTCCCACATCGGGCTCTGCACTGACAGCAGGGAAGCTTCTTGGGATTCCCTATCTCTTCTCTCTCTGCCCCTCCCCCACTCATGCACATTTTCTCTCTCTTTCAAAAATAAATAAACTTAGGGGCGCCTGGGTGGCTCGTTAAGCATCCAACTTCGGTTCAGGTCATGATATCACTTCTCATGGGTTCGAGCCTCGCATCAGTCTCTGTGCTGACAGCTCAGAGCCTGAGGCCTGCTTCAGATTCTGTGTCTCCCTCTCTCTCTGCCCCTCCTCCACTTGCGCGCTCTCTCTCTCTCTCTCAAAAATAAATAAATGTTAAAAAATGCTTTAAAAATCTTTGGAAAAAAAAGCAAAAATAAATAAACTTTAAAAATATGTCTTAGAAAATATCTTGGAAAATGACTACTATCTTTATGTATGCCAGTAAAGAATCTCATTCATAGAGTGGTATAGTTTGATAGGTATTTTTATGATGAAAGTTTGATCAAATCTGCACATCTAAACTCTTTGTGTCTGTGGGTTGCAAACTGGCCATTGAGAATGTAACAAGTTACCTGCAAGGATCCTGCTAGGGAAGAAATGCTTCCATTGAATCACCATCTGCATGGGGCACCTTCCGGTCTGTTAATATTCACCAGGCTTGCAGACACTGTTTTATAATCATATGTGATAATTACATCACACTATTTGACATTTTCTGCATGAACTATGCCTGGTGTAAAGACTATTTTCCTTATTACTAAATTGTAGTTGTTCAGAAAAAATTGTTTAAGGTAAAAGGGTAAGAGAGAATTGAATATTCTAAAAAGTTTTCTTAGAATTAAGATATTTAGAATGTTAAGAAGATATTTAGGGTATTAGAAGATACTCATAAGACTGAAAAAAATCATTCACTTAAGGGTTTTTGGGAGCGCCCAGGTGGCTCAGTCAGTTAAGTGTCTGACTTTGCCTCAGGTCATGATCTCACGGTTTGTGGGTTCGAGCCCCACATCGGGCTCTGTGCTGACAGCTCAGAGCCTGGAGCCTGCTTCAGATTCTGTGTGTGTCTCTCTCTCTGACTCTCCTCTGCTCACACTGTCTCTCTCTCTCAGAAATAAATAAAACATTTAAAAAAAATTTTTAAAGGGGTTTTTGTTTTGCCTAAAAATAAATGGAATATATTTAATATTCCTGTTAGAAAGTGATACATATTAACTTTTCCAGGAATGGCTGGCTATAAGAGAAAAAATGATCAGTATTCTCATTAGTCTTTTAAATCTTAATTTCATAATGGGAATTCTTGTTCTTCATCCCATCCCCCAAAATGTCAATATTAGTAAAAACATTTTTGTTATCTTCTTAAACCATAATTCCTGTTTTATCTCTCCTACTCCCTCTCTCCTTCCTTTCTTTGTTCCTCCCTTCCTGCCTTTCTTTCTCTCTTTCTTCCTTTCCTTTCCTTTCCTTCCCCCATTCCTTCCTTCCTTCTTCCCTCCTTCCTTCCTTTCCTTTTTTCCTTCCTTCCTTTTTCTTCTCTCTTCTTCTTCTTCCTTCCTTCCTTCCTTCCTTTCTTTCTTTCTTTCTTTCTTTCTTTCTTTCTTTCTTTCTTTCCCTTTTTCTTTTTCACAGATCCTCTTCCTCTGACATATATATGAGAAAATTACAGAGTAAAAATACATTGTTGGAATCTCTATGTACACCTGCTTAGGTTTAATAGAACATTACATTTTCTCCCAAAATTGAGTAAGGAAGGATTTTTTTTCTAATGGTCCCCCTGTAGCTGGGGCATGGTAATTGCTAATTCCAATTATGGGTCCTGATACTTCCCAGGTGAAGAAAACTGAGGGAGGAGAGGGCTCCCCTCAACCCAGTGCAGTATAAAACAAAGGAAGAGACAGATGTTTTCAGCGTATTGCACGAAAGAGATGTGACCAGGCAAAGGGCTCTAAAGTCCTTGTCAGCATCAGAACAAGTAAAACTGCTTAAGCGAGGTACTTGGGCCTTTGGTTCTGGGGCTGAGGAGAGGAGAGACCTGGGGCAAGCGGGAGAGGACAGAGAAAGAGTTTAAGAGTCTCCAGGAGGAGGGGAAGGGCATTGGGGAGAGCCCAGGATACTTGAGGCAGGAAACCAGGCTGCTCACGGGGGAGGGCTCAGTGGGTGAGCTGCACATTTCCCGTCTATGAGCGCTCTGGCTGGAGCTTCCATCAGGAGCTTTTCTGAAGACCTTTTGAGACCTGTCTCACCTGTGCTACCGAGAAGCAAAATTGAGGTTTTGTTGCTGTTATTGTTGTTTTCGTTTTTTCCTTCTAGGAAATGAATGTGTTGCCCTGACTTTCTGATGGTAAGTGCATAGTAAATAGGGGTTACACAAGCATTCAACTTATTAGAAACTATATTTCAGAGGAAAAATGCTTTCTTTGTTGGTGAAGGGCTTGGAACATGATTTGATCTGTCAGTGAAAACAAAAACGCTATTGTGGCATTTTCTTCTTTGAGGCTGACAGGAGTGATTCCTTCCTATAACACGAACAAGGTGGGAGCTGATAAACGGATGCTGGTTTGCTGCATTCAAAACTACTGCCTAAATTGCTGAATCATCTTCCTCTGCTATTAGCCTTATTCTCTCTGAGATAAGATATTTAAAAAGTCTTACTTTCTTTGCAGGGGAAATGAAAGTTCTTAATGGGAGCTTAGAGCATTATAGAATTCAGGGCAATGTGTGTGTGTTTTTAAAACTTTCAATAAAGTGATAACACAACCTGTTATAATTATTTTCATCTCTCAAATTTTATGCTTCGCTGTAATGAGGCACATTCCTTCATGGCAACAGTGCCTGTACAGTATTTACTTGCTTACATGTTTGCCTTATCATTAGACTAACAACTCATTGGGAACAAAGACTAAGGTTTTAGTTCTGTTACATAAGAGAAACTAAAAAAAAGTTCCTTGATTAAAAATTAAAAATCAGCTCTCTTTTGGGAACTGGGGCTCAGATGGCAAGTTCACAGATAGAGTCTGCTCCACCATGGAGAGATAAAGACACACAGAAAGAAGGCCATGTAATGACAGGTGACCAGAGTGATGCTTCTACAGGCCAAACAATGCCAAAGGTTGCCAACAAGCCTAGCCACTGGGGGGAAGCATGGAAGAACTCCTGTATAGATTTGAAAGGGAGTGTCAACCCCTTGATTTTGGATTCTAGCATCCAGGATGATAAGACAATAAATTTCTATTGCCTTAAACCATGCAATTTGTATTACTCTGTGACAGCAGCACCGGCAAACTAATATAGACCCTCCTCATGAAATGTTTCTTAATTATAAGTCTAACCAAGTCTTAGGGAATATTCCCTTTTATTACGATAAACTAGTATATCTTAGAGATGGGATGTTGCGAACTTATCTAAGCCAGTTGGTGGTTTAGGTATTATATTTCCTTGTGCTGATATCAGTAGCCTTTAATGATGGGAGACATGGGGCGCCTGGGTGGCTCAGTCGGTTAAGCATCCGACTTGGTCTCAGGTCATGATTTCGCGGTTGTGTGAGTTCCAGCCCCGCATTGGTGTCTGTGCTGACAGCTCAGATCCTGGAGCCTGCTTCAGATTCTGTATTCCCTCTCTGCCCCTTCCCTGCTTACACACTGTCTCTCTCTACCTCAAAATAAAAAACAAACAAAAAAAAGGTTCAGAATCTTAACTGAATGAGCCACCCAGGCACCCCTGGGTGTTCTACGTTCACCAAGGAGCTTATGATGTGTTTCTAGTCAATCCATGTTTTGTGGACAAAATTCATTCTGCCAATTAAATATCTTAAAATCCTTTATGCCAATTCATACCCTTTATGTGCTTATGATAAAATAATGATACTTAAAGCTTTTGTAGAAGCTTTGGCTAGAATTAGAACTGATAAGAGTGTTTAAACTGCTGACTGACCACTTTTGAGTATGTAATCCTGATTAAAATGTTGTACATCTTATCAAATTGCCCGTAGGTTAAACTGTTATACCAACCATCACACTAATTATGCTCAAGTATTTAAAAAAATAAATGTTATAGAATTTAGAATTCATAGATTCATTTATTCTGTAAATATTTATTGAACACCCACTATGTGCCAGACACTATGCTAGAATCTGAAAATACCAAGACATATAAAATATGTCCTTTGCCCTACGGTTGTTCAAAGTCTAGTGCTGAGAAATCCGTAAACCAAACAGGCAATTACTTGTGTTTCTGTGTGCCCTTGGGAGTTGGGTAATCTAAAGCTGGGTACAGTGCATGTGGAAATTCAGATATGTGTCTTTATATCTATGCAAATTCATTCCCAGGATCATATATTGACAATCTTCTCAAAATTTCCAAATCCCTTTGCAGTGAGTAATCAGACTCCATTGTTTTTGATATTTATTTAAGCTTAACCCCTCAATTTTCTTCTCTACATCACACAAATTAGGGAAGTTTGGATTCTTCCGTCTTTGTCACTGGTGGAAAATTCAAACCTTGTTAACTCCCACCTCACGTGGGACCTCTCAGTCCGGTTTTGACTCCTATCCACAATAAAAACTCCAAGCCAGCCTACATTTCTTATTCTCTCAAGCTATGTCAGACTAGCTCGGGCTCTCCCCGAGAGACTCTTTCTCTCGGAGAGTAGTAGAACGGTGGTTGTCAGAGCCTGGGGAGATGTTGGTCAAAGGGTACAGGGGCGCCTGGGTGGCTTAGTCGGTTAAGCGTCCGACTTTCGCTTAGGTCATGATCTCGCGGTTCGTGGGTTCAGGCCCCGCGTCGAGCTCTGTGCTGACTGCCAGCTCAGAGCCTGAAGCCTGTTTCAGTCTGTGACTCCCTCTCTCTCTGACCCTCGCCTGCTCATGCTGTGTCTCTCTCTCTCTCCTAGAAATAAGTAAAACATTAAAAAAAAAAATTAAAACAAAAAACAAAAAACAAAAAACAAAAAACAAAACAAAGGGTACAAACTTCTAGTTATAAGACAAATCTGTTCTGGGGATCTAAAGTACAGTATGGTGGTTATAGTTAACAATAGTGTATAGTATACTTGAAAGTTGCCAAGAGAGAAAATCTTAATTTCTCATCGTGCATACGTGCACCTGCATGTGCACATTCACACACACACACACACAATGGTAATTATGTGAACTGACTATCCCTATCGTGGTGGTCATTTTGCAATATATAAGTGTATCAAATCAATGTGTTGAACATCTTAAATTTACACAATGTTATATGTTAATTATATTTGAAGAAAGCTGGAAAAAATTAAACACGCATATATAACAAGCAAAGGGAAACTATGCAAAACTACCGGAGTCCTGGTTTCTGTAATTGGTCACAAGGTCCTAGCTGATATCTGTAGCTTCCACCTTCAACTACCCATTCCATATTTCTCTTGCCAACAGACGGAACCTCAGCTGCTCTTGGTTCCTCACTACATGGAGTGATCCAATCTTTCTTTCCTGAAGGATCTGAATTCTCAACCACACTGCCTTTTCCTCATTTCTGTTTTTCTAGTTCCTAGTTTTTCATACACCTTTGCTGTCAGCACGGAGGTAGTAAAAGGCACCTCGGAAAACCTCCTGGGTTCCAAATATAGTCCTTCTTGCTTTCATTCTAGCGGTCACCAACTTCCCTTTGTAACTGGGATCAATCATGACGCCAACATGTTAATCCCCTCTCTTTTGCCTGTTGGTTCAGTGGTAAAAGGAGTGCACAACAGCCAACTGGCAGTCTGGGGTAAGTGAAATCTTGAGATGAGCCCTATGATTTCTTCTGTTTGGTGTACCCACCCCATATAATCTCCTCTTGAGCAAGGTTGGGATTTGTAAATATAATTGGATATCACTTCCTTCATTATGTTATATGGCAAAAGAGATTTTGCAGGTATAGTTAAGGTCCCTAAACAGTTGACTAGACCCAAAGGAAGGTTATCCATGGTAGGTCTGACTTAATCAGGCAATTCTTTTAAAAGCAGAATTCTCTTACTGGTCTGGAAGAAACATAGCCATGTTGCAAAAAGAGGGGTCCTGTCTGAAAGCAGTCCTCAGGGCAAAGCAAGAAAAGGGTTACACAGCTACAGTGAATTGAATTCCACTAACAGCCATCTGAGATAGAAAAGGATCTTGAGCCTCAATTGATATCATAGACTTATCAATACTTTTATTTCAGTCTAGTGACACCCTGAGCAGAGGACTCTGCTAACTTGTATCCAGATCTTTGACCCACAGAAACTGTGAGATAAGTAAATTTGTGTTGTTTGAAGCCAAAGCCAAAAAAAAAACAAACCCAAAAAAACAAAAAATAAAAAAACAAAAAACAAAAAACAACCTCACCCCACTCCACCCCACACAAAAAAGGAAAAGTTTTCTGGTGGATATGACCTAATTAGGGGAGCCCTTAAGGAAAAAATGTTGAGGTTACAGAAAGGGGAAGAGATAACAGCTGTTCTCTTCTTGACCTGAAGAAACAATCTGCAGTATATTGAAAGGGTCCCTGGCAGGGAACTTCCAGAAGCTTCTAGGAGTTAAAGGCCTCTGTTCTACAACCATAGGAACTGAGATTAGTGAATTTGGGAGACGAACATAGCTTTCAGTGAGGTCCTAGCTCTGGTGACACCTTTGAGCAGAGAATTCAGCTAAGTCATGCCTGATCAATGGAAACTGACATAATATATGTGTGTTGCTTTTTAGCAGCTAAGTTCGGGGTAATTTGTTACATGGAATAGAAAATTGATATACATGTTTATATGGGCCTATTGGCATTTTAGAAAGATTCTTTGATAGTGAGGTGAAAAATAATTCAGAGGGATATGTATTAGTTTCCTATACTGCCTTAACAAATGCCTTTAAGACTTAATGGCTTAAAACAACACCAATTTATTATTTTACACTTCTGTAGGTCAGAAGACAGACAAAGGACTCACTAGGCTAAAATCACAGTGTCAATAGGTTGCATTTTTCTGGAGGCTGTAGAGAAGAACCTGTTTCCTCGACTTTTCTAGTTTCTAGAGACAAGCTGAATTCCTTGGTTTCTGGCCCCTTTCTTCATCTTAGAAGACAGTAAAGTTGCATCTTTCTGACTCTTCTGTCATTACATCTCTTTCATTGACTGCATCCTGGAAATGTCCTCTCTTTAGGAACACATGTGGTTTGCTTGGACATATCTCAAAAATCCAAGATGATCTCTCATTCTGAGGCCTTTGACCTTAATCAAATCTGCAAAATCCCTTTGTGATATAAGGTAACATATCCATAGGTTATAGAGATCAGTTCATGGACATCTTTGAAGGGTTATTGTTCTGCCTACCATGACACACAGTCAGAGACAGGGGCTTTAATTTGGAAGTTAATACAGAATCTTGACGACATTTTTTGATAAGAAATGTTGACATCACAAAAGAAGTTGTAGTGACTAACAAAAAGAACAACTTGAAGAAATGATAGCAAGTAGAATGCTAGACTGAGCTTGTACGTGGAAAGTGAAGGGAAAATGAGACATAGAAGGCTAGAATATTTAATAACTAGGTGAGAGGCAGAATAATTTATTGAAACAGGCTCTCATGATGAGAAGAGGATATAAGTAGAATATGAAAATGAGATCAGCGTTTCATAGGTTGAATTTAAGGTCTTTTGGGATGCTGAGTTATAAATGGGCAGCAGATACACCTTCAAAAATAATCACCCCAGACATCTGCTGGTCAAGGAAAGGAAAGCAAGCATGTAAGCTAATTAGTATGTCCTAGAAGACAGGAAGGTGAAAGTGACCGGCAAAAATGAGAGTCAAAATCGTGGAGTGAGATTGTAAGTGAAGGTTGGAAAGAGACATCAGCTGGGGACAGAACTCTGGGAATGACTCAGCGTACAGGTAATAAAAGAGAAGCCAGCCAAGAGGACTGGACTGTCATAGATAAAAATATAAGAGGAAAAATAGCAGAGAGCACAGACAGTGAGACATGAAAGAGATATATTTTCTAAGGAGTGGTCATGAGATAATGATGCAAAGGAATCAGGTCAGATAAATCACCATCAGACTTTATATTCAGGAAAGCTTGCCTGTTTCAGTGGAGGTATTGATAGTGGCTGCTGGCAGGAAAGTGGGTTAGGAGAAGGGATTTTGCTTGAGCCATAGAAGTGTATGTCTCTTTTCTTTAATAAGTTTCAAGTAACTTTGATAATCAATATGAAACTTTGAATTTTTAGATCTTTATTTATTTTTTGAGAGAGAGAGAGAGACAGAGACAGAGACAGAGTGTGAGTGGGGAAGGAAGAGAGAAAGAGGGAGACACAGAATCTGAAACAGGCTCTAGGCTCTGAGCTGTCAGCGTAGAGATGGACGCGGGCTCAAACCCACAAACCATGAGTTCATGACCTGAGCTGAAGTCAGAAGCTTAACCGACTAAGCTGCCCAGGTGCCCCTGAAAATTTGACTTTTAGTCTCTGTTTTACAAATGGGGATACACTTTTTGTTTTTTAAGTTAGAATTCAAAGTAAATGATGGGAACGTTAACAGAAAGATAAATACATAGTAGTACTCCAAAGGGAAAAACGTTGAGCTAATTTTCAGCATCCTTATTAGTATGGCCAAGATGGGTGTTTTAAGTGTAAAAATGTAACCCAAATTTTGCATAAGTGGGAATCGCGATTATTTTCTTACATAAAGGGGTTCCTACTTTGAGGAAATAACTTCTAATTACGTTCAGTTTAAGTTGAATGTAAATGTGTTCCTGGCATTAGGACCCTGCTGAATTTAACACCTGCTGTATCAAAAGGCTAATCATTTGAAGTTGTTGCAGCTTTAAACAGTCCCTTTTCATAGCTCCTGTTTCTGAAATGACCATTTGAAGCTCTCATATTCAAAATTCTAGTTTTTATGAAAAATTAAAAAAACTACTTTCAAAGAAAAGCTACTACTATCAACAACAGAATGGTATAAAAAAAAAAAGAAAGGAAAACACATAGCTCATTGAAAGATGTTAGTTTTAAGTAAAAAAATTTCTTTGGTCTTCTGCTAAATGCTATTGAGGCCTAGCCTCTGGGCTGATGAGGAAGATAAATTAGGTTTAACTTCCTCCTTAGTTGCTAAGAAGACAGTGATATCTGAGAGCACATTCTAGTCTCATATAAGAAAAACATATCCTTCCTGTTAAGATAAAGTTGATTCTACAGTCTGTGAGTCAACAACCCTGGCATTGTTGGATTAAGAACTGTTGATTCCTTCCAAAGACTGCTTGAAGTCACAAGAGTCACCTGATTAACAATGAATGGTTTTGTTGAGTCATCTAAGAAGAATGCAATCAGCCCCAGTTAGAATCTTTCTGATTCTAAAACTCTTAAAAAAAAAAAAAGCCATTCTTAATTAACATTCAGCTCCAAAATTATACATGAAAGTTACTTGTTCTCAAGTTGTGAGAATTTTAACTTCACATCTCTAAGAAGTTTTCCATCAGGTAGTATTTTTCTTCTTTTGGTATCAAGTCCATATTATTATCATATTTGTTATTTACAGAGAATTTGTTATGTGTTAAGAATTGTTCCAAGTGCTTTATGTATATTTGTTTTATTTGGTAATTATGTAAAATGATACAGCCCTTGGACAGAAATATGTCTTCTTTTTTTAATGTTTTTATTTATTTTTGAGAGAGAGAAACACAAAACATGAACAGTGGAGGGTCAGAAAGAGAGGGAGAGACAGAATCCCAAGCAGGCTCCAGACTCTCAGCTGTCAGCACAGAGCCTGGCGTGGGGCTAGAACTCATGAATCGTGAGACCATGACCTGAGCTGAAGTTGTCCACTTAATTGAGGGAGCCACCCAGGAGCCCTGAAACATGTCTTCTTTTAGAGAAAAGTAAACGTACACATATAAATCACAACAGCTTAATTATTATTTTGGCAGTTAATATAGAATTGCTGACTTCCTATATATTATGCTGCTGGAGTTAGTAGGGGTTGAGAATGATAACAGTGAAAGGCAGTGAATAAGATAATAAATGGATTAACATTAGACTAGTTTCATTTAATTATGTCTTTTAATAGTAAACTATTATTGTCCTAAAGATTTTTTTTTCATATTGTGAAAAAAGAGAAGTGATTTTGACATTCAGATGATTGACAGCAATTCAGTTGTTGATACGTCTAGTTGGATTTGGATTATTTTAAATGGTTCTTACCTTTGGTCAGGGTTTATCTAGCCTTTAAAATAAAGGCCACCTTTTTACAGATTAAACTGTTTCCAAATCTAATTAGAACCTTATTATTTTAAAATGTATTTAATATCTTATCAATTAAAACAGAGTATAACTATTATGCCATAAAATTAACAAATTCTTCAGTCCATACAATGTAAACCATAGATTCCTTCCTCCTTCACTGATTGCATAATATCATCTAGACTTTTTTCAAAACATAAAAGCAAGCAGGAATGAGAGATACTATTAGAAGTAAGATGTAGATTCATCACCAACCCCTTTACACTATTTCTTTACTGGTTAGAAATGAAGGAAAGCCACTTGAATGAGAACTGGCAGAGGCTATTTATTCAGAGTTTGCTCTAGCAAAAGAATCAGCCACTATCCCTTGTGTTTGGAAGAGACTCAAAGGTAGGTAAGGAAGAAGGAAAGCTTCTTAGTGGAAAAATGGGAGGCTTCAGGCACATCTGATTGGAGAAGACAGGGCATAGAGAATTTGGCAGTTGACGACCAAGTCATGACTGTTCTAAGCTGGCTGCTACAGAGGTTGTGGCTCCAAATTTTATTGTCATATATATGGTCTGGTCACTGTCCCTTGGTATATTCAGTCTCTTACTGGAATCTGATGTTGGGGCAACAAAGACTCATTTACTTATAAAAAGACAGGCTCAAGTCTAGGGCCCAAGACATCTCAGAAGCCTAAGAACATACTTGAGCTGGAAAAGGAATGTTGGATGCAAGACATAAAGAGAGAATCTAAACACACAAAATAAATACTCTTTAATTAGATATCAACAAAATATAATACTATGTCATTTTCATAATTTGGAAAGAATTTATAGGCTAAATTTTTAGTTGGCAACAATTACAGAGAAATAATAGATAATTGTAATTAAGTGGTGGGCTCGTAGGCAAATAATTTTAAAAGCAAATTCATGATACTCCTTGCAAAACTTTTGAGGCAAATCTAATGTGGTTCACGGAGGCATTTGTAGGATTCGATATGATATGGGGTGAGGCCTCTCACAACCAGAGTCCTCTGAGCCTGCCAGGGAATCCACTGGCTCTAGCCCTTGGCCCTCAGTGAGACCCTGCAATAGGGGTGCAGTTGATAATAAAGGATCATGGTGAAGGGACACTTTCTTGTTGCCCGGACTGATTCACTTAACTCTAGTTAAACTAAAACCTCTGCTATCGTTCAAGCATGATTATAATTTAGATTGTGGAGGAGGAGCCTTCCGGGATGCTTCGGGTGCACCAGTGTGGCAAAGACATATTGTGCAGTTAATTAACCTCACAGAAAGATGAAAGAAAACCAGCCAGCAGCACAAACTTGACTTATGTTTATTTTTGTATTTGTGCTTTTGTCCTCATTTGGTTTTCTTCTCCCCAGCCCACTGCCATATGCTGTTGGGACTCAGCTGTAATTATCTTACCCACAGAAGGAACACAAAGTGAAATAAAGCAAACAGAAACTTCACCATCACAATTCCAGACCCTGCTTTACAGAAAGTGCCTGTGGTTAGCATGAGACGGAAAGCATCCTTTTACATGGACAAAGAATATTGAGACTGTTTCATGCAAAGCTATAGATGTGGCCACAACCAATCCATTACTCATACATCTGATACTGTATTGAAACCCACAGAGATTTAAAAAAAAAATTATTTACCCCAGCCGCACATTAGAAATACCTGGGGTACTTAAAAAAAAAAATCAGCCTCTAGCTTCACCAGGATCAAATAAATCAAGAGTTCTGAGGGTAGGATTTAGGCATTGGTAGTTTTGTACCACTGTTCCCCACCTCACCTCTACTACATATGGTAAGACAGTCTAACATACAGCCAGATTGAAAGCCAAGGAATTGTACTCTCTCTCTGTTTGAGATAACAGTAGCGCTGTGTGTATTCTCTATGGATCTTCTCATTTGGGATAGTTTTGTTGATGAGTAATTAATTAGCAGCCATTCTCTTGTGAAATAGTTAATAAAGATAAACTATCCAGTTTAGTTTCAAACCTAAACAACTCAGAGCTGCAGAAGTTAAGCACTATAAAGTGGAATTTCAGAGCCTTTTTTTCTTTTTCTCTTTTATTTGCTACAAGAGACTCCTAGAAGTTGAATTTAATTATTCTGACTAAGAGATAAATTGACCAAACAGAGGAAATTCTTTCATGTTTTGATTGATGTGATGTTTTTGCAGATCTACTCTTCTTTAAAATAAGCCCGTGGAGGTTACTTAGCAAATAGATTAGAAGTGATAATTTACAGAGACCCAGTATGGAAGCTAATTACCAAGAATTCCAGTTTTTCTTAAGTTTTGATGAGAAATAATAATGCTTGTTGAATGCCCCACTTTTCACATACTTGTTTCATATTCAGAGAAACTTTACCAAAATTTGTTGTCTGATAAACAGAGAATGACTGTATTAAACTTTGGCTAAATACTGGCAGTGACTGTTTGGAAGAAAAGAAGGCACCACCTTAAAGAAATTATAAAGCAAAACTTTCTATATATATTGGGCAAATAAGGATATGAAAATATGTTCTACCTCATATGTCATCAGAGAAATACAAATTAAAGCAATGAAAAGATCCTAGTACACACCTATGAAATGGCCAAAGACTAAAACACTCTCAAAACCAAATATTGGCCAGGATGTGGAGTGACCAAAACTGTCCTGCATTGTTGGTGGAAATACAAAGCAGTACAGCTGCTTTGGAAGGAGGTTTGATAGTTTCTTACAAAACTAAACACTTATTCCATATGATCTAACAATTTGCTGTTGATATTGACCTAAATGAGCTGAACACTTATGTCCACGTGAAAATTTGCACAAGGATGTTTATAACAGCTTTATTCATCATTACCAGCACTTGGAAGCAACCAGGATGTCCTTCAGCAAGTACATGAATAAGTAAACTGGTACATCTAAATAATAGAACATTCTTCAGTGCACTATCAAGCCATGCAAAGACATGGAGTAATCATATATGCATATTATTAAGTGAAAGAAGCCAATCTGAAAAGGCTACATACCATAGAATTCCAACTATATGATATTCTGAAAAAGGCAAAACTATGGAAATGATAAAAAAGTCAGTGGTTGCTAGGGATGGGGAGGGAAAGGATAAATAGGCAGAGGAGAAGAATTTTAGAGCAGTGAGAATACTGTGTAGGTTATTATAATGATGGATGTATGTTATTATACACTTATTTAAACCCATAGAATGTACAACACCAAGAATGAACTGTAAGGTAATCACAGACTTTGGGTGGTTATAATATGTTGAGGTAGGCTGATTGTTGGTAACAAATATACCATTTTGTGAGGGGTGTTGATAATGGAGGAGGCTATGCGTGCACAGGGGCAAGAACAATAGGGAAAATCTCTGTACTGTTCTCTCAAGTTTGAAGTGAGCCTAAAACTTTTCTAAAAAAATAGTCTTAAAAAAAACTTATGCTAATTGTAGAATAGACAAGGAGACTGGTATCTTCAGGCAATTCTTCAAGTATTATTTTTTTTAATCAGAAAAGTTGAATCCATTTTAATGTATCTGAAATCTCAACAAATGCAGTTTTACTAGTTTTAAAAATGGGCTTATTCCACTGTTGGCTGTAACATTGTGAGTAGCAGTCAAATGAAAAAGATTAGACCTTAAAATGCAGGTCGAGATCTTTCTTTGAAATTATTTCTTGTGGAATTCTGCCTCCTATCTCCAAGATTACAATTTAAAGCAATGAAAGAGTGTATCTAATTTATAAAAGTTCAATTCACATATACTTGCTTAGGAGCATGTAACTTCTCTGAAAGTGAAGTATGCCTTTACACCTTGGCCAGAGTCATGTACTTGCTAAAGCTGAAAGGGACTGTCTGTTCTTTAGGATAGAAAAGAAACTTATAGGCAATAATTTTTTTCCACTTAGACAATGCATACTCACCCCCCCCTTTTTTTCTCTTTTTGCCTGAGGGGCCTTGACATCATCAAGGTATATATTTGATCAAAACCTCTACTATGAGAGCCTTTGTTCTAAGCTAGAGTACTTTTTTTTTTAACTTTTAAAGAAAATGTCCAAAGAGGCTGTATCTCAAAGTCAAAAATAAAGTTGCTAAACTATTTCAGGTTATATGTCAGCTTGGGCTATGAACTAAAAATAAAATAATGATGGGTATCATGACTTCTCTGAAAGAATAAAGATGAAAACTGAAAGCAGAATGAAAACTTGGTGAGCATTAATGTCATAAAAGGGACATAAAAAATTGACTAGTCTGAAACACAGAAGGCATGTGCTTTGCAATCTTAACAAAAGCAGTTGAGTTGCAAAAAGGGTATGTTGAATTGAATGGGGTTATACACTGGAACCCAACTTGCATAGACAGGACTGGCTACATAAATCACAGGGCCCACTACAGAATGAAAATGTGGGGCCTCATGTCAAGACATTATTAAAATTCTAAGATGGTGACATGGGAACGTAAAACTAAGTGCAAAGGTGTTTTACATATGGATCACAGACTGCAGGTTGGTGAAGCCAATTCTGGTCACAAAAGAGCCATGCATAAACAGTTTTGGTTGAATTGGAGAGTTTTGGTTGTAGAATAAGATAAGTTATTGGAATGGGGCATGTGGGTGGTTCAGTCAGCTAAGTGTCCAACTCTTGATTTTGGCTGAGGTCGTGATCTCATTGTTCCTGAGATAGAGCTCCATGTCAGCTTCATGCGCTGACAGAGCAGAGCTTGCTTAGGAGTCTCTCTGTCTTCCTTCTCTGTTTCTCCACTGCCTGTGCACTCGCTCTATTAAAATAAATAAATAAACATTTTTTTAAAAAAAGATATGTAAGTTATTGGAGAACAAATATCCAATTTTGTTGACTTTTCAATCTTGAGAGTTTTTGTAGAATAAGCTATTAACAATTTATTTCTTAGGTTGTAGATAACTACTAAGAGTTTGGTAGGTAAAGAGCAGTGACAAAAAAGTATTGTTTAGGAGGATGAAATGGACTTTAATGGGACTGTGGGGTGAGTTGTAATAGATATAAGACCGAAGACAGAATAAATAAAGATGAGACTATTTCAATAGTCTAGGAATAAGGTGAAAAATATTCGAACCTATACCCTGACAGAGAAGACAAAAGTTATACATATGATTTGGAGAAATTGAGACCATCATTGGTTGAAAATGAGAGGGGTGCATGAGCATTTCCACATGTTTCCACATGCTCAACATTGAGTTACCACATGCCTCAGCAACTCCTCTCCCATGGGCAGGCCCAAGAGGAATCACACATATGTTTACATAAACTCCTGCCTAAGAATGTTCATAGTAGCATTATTCATAATAGTCAGAAAGTGGAAACAACCCAAATGTCCATCAATTGTTGAATGACAGAGCGAAGTGAGGGATATTACATACAATGAGATATCATCAGTATGAAAAGAAATGAGGTGCTGGTACCTGCTTGGCATGCAGCTGAGTTTTATTTATTTATTTATTTATTTATTTATTTAATTTATTTATTATTTTTTTCTTAGTTTATTGTCAAGTTGATTTCCATATAACATCCAGTGCTCATCCCCACAAGTGCCCTCCTCCATGCCCATCACTCCCCTTCNTTCCCCAACTATTTTTCCCCTTATCCTCTCCCATGGTCCTCCATTAAGTTCCTCCTAATCCTCATATAAGTGCAAACATATGGTATCTGTCCTTCTCTGCCTGACTTATTTCGCTCAGCCCAATTCTGAGTTCTCTATTCTATTCCATTGGTATATGTGTCTGTTTTTGTGCCAATACCATACTGTCTTGATGATGACAACTTTGTAGTAGAGGCTAAAGTCTGGGATGGTGATGCCTCCTGTTTTGGTTTTCTTCTTCAATATTACTTTGGCTATTCAGGGTCTTTTGTGGTTCCATACAAACTTAGCATAGTTTGTTCTAGCTTTGAGAAGAATGCTGGTGCAATTTGATTGAGATTGCAATGATTGTGTAGATTGCTTTGGGTAGTAATGACATTTTAACAATATTTATTCTTCCGATCCACGAGTATGGAATGCTTTTCCATTTCTTTGTGTCTTCATCAATTTCCTTCATAAGTTTTCTATAGTTTTCATCATACAGATCTTTTGTATCCGTGGTTAGGTTTATTCCTAGGTATTTTAGGGTTTTTGTGCAATTGTGAATGGGATCAGTTTTTTTATTTCTCTTTCTATTGCTTCATTATTGGTGTATAAAAATGCAACCGATTTCTGTATGTTGATTTTGTACCCTGCAACTTTGCTGAATGCATGGATCAATTCTAGTAGGCTTCTGGTGGAGTCCGTTGGGTTTTCTACGTAGAGTATCATGTCGTCTGTGAAAAGTGAAAGTTTGACTTCTTTGTCAGTTCTGATGCCTTTTATTTCCTTTTGTTGTCTGATGGCTGATGCTAGGACTTCCAGCACTATGGTAAACAACAGTGGTGAGAGTGGACATCCCTGTTGTGTTTCTGATCTCAGGGGGAAAGCTCTCAGTTTTTCCCCGTTGAGGATGATGTTAGCTGAGGGCTTCTCATAGATGGCTTTGATGATGTTTAAGTAAGTTCCTTCTATCTCAACTTTCCTGAGGGTCTTTATTAAGAAGGATGCTGTATTTTGTCAAATGATTTTTCTGCTTCTATCGACAGGATCATATGGTTTTATCTTTTCTTTTGTTAATGTGACGTATCATATCACACTGATTGATTTGTGAATATTGAACCAGCCCTGTAACCCGGGAAGGAATCCCACTTGATCATGGTGGATAATTCTTTTTATGTGCTGTTGAATTCGATTTTAAAGTATCTTGAGGATTTTTGCATCTGTATTCATCAAGGATATTAGCCTTTAGTTCTCTTTGTTTGCTGGGTCTCTGTCTGGCTTGGGAATCAAAGTGATGCTGGCTTTGTAGAATGAGTCCAGAAATTTTCCTTTGATTTCTATTTTTTGGAATAGCTTGAGAAGGATAGGTAATCCATTCTGATTTAAATGTCTGGTAGAATTCCCCAGGGAAGCCATCTGACCCAGCACTCTTATTTGTTGGGAAATTTTTGATAACTGATTGAATTTCTTCACTAGTTATGGGTCTGTTCAGGTTTTCTATCTCTTCCCATGTGAATTTTGGTAATGAGTGTGTGTTTAGGAATTTGTCCATTTATTCTAAGTTATGCAGTTTGTCAGCATATAATTTTTCAGAGTATTCCCTGATAATTGCTTGTATTTATGAGGGACTGGTGGTAACAAGTCCATTTTCATTCATGATTTTGTCTATTTGGGTGCTCTCTCTCTCTCTCTCTCTCTGAGAAGCCTGGCTAGAGGTTTCTCAATTTTGTTTATTTTTTCAAAAAAACAACTCTTGGTTTCTTTGATCTGTTCAACTGCTATTTTAGTTTCTATATTATTTATTTTTGACCTGATTTTTATTATTTTTCTTCTCCTACTGGATTTGGGATGCTCTTGTTTCTTTCCTTCTAATTCATTTAGGTGCACTGTTAGATTTTGTACTTGTGCTTTTTCTAATTTCTTGAAGTAGGCCTGGAGAGCAATGTACTTTCCTCTTAGGACTGCCTTTGCCGCATCCCATAAAGTTTGAATTGTATTTTCATTTTCATTTGTTTCCATATATTTTTAAATTTTTTCTCTAATTGCCTAATTGGCTCAATCGTTCTTTAGTAGGGTGTTCTTTAACCTCCATGTTTTGGAGGTTTTCTGGACTTTTTCCTGTGGTTGATTTCAAATTTCATAGCATTGTGATCTGAAAGTTTGCATGGTATGATCTCAATGTTTTTATATTTATTGATGGCTACTTTATGTCCCAGTATGTGATCTATCTTGGAGAATGTGCCATGTGCAATTGAGAAGAAAGTGAATTCCATGGCCTCAGGATGTAGACTTCTAAATATATCTGTCAAATCCATCTGGTCCAATATGTCATTCAAGTTCATTGCTTCTTTAGTGATTTACTGTCTAGTTGATCTATCCATTGCTGTAAGTGGAGTTTTAAAGTCCCCTGCTATTAACACATTCTTGTCCATAAGATTGTTTGTTTGTGATTAACAGTTTTATGTATTTGGGTGCTCCCGTATTCGGTGTGTAGACATTTATAATTGTTAGCTTTTCCTGATGGATAGACCCTGTAATTACTATATAATGCCCTTCTTTATCCCTTGTTACTGCCTTTACTTTAAAGACCAGTTTGTCTGATACAAGTATAGCTACTTCAACTTTCTTTTGACTTCCAGTAGCATGATAGATATTTCTCCATCCCCTTACTTTCAATCTGAAGGTGTCCTCAGGTCTAAAATGAGTTTCTTGTAGACAGAAAATAGATGGATTTGGGGTTTGTTTTTTGTTTGTTTGTTTGTTTGTTTTATCTATTCTACTACCCTATGTCTTTTGATTGGAGCATTTAGTCCATTTCCATTCAGTGTTATTATTGAAAAATATGAGTTTAGAGTCATTGTGTTCTTTGTAGGATTCATGCTTTGGTGGTGTCTCTGGTACCTTGTGTTCCTTGCAATATTTTCCTCATAAAGTCCCCCTCAGGATTTCTTGTAGGGCTGGTTTAGTAGCGATGAATTCTTTCAATTTTTGTTTATTGGGAAGACTTTTATCTCTCCTTCTATTCTGAATGACAGGTTTGCCATGCAGCTGAGTTTTAAAAACATTCTAAGTGACAGAAACCAGACACAAGGGCTATGATTCCATTGGTAAGAAATGTCCAGAAGAGGCGAACTCAGAGAGACAGAAAGTAAATTAGTGATGGCCAGTGGCCCAGAGGAGCAGCGAGTGAGGAGTGACCCCTGATGGGCATGGGGTTTCTATCTGTGGTGATCTCACTATGAAATGAAAGAGTGGCGAGGGTTGCACAACTCTGGATATATTAAATTGAATGTACTAAACTGAATTGTTGCCTTTGAAGGGTGACTTTTGTAGTATGTGAATTATATCTCAATTATATAATTCTGAATTATAAGAAAAGTTATACATAAGTCAGAAATGACCAAATTGTACACTTTAAAAATGTATAATGTATCATATATCCATTATACCTCAATAAAACTGTTAAAAACACAACTTAAAAAGAGGATGCCCATATAGAAAATGAAAAATAAAAAAATTAATATTTGAAATACAAATTATTTTCAACTATTTACAAATATAAACATCTTTTTATGGACATTGAGAGAATTTGGAATGATATAAAGCTGAGATTAAGATTTAGGAGATATTTTTTTCCCCACTATAAACTTGCTTTGTTTGGTAATGTGAAAACCTGAAATAAATAGTAATCAAAGTGTTCAGTCACTGAGTGGGTTCTAGTCTAAGTAATAAGGAATGAACTTGACACAGGTTGCTATGTGAACAGAGGGATAAGTTGCTACTAGCAGACATAAGAGAGGTTCTTTTAGAATTTTAGATAACTATTATTATTTTTTAAATATTTAATTTTTTTTGTCAGAGAGACTGCACACACACGAGTGGGGGCAGGGGCAGATACAGAGAGGGAGATGGAGGATCCCAAGCAGACTCTGTGCTGAGAGCAGACAGCCTAAGGCAGGGCTCAAACTCAAGAACCTTGAGATCATGACCTAAGCCGAAGATGGACCTTAACTGACTGAGCCACCCAGTTGCCCCTACAATTTTATATTATTAGGGCAAGAATCTTATCCCCATTGTTCATTGCTGAATCTCTAGTATCTACCACAAGGTTTGTCCAACAATGGTCCATAGGTCAAATCCAGTCTGCCACTACTTTTTCTATGGCCTATGACAAAAAAAGTCAATAGAAAAATAATTTTTCATGATATGTTAAAATTGTATGAAATATAAATTAAAATTTCAGCTTTTGTAAGTAGTTTTATCATAACACAGCCATGCTCACGTTGTAGTTTTTGTGCTACAATGGTAGACTTGAGGAGTCATGACAGAGACATATAGCTTGCAAAATCAGAAATATTTCTTATCTGCTTATCTGTATAGGAAATGTTTGTTGGTCCCTGATCTAGAAGAAAGCCAGCATGTAGTAGCTATTGAAAGATTATTTGTTGAATGAGGACTGAAGGGAAAGACAGCTAGGCTGTGGAAGGTAACACATTCTCGGTGATACAGTTAGTTTGAAATTACAGGGGATCACGAATTGGCAAATGTCTATTAGGCATTAGGAGAAAGAACAATGGAGTGTGAAGGAAGGGATAGAGACATAGAGTTGGGGCTTAGTCTCTTAAACTGAGAGTTATGATATCAGAAAGAGAAATTACTTCAAGAAAAAAGAGTAGAGAAGTGGAGAACTAGAAGGTTCTTACTTTATGGACTGACAAGAGAAATAAAAGTAAGATAAGTGGTAGAAAAAGATCTGTTAGGTAAGGGAAGAAGACTTGGCAAACATACTCACACAGAAGCCCGGAGAAGGAAGGACATGTTTCAGAAAGGTAGTTTTGCTTAGTATCATTGCTGCAATTATAAAGTTACTGGTGACCTGGAGAATACAATTTTACAGAGGAGAAGGAGCCATAATGCTTAGAGGAAAATGCCAGCCAAACAGTTTTACTAATCATTATACTGGCAAAAGCACTGAGGGCTTAAATAACTTTTTTCCAAATAGGTATTATGTAGAAGGCTCTGAGAAAGAACTCATGCTGTATTCAATCTGTAGAGATATTTTGATCACCCAAGCACAAAGACACACAGGGTGGTAATGCATCATTAAAAAAATTGTTAAATTAATTCCTTCATAACTCAGGCCAAGAAATCCAACCCAATACACTTGACCACATGCTTCTTTTGAGGTCAGGATACCAGAGTAAATGTATACCTCTTATGCATTCTTCAAAGGAGAAAGATAAATACTTTAATTTGAACAACAGACATTTTCCCCATTTAACCTTCGCTATTATTTTATCATTTACAATAAATGGTTCAATAAAAATAAAATATGAATTTTTTTTGTCATCATGCTGTGGTTTTCTTCTGATGTTCAGTGAGCACTGTGTTGCCTACAAGTCATTTAGCTTTCGCTAAGGTCTTTTGGCATTGAGGTAGAGATCTTGATTGATAACTGTTTATATGCGACACTAAACCTTCTTGTGTTTTGCTTATTTCTAGTAAATGAAAGCAAGTCCCTCTAGACCTTGAGGCAAAATTTAAATCAGTATTTTACCTCATGCTGCACTATCTTGCTCTCACGGATCTCATCCTGACACAGCAAATGCTCCTTTTCTATCACAGCCAAAGCGATCAGGCAAGTTTAATTGCTTCAAAGTAATGCAATTGAATTTATACTTTTATTGGCTAATTTCCAGTTCTAGCAAAGCCTGGAAGTCAAAGCACTTGCTCTACTCAAGTCACTTTCACCCAAGTGCTTACATGTGTTCTCTTAGTTTTGTTCTTTAAAGTACACAAATACCAGCATGTTCTGTTACAGTGCCACCAAATAAAAGATGTGAAAATGAACATTTTTTAAAGGCTTTTTCATTGACTTTGGTTATATTCTATCTTACCTTTTTCATTTCAGACCCTTAAGGGGCAGTAGAATACAACTTAAAAGACTGGATTATAAATACATTGTATCTTTTTCATAAAACTGCTTAATTCAACAACAATTTGTCTGAAAGATGAATACTTTAGGAATGTTTCACTAGAAATCAATAAGTGCATCAAATATAATAAATGGAGGAAAGAAAGTAGTAGTTTCCAAAACCAATGCTTATAAAACAGAAGATAAATAATTTACATTGGCTTACTACTAATGTATGACAATCTGTTTTTAATATTAATAGTTTGAATTTCAATTTCATTTTATCCATTGTTCTCCCTTTTGAGCTACTTTGAGCTCCCACTGTTGTTTTGACATGCCATTATTATTTGATTTCTATGTACTTAACTTGACTGTGAGTGCACTTGGTTTGCTGGGTCCAAACTAAGATTTGACAGGGTCCAGCTCCTAAAAGCTGAAGTGTCAGGAATCTGTAGAACAGTATGCCAGAAAGGAATTCAGTTCCTTTTGCCATTTTCCTGGATCTGAGCATTTCTTTCTAACTATATAGTTGGTGGAGGTTTTCTTCTCTGAATAGCAACTGGGGAAAATGGAAATGTAAGGTACTTTGAGTTAGAGCTGTGGCTAAAGCTTGGTCTTGAGAATTTTGAAATCATGGAGGGTAGGTGTAGGGCATACGGGATACCAAAAATAAGGGCACCTGAGTGGCTTGGTCAGTTGGGCATCCTAACTCTTTTTTTTTTTTTTTAATTTTTTTAATGTTTTATTTATTTCTAGGAGAGAGAGAAAGAGACAGCGTGAGCAGGGGAGGGTCAGAGAGAGAGGGAGTCACAGACTGAAACAGGCTCCAGGCTCTGAGCTGGCAGTCAGCACAGAGCCCGACGTGGGGCTTGAACCCACGAACCGCGAGACCATGACCTAAGCGAAAGTCAGACGCTTAACCGACTAAACCACCCAGGTGCCCCATGGGCATCCCAACTCTTGATATTGACTCAGGTCATGAGCTCCCAGTCCTGGTAGTGAGCTCGGTGTCCAGCTTCTGGCTGAGCATGGAGCCTGCTTACAATTCTCATTTTATTTCTCTCTCTCTCTCTCCTCTCTCAATCTCTCTCTTTCTCTCTTTCTCTCTCTCTCTCCTTCTGCCCCTCTCCTCCCCTTTACTCTCTAAATAATCAATAAACATTAAAAAAAAGTATCAAAAACATTCTTATTTTAAAGCAACAAGTAGTTTTCTATCTTAGCAGCAAAACTCTGAATACATTTCAGCAAAAGCCCAGTGGTTTTGTAATGGGTAGACCAAAGCAGTGGACTGTCCTCCTAAGCCAATCTATTTAACAAGTCCATAAGCAGTGTGCATCAAAGGGTTAACCCAGCAGGTTTAGTTGTCTAAATTGTATATTTCTAAGGTCTTCAAAACTGGACTTTAGGACTCCTGGTTGGCTGAGTCAGTAGATCACACACCTCTTCTTGTCAGGGTTGTGAGTTCCAGCCCCATGCTGGGTGTAGAGAGTATTTAACAACAAAATCTTAAAAAAGAAAAAAAGACTGGATCTTATCTAAACTAGCTCCTAGGAGATAACCTCAGGGTCTTCAGGAACATTCAGTCTGATAACAGTTTCTTTGCCTACCTGGAGCTTTGGGCCATACCAGATAGTTTAAGCTAATAACGTGATTGACGGTGAATGCCTGTTTTTTTGCATCTGGTCATAGGCTATGCTGTATCAGTCTGGCCACTGGGGGCGCTGGAGACTCAATAGCTGAGGTTACCTATGTAGAGGCTCCATGAGACAAGAGCCTGGATTAAAACCCTGGACACGGAGGCTTAATGAGCTTTCCTGATTGGCAAGACTTTGAATATTTTGTCACACATGGTCCTGGGAGACTTAGGTTTTGTCCATGTGACTCCAAGGAGAGGACAATAGGAAGTTTGGCTCTGGCTATTCCTGGACTTCTCCCTATGTGCCTTTTAATTTTGCTGATTCTAATCTGCATCTTTTTGTGTAATAAATTGTAATCTTGAGTAGAATAGCTTTTCTGAGTTCTTTGACTTCTAGCATATCATCAAACCTGAGGGTGGTCTTGGGGTCTCCATCACAAGCAGAAATGTGAGAAGTCTTGATGCCAAGTAGTTAAATTACCTTAGAAACAATGTATAATATTTTTGTGTTGTAAGCAGAATTGCATCTCTATATTATGTTTCCTCTTGAGAAAAGTATCTTTTTCAAAATGGATTTTAATTATAGTGTGATTGCAAATTGTTGCTTATTTTTTGAAGATACGTATATTTTTGTTTGAGATGCAGCTTGGAATTGCCTGGAAGTGAGACAAATGGCGGGAAGGATATATGTTATGTTCTGTATCTCATTTTGAGGGAGAAACCCCCAACTCTCTGGCTTTGTGAGGCTCTAGCAGGATTGTACTGTTGATGAGGACATGTATAAGTATTTAAGTTGGATAACCCAAATATTAAGAAACGTAAAAGATGACAGAGCTGTCCTTCCTTTTGATAATTCAGAAGAAATATGATCAAACTAACCCTCTGCTACTGCACCCTTGTACAAATATTGAGATATTTCAGTTGCATATCCTTTCCTGAAAGGGCCAAGGTTAAAGTTATGGGTAGATGGGCAGGAATCTGCTAAAGTAAGTGTACATTCCACTTTCACTCCTGATGGAAAAAAGTAAGTCCTATGACAGTAAATAAACCCGGGGCCATGGTTTTCCTTTCCTAAGTCTGGACTCCAGAGAAACTGGATGTGTTTGGAACCATCCTGGATGCTGGGAAAACAGAGTGTACGTCTGTCACAGGAAAATGAGTCAGGAGCAAGGGAGGAAGACAATCTGCCTGAGGCAGGGAGGCAGGTGTGCAGGCAATCCCTGAGGAGCCAACATTTTCAACCCTGGGAGCAGTGTTGCTAAGAGCAAGTTACAGGAGATTCTAAGGATATTTTTCTTTGCTGGTATCCTCAAGTGCTTTGTAGAATATTTTAAATGATATAGCCTGAGTTTTCTCTGTGCTGTGGGAAATTAAAGAACTACACTGGATGTTTTTGGTTTACCCTCCAGATATACTTTCCATTCTTCCTCTCTGTTGTATGCTCCAGGGAGCACACCTATGGAAGGCAGCGGTACTTGCTCACTGGCTTCCATTTGGCTACAGCCATGAGAGACAATATTAGGAGATCAGAGGTTGGGAAGAAATTAAGCCCAAGATTTTTCTTACCTTGGCTCCTTCTCTGCTTGGTTGGCACCATCTGTCATGACTCCTTTCAGGGCCTTTCAGAACTGGCTTTCTCCAGGTTCGGGTAATTGTTCCCTCCCATCGTTCTTGCACAGCCAAGGATTGTAACAGTCCTGAGTGTTGCCCTAGCATTCATTATTCTTTATTGATTCCCCTCAACCCTGCCCATAACGTTGTCATAGTCAATTACCTTCTTGGAGGGTACTGTGTCCTGCCAGGACCCTGAATTGCTTAGTAATGACCTGTGTAATCTTGAGTATTCTGTGAAAAGAAGTATAAATACACCAGGAAGGTATTTGAGTTATTATTTCTGCCCAGAATACCTCCCTTAAATCTTCCTATCTTTTTTTCTAAAATGTTCATTTATTATTTATTTTTGAAAGAAAGAGAGATTGAGAGAGAGATGACAGAGAACCCCAAGCAAGCTCCATACTGTCAGTACAGAGCCTGACATGAGGCTCAAACCCATGAACTGCGAGATCATGCCCTGCGTCGAATGCTTAACCTACTGAGCCACCTAGGCACCCCAAATCTTCCTATCTTAAGATTAGTTTTGTAATCTTTCCAGACTCAGCCTGGGCACCTCTTTCTCTAGAAAGTCATCTCTTGTACTTTTCTCCATTTTCTATCTTCCTGTCAACCTTTCTTTTCTTACTAGCCAGATTTGTTTTGACGCTTTTTCTACATATACTTTGTCATACCTGTATTATAATTATACACTATTGTTTGCTTGCTTTTAATGGATAGACTATAAGCCTATGAAGTACTATGCCTTCATATCTCTTAATTGCTTGAACTTTGGAGAGTTTTTCTTTTGATTTTATTCATTCTTTCTTTTGTTAGTAAGGTAGACCACTGTTTCATAGAGAGTTATAAAAATAATTCAGAAATAAAATGACAAGAGATTATATTAGACTGGTAATTACATAAATGTAGAAAGGAGGATAAAATATAAAACATTGCAAATGAAAACTTTAACATGTGGTAACTTAATGGAAATATTTGGCAAGTTAATAGAATAAAAAGCAGTTAAAGATATAGATAAAACACCAATGTATGTGATTTTTTTTTCAAACAAATATATCACAACAAGATCATGATGGATGCAAACAGAAAATCTCCTGGCCAAATTATAGTTACACTATAATTTCTGAGTTTAATGAGAAATATATTAGTTAATAGCATATTAAGTACAGTCAGTATATTAATAAATTACTTTAATAGTATTTATTAAGTATGTACACAGTCTGAAGAGAAGTTGTAAAGCAATGTTAAGACATGATTTCTGATTTTTGAGTGTTACGATCTAGTTCTGAACACAATAAGTAGACACACAAAGCAGGTGAGCATTTATGTTGCCAGAATACAATCAAATGGATTGATTAAGTGCATTATGGTTTTAGAAAAGGGAGACTACTATGTACTAGAAAGGATGGAAGGAGCACAGGAAATAAACTGGGACTTCAGCTGAACTTTGAAGTAAGACACAGATATCTGAAATGGAGGAGAAGGACATTTCAGATAGGAGAAGCAATCTCATGTAGACTAGAGGTAGGAAGGGTATGATGTGGTTGAATGGCAGGGACCTTACAGGGGGAGGGGTAGAGGCATGGCTTGTGAAGGGTAGTCAGAGAAATAAATTGTGATAGTATGTTGCAACTAAATGTATAAAAACTGGAATGCTTGACTAAGCAGTTTGGACTTCACCTGCTGGAAAAGAGAATGGTGAGTACTGAAATATTTTGAGTGGACTCCTGAAATAAGAAACTGGTGTTTTAAGAGTGATAAAATAGAAAATTTAAATAGAAGGAAGCTAGAGGTTAACTAGTCAGATAGGAAATTGGTGCAGCAATTAGTAGGGAGGTGGTAAGCACCAAATGGAATGAAGTTGGTGTCAATGGAATGGAGATGGAATCACCGAGGTGAGAGACATGTGGGAAGAAAAAGAGAGAGGTTATTGTAGGTGAGGCCTAATTGGATTTAAATTCTGTCTCTGACACTTAGAAGTTGTACAGGGTCTTTGGTGAGTAACAACTCTGAGTTTTAATTTTCTCATCAAAATCACAGTAGCCACTTGAGAGATTCAAGTTGAATGACGACAGTGTTCTGCTTTTGTCATTGTGGCACCTCAATATCTTGTAGAAGTACTGGGACTCAACCTATAATATTTCTTGGATGAATACATGGATGAATGGATAGCAAATATGACTGTTTTCGCTGTCCTCATTAATAATTATAAATGAAGGCATTTGGTGATTGATTGGGTTACATGGATGACAAGTAAAAAACAATATTCCCCAAGTCAAGAAATTTGGTGTTTGTAAAGTCATGTTCATTCATCTGTGATCTCTTTGAATGATCTTCAGATTTAGGTTAAAACCCTCTGCAACAATCTGAAAAGAAAGCACAAGGAATGGGACACATGGCTAGATGCGCATCTTTTCCACTGGACTCCCATCTCCATAAACTGTTATGCTTCCCTGGAAGGGTATGTGATGTTGAGAATATTTGCATTAATAACAGGTGATCTTATTCCTGTCCCAAGTCTAGGACTTATTAGCCTTGTGACCTAAGGCAGGCTATCTGGACCTTAATTTCACCATTGGTAAAACTAGATCAATATAATCTACATCACAAGTGGTAGGTATACTATGAAATTTTGTATTCTATAAGAAAACATAAATAAGACACTGTCATTACATTTGGGTTGGAAACACTATAATTATTTCAAGTGGAGGAGAAAAATTGCATCAAATGGGTTATGTTTACATGAGAAATAGGGCATAAAATCTGGTTATGCAAAATCAAATACTAGCTTGAAGGGTTAGTAGTGACTTAAATTGCAATCATGAGCCAAAATTTTAATTCTTTTTTGTCAGAAGGCTTTTCAATCTTGAGATTTAATTGGAATTATTGGTTCTCCTGGTTTTCCATATGATATAAAGTCTCTATCATATGGGTAGTATTAAGCAATATGGAAATTATTGAATCCTCTTCCTGATACAAATAATTGCTAACATTATACATGAGGTATCTCGTTACAAAATAGGTCCTCAGTGCAATAAACGAGGCTTTCATGACAAAATAAATATTCAACATCAGTGCTCTCTGTCAGAAAGTCTTGACTCAATGTGCCGAAGCTATAAGTGTGTCAAATAATCCTTTAATTAGATTACAAAATGCAGCTATTATATGTCAAATATCTATTGATCCCAGGAAGAAAATGACTTGAGGTTTCTTAAGTATGCAACACCAAAATTCATTTGCCATGCAATTAACTCCAAATTACCTCCTTGGGAAATTAATATTAGAAAGCATGTTTAGGCATGTAAAAGCATATCATTGACATTTAACAAAAATCTTCGTGATGGATAATACAGGGTTTTAAAAACATTTCTTGCCAATGCATACACAATTTAGCATTTTGCTCCCTTATACCTGGTTTTAACATACAATTAGCTAAGAATATGTCTGTTGGATCACAAATGTAAAATTATTTGAGCTCTGGGAAGAAGGGAATTTTTCTGAGAGCTACACGACATTTGAGCATCAATTCTAGTTATTCCAAAGGGAGTTAAAAGAACTCATGATTCTGTCACATAGTACTTACCTCAGGCCTAAGTGAGGCCATGTTATGGGAGGAGGGGTAAGTGACAGTGGCTTGGGCAGGACTAGAGCAACGAGGCAAGCAACAAAGGAAAGGGGCCACATACAGACAGAACCTCTTCTGGATAACTTCTTATTCTCTTGTTTGGTTCTGGCAATTTGGTGTTAAGAGGTGGACTTTACTGAAGGAGGTGAATGGGTCAGTTGCTTAACACAGATGTTTTTGCTTAGGAAAGATGGGGACAGCATTGGTCTCTAAGGAATGGTCAATACAATCCTAAAAGCTGAAAGGAGGGTAAAGACACAAAGGTTGGCTACATGTCTGAAGATAGTGAGTAGGTGACAGTGCTCCAGAAATCATCAATGCAACTACCTTTACCTACTAAGAAGTAGACCTATAGTGATGGCAGGCACGGAAGCTGGTCCCTGGGTTAATAATGAGAGGCTGAGGCTAAGAATGAAGTTTGATCTCTGCATTTAGGATGAGATTCAGAAGTCAAGGAACAGATACCTGCTTTATTTACATTTTTCCCTAGAGCTTATAATTGATACTGAGAAATATTTATTATATGACACTCTGGGCTCTTACCTCTAGAGGCTATTTCTTAATTTGATGTTGGCACTGTCTTCTGAATAATATTCTTCACACTGTGCAAATGTAATAGCATGGGAGATATCAGATTGGCAAGCAGACTTATTAGCTAAGTTTCCAGGTGGAGGTGAGAGTGACACTCCAAATGGTAATCTTTCCTACTATGATTTTTGGTTGCCGATGAATTAATTAAATATGTTTACACAGTTGTCTACAAATATATGTGATCCATTTTCCCAAATCCGTACAGTTGCATAAAGATAAAAGAGAGTGAGAAAATACATATATTTTATGCTGCCTACAAACACAAATAAGGCCACCAAATTTCTTGGGAGACTCTGAGCACCGATCCTGGAAAATCTGAGCATTTCGTATTTTAAATGCTCTGAAAGCCAAATACCCTAAGGAGATAAAGGACAGGATAATTGACATAAGAGAAACTGGAGTGATGAATAAGAAATGAACAAGAAACAAAGGAAAGAATGCGAAGATGGAGAATATTCTCAGCAGAGGTCTGGATGTATTCTCATTGCTGGATCATTTCCCAGAGACGATCTGATCTGTTTACTTACAAGGTTTGGGAGAGAGGCCTGTGACAGTAGCAGAGGAAGAGAAGAGTAATTAAACAAAAAAACCCACAGATATATATTAATTTCTCAGGATATCCGGAATATGTTGGTGATATCCATGTAACCAATAAGTAATGTGAAAATTAAAAAAATAATAAAACCAGAAAAATAAGTATAGGTTTATAAAGAGAGGAAGAGTGAAGAGAGGGAGGGAAGAAGTCATTTAAAATAGTGTTACGTGCTAACACTGACGACTCCGCATGGAGTTGGTTCAATTTCTGTTGACTGTTAATCAACCGCACCTACCTGGAGACCAGCAATGCTGAAAATTAAAAGCTTCAGAACTGCTGTGAGGGAGGTGATTCATGGCAATATTTTGCTTCCCACTCCAGGCAAATCTCTATTTATCTCCTACAGAGTTAGATAGTTTGGGGTTGACTTCTAAGACAGGTTGTCTTTCCCAACAGAGATCTCATCTTTCCGAGAATCCAGTGCAGGGCTTTTAAAAAAGACAGTGTTTATATTTGGATGTGGGATTTGTATTAGGAATTTGATAATTCTAGGAGGTTTCTTTTTTTTTCTTTTTAAAGAAATTTTTAAAAAATGTTTTTTATTTATTTCTGAGAGAGAGAGAGGCAGTGTGAGCAGGGGAGGGTCAGATATTGAGAGAGACACAGAATCCGAAACAGTCTCCAGGCTCTGAGCTCTCAGCACAGAGCCTGACGTGGGGCTCGAACCCATAAACCCTGAGATCATGACCTGAGCCGAAGTAGGACGCCTAACCGACTGAGCCACCCAGGTGCCCCTAGCAGGTTTCTTTTGAAGCAAAAGCTTCTTTTCCATATTTGTAGCTTGTGATCGTATCACCAGAGTTCCTGACAAAGGTCTGACAATTCTAATTAAAAAGCTGTGTGGAGAACAAATGAGATTTGAGTTGGTTTTTGCAGTTTTTATTAAAATTGTTACCTGAACCTTGAGATAGCTATATGATAAGCTAGTGAATTTTGAAATAAAGAAAAAATTTTATGTTATAGAATGTTATGTGTCTAATCCTTATTAAACTTATATTTTAAACATGTATTTGGAGTAACTATTGTGGTTTATTATTGACATTTGTTAGGAAGTAGATGTTGGGTAATTTACTCCTGGTTCCATTTTTCCTCACCATGTGATTTGTTCTACAAAAAAAAAAAATGTTGGTTTACTCATTTGCAAAATGGAATAGTAGTACCCATATCATAAATCTGTTTTGAAGATTAATATATAGCTTTCTGCATCTGGCTTAGCACTGGGTAAGCACCTGCCATTAGCTATCTGATTATCTGCATAGTATCTATGTTTCTATCTATATAAATGTGTATGATACCACTTAGAAAATGTTCACATTTACAATATTATTTTGGGGAAGGTGATATTTGAAAATTAAAGGGACAAAACGAAGGATAACTAATATTTATTCCAAATGCCTAGTAAGCATTATAGATAGCTCTACTTATGAATATTATAGTGTCTCATTTAATTCTCAAAACAGTCTTATTCTTTTGTCCCTCTAAAATCAAGATGGGTCAGCATCTACTGGAGCCATCCATGAAAATGTGGCCAGGTTCCTACTCTTTCCATGTGTGCCTACACAGCATGGCCTGATCTGGAAATATGGCCTCTATGATTCCTGGCACTACTTCCAATCACTATGTAAAGGATATAGGCTTTGTCAGGTTGGACTAATCCACCTTTCTTGAATGAATTATTCTAGACAATGCTCACTTGTTAAAAAAAAAAGAAAAACTTCAATTAAAAAGGAAAACAAAAACAAAAAAATCCAAGTAATTTAGTGAAGAAATAGGCAGAAGGCATGAAGAGACACTTTTCAAAGAAGATAACTAGGCGGCTCACAGACATATGAAAAAGATACTCAATATCACTCATTATTAGAGAGCTAAAAATCAAAACCACAGTGAGATATGACCTCACACCTGTCAGAATGGCTGAAATTAACAACTCAGGAAACAACAGATGCCGGAGAGGATGTAGAGAAAGGGGAAACCTTTTGCACTGTTTGTGGGAATGGAGGTTCTTCAAAAAATTAAAAACAGAACTAACTTATGACCCAGCAATTACAGGACCAGGTATTCATTCAAAGGATACAAAGATGGTGATTCAAAGGGGCACATGCACCTCAATGTTTATAGCAGTGCTATCAACAATAACCAAATTATGGAAAGAGCCCAAATGTCCATCAACTGATGAATGGATAAAAAAGATGTGGTATATACATATAATGCATTACTACTCTGCAATAAAAAAGAATGAAATCTTGCCATTTGCAACAATGTAGATGGAACTAGAGTGTCTTATACTAAGTGAAATAAGTCAGTCAGAGAAAAACAAATATATGATTTCACTCATAGGTGGAATTTAAGAGACAAAACAGAATAACATAGGGGAAAGGAAGGAAAAATAAGATAAAACAGAGAGGGAAGTGAATCATAAAAACTACAGAGAACAAACTGAGGGTTGCTAGAGGTGTGTTGCCTCAGAGGATGAGCTAGTTGGGCGATGGGCAACTAAGGAAGGCATTTGTTGGGATGAGCACATGTTACATGTAAGTGATGAATAACTGGGTTCTATCTCTGAAACCAATACTATACTGTATGTTAACAAACTTGAATTTGCTTTTTTTAATGTTTATTTTGAGGTGGGGGGAGGCACTGGAGGAGCAGAGGAAGGGAGGGGGAGAGAAAATCCCAAGCAGGCTCCATGCTGTCAGCACAGAGCCTGATGCGGGGCTCCATCTCATACCGTGAGATCATACGCTGAGCAGAAATCAAGAGTCCGTGCTTAACTGACTGAGCCACTCAGGAGCTCCTGTTAACAAACTTGAATTAAAAAACAAAACAAAACAATACAATCCCTTCATAGCCTTTTGAAGTAGATATATTTTACTCAGTTATACAACCCAGGCAGTAGGTAAAGACCATGACTTTCCAAAAGGAAAGGTTGGCAAAACCTCGCACTGGGATTTGAACTCATGTTTTTGAGCCCATTCAGTCCATGTTATTTTCATGTCATGACTGTACATCTCCCATACAGGGCTGAGAGTGATTTTATATATACAGAATAAATAGGCTTAATATGAGAAGTAGATGCAGTCAACATCCACACATTATTGCTATCTTGGTTACTCCCATTGAGCGCCTAATGTGATAAAACATCTGTTCTTTTGTTTTTATGGAGAAAATGGGGGATGACATTAATAACTAAAGAATGCTAAATTAATAATATAGTGGAAATTTTCTTGCATTTTTCTATTTTCTTACTGAAATGCAATGAATACGAATTGAATTTTAAAAGATTGTGCAAAATCATTGTTATATAATTGTACACATTAAAGCTTAAAAGCATTTGGACTCAGTTTAAATACAAAAACATTCATGTGGTTTGGGATTAAGGGGCTCAGAAAGTAATATCCTTGGGCTATCTATGGGAGATGCATTTCAAGCTATTCTGATGACAGTAATTCTTCATTTGGACCAAGCACAGAAACAAAATTTAAATGTGGATCCAACATAGTGGATCTTTATAAGAGGATTTAGATGTTAAATTCAGAAGAACCATAATTTAGTTATTCTTATGAAATCATGCTATTCATTGTCTTTTTTGGAACTTGTCTTACTTCTATCTACAGCTACGAACAGATGCTATTATGTGTGCCCATAGGAAAACCTAAAAATGCACTGAATTTTGTATATACTAAAGCTTAAGCTTTAGACATGTTACACTTTAAAAAAATACTTCCAGCGTGTGGTGGAATTAAGGTCTGTAGCTCAGGGGCACTGTAGAAGTTGCTAAGGAAACACTGTGGGATATAGTATAACATCTCTAAGAGCAGCTTTTAAAATAAAAGTAGTATAGAAAATGGATAGTAGAAAGTGGATAAGATCAAGATTTTGTTTAGGTCAATTCATAGGCTTACTTTTGGGTCTTAAAATTAATAACAGAAACTTTGCTGTAAGGAAAGATTATTCTGACTGTGAATGTTAAGAATTCAAAGAGAGATTACATATAAACTAAGGGATCTCAGACAAAACCTGATAAATAGTTGAGACAATTAGATGGATAACACTGGTAGGATTTAGGCTCTCTTTCTGAGCACCATTTTAATGTTTGCTTTAGTGTCCAAATATAATGCATTTGGACTGAGTTCTTGGGGTTTCACCTCATGCCCTCCCTCTCTCTTTCTCTCTCTGAATAAAGATAATTTCACTGTACAGCAAAGGAAACAACCCACAGAACTAACAGGCAACCAACGGAATGGGAAAAGATAGTTGCAAATAACATATCAGATAAAGGNTTCATAGCTCTGCTATGGATGTGGTATTCAGATGTATAGGGTCTAAGATCTAAGCATTTGTACTGTAGGATTTATTTTAGAATTTTTCTGATTATTTACTAAAAATCTTTAAAAAATATTTAAAACCTACAATTTCCTAAAAGAAATGTGTAATATAGTGAGTGCTAAAGTAATATAATAATTTTATATAGGATTACAGAGAAGGCTTAGTCACTTTATTTTATTATTTTTTAAATCATTTTTAAGCTTATTTGTTTTGAGAGAGAGACAGAAAGAGTAAGTGGGGGAGAGGCAGAGAGAGAGAGAGGGAGAGTTAGAATCCCAACCAAGCTGTGTGCTGTCAGTGTGGAGCCCAACATGGAACTTGAACCCTCAAACCCTGAAATCATGACCTGAGCCAAAACCAACAGCCAGTGGCTGAACCGACTGAGCCACCCAAGTGGCACAGAATTGATACAGTCACTTTAGATAAATACTGAAAAGGACTGAGATGTTACTAGTTGTGTGTGTGTGTGTGTGTTTAATGTTTATTTTTCACAGAGAGTGAGAGCACAACTGGGGGAGGGGCAGAAAGAAGGAGACAGAGGATCTGAAAGGGGCTCAGTGCTGAGAGTGGAGAGCCCCATGCATAGCTGGAACTCACCAACTGTGCGATCCTGACCTGAAGATGTTTAACCAACTGAGCCACCCAGGCTCCCGGACTAGTTCTGTTCTTAAGTGTTTATCATGGCACCCTGCCACCCAGGCTATCCCTCACTTTTACAGCACCTAATGCAAAACTGTATGCACACAATAGAACCAAACAATAGCACATAGTGACCAACTCTCAATACAGACTGTTTCTTGATGGTGAAGCTTTATGGCGCTTAAACACCTGGATGAACTGGAAATTCATAACTGGATAAGAAAGTGAAATTAAGTACTGCAAACAATCATTGTGTTTGGGTACTTAAACATGAATTAAACACAAATACTCATGAGTTTATATAAAATTTAATAAGCAATTTTGATTTTTATATGATCTTGCTTTCATATTGGGAAAAGCTGTAGTGAATAATAGAGAATTTGTGAGAAAGTGATAAAAGAAACCTGTCAGAGATTCAAAAGCTATCATAGCTTCCCGACTTGGAGAACATGAATTTCTCTTATTCTTAGACTCATTGTGGAACAGAAGCCATTAAAGTGTCCCTTCCTTAAAGTTTTGTTTTCAAATGAACATTTGACATTTACATATAGGTTACTGTTATTAAGATGGTATTTTCATTTATATTCTTTTCTTGCAAAAAATAACATTATATATGCATTTCAATTTTGCCAGATATACAGCATTTATTTAGACTTATGTTTTTTCCCACTGGTCTCAGAGCTCATCATTTTAAAAAATACGTACAGAATATCCTCCCATTGAGAGCTTAGTTTTTCTTCATTTTTTTCTTTGATAATAATATACCTTCAAGTATTTAAAAAATAGTATATTTTTACAGCTCTGTTCTTGTTGTTTCACACTTGACAAATGGCTTAATATGAAATATGAAGATCTTAAACTTTTCTCCCTTTGTGAAAAATAAACTTTATATTTTGAGACTGTTACAGATTTGCAAGAAGTTTTGAAAAATAAGACAGGAAGATACTTTGTATCATTTACCCAGTTCCCCTCAATGGTAATGTCTTATAAAACTATAGTATAACATCACACCAAGGATGTTGACACTGATACAGTCAAGGTACAGAATATTTACATTGCCGCAAGGGTCCCTCATGTTGTCCTTTTACAGCAATATATCCCTCCCTTCTGCACCCTAACTCCCCTTAAACCCTGGAAGTGACTCATGTGTTCTCCGTTTCTATCATTCTGCCATTTCAAGAGGGTTATACAAATGGAATAATATAGTAGGTAACCTTTTGGAGTTGTCTTTTTCTCCCTCTGCAAAACTCTCTGGAGATTCCTCAAGGATGTTGTGTGTATCAGTAATTTGTTCCTTTTTATTGTTGGATAGTTTTCCTTGGTGTGGATGTGCTACAGTTTAACCTTTCACCTGTTGAAGGATACCCGTGTTGTTTCTAGTTTTAAGCTATTACGAATAAGCTTCTATGAACATTCCTGTATAGGTTTTTGTATGAGCGTATAATGGAACGGCCAAAACGCAGTTGCTGGGTCTTACGGTAATTGCATGTTTAGTTTTATAAAAACTTGCTGGACAATTTTACAGAGAGATGTATCATTTTACTTCCCCCCAGCGATGTACGAGTGATCCAGTTTCTCTGCATCCTTACCAGCTTTTTGTGTTACCAGTTTTTGTGTTGCCACTATTTTCCATTTTAGCTTTTTGGTGATAAGTAGTGATATCATGATTTCAATTTTGCACTTTCCTAAAGTCTCACCATGTTGAACATTTTCCCCCAGTTGTTCTAGAACCATTTGGTGAGGAAACTGTCTTTGGTTCATTGTAATGCCTTTGCTCCTTTGTCAAAAGTCATTTAACTTATATTTATGGGGGTCTATGTCTGGGCTCTATGTTTTGTTTATCGGTCTGTCTATTCTTCTACCAATACAACACTGTCTGAATTATTGTGGGTTTATAATAATTCTTGACGTCAATTAGCATCAGTAGTCCAACTTTGTTCTTCTGCAATATTGTATTGGCTATTCTAGGTTCTTAGCCTCACCGTATAAACTTTAGATTCGGTTTCTCAACATCCACAAAATCACTTGCTGGGATTTTGATTGAGATTGCAGTGGACCTATAGATCACATTGGGAAGAACTGATACTTTGACAATAGCCTGTCTTCCAATTGATGAAAATTGGAATATCTTATTTTGTTCTTTGATTTTTGTTCATGAGAGTTTTGTAGGTTTCCTCATATAGATCTTACACATATTTATTAGAGTTATAACTAAGTATTTCATTTCATAGGATACTAATGTAAAGAGTACTGTGTTTTTAATTTCCAATTCCACTTGTTCATCGTTAGTATATAGGAAAGCATTTGACTTTGTATATTCTCCTTGTATTCTGAAAGCTTGCTGTAATCCCTTTTAGTTCTAAGAGTATTTTTGTTAATTCCTTTGGATTTTCTACATAGATGATGGTGTCATCTGTGAGAAAACAGAGTTTTACTTTATCCTTCCCAATCTGTATGCCTTTGTATTTCATTTTCTTGCCTTATTGAATTAACAGGGGCTTCCAGTAGAATGCTGAAATTGGTTGAGAGTGGACACTTTTGTATAATTTTAATATCTATGTTTGTACTGTGTTGGGTTTAGTTAACCTTTCAATTCATTATAAGTAGCTCTTTGAAGCCTCCTTGCATGTTTGATAATTTTTTTACTGGATGCCAGACATTGCAAGTTTTACCTTGTTGGGGGCTTCGTAGTTGTGTATGTCTATAAGTATTTATGAGCTTTGTTCTGGGAAACAACTATGTGTCTTAGAAACTTTTTATATTCAGGTCTTGTTTTTAAGATCTGTTATGCACATCCAAAGGGGTGATTGGTATGGTGCTAATTTTTCCCCTTTACTGAGGCAAGACCCTTCTGGATATTATGCCCAATTCTGTATAATTTAGAAAGGTTTCCAATCTGGCTTTTGGTGACAGAGCATGACTTCTAGCCTTGTGTAATTTCTAAATACCATTCTCTCTAATTCCTTCAGATGGTTCTTTTCCTGGCTGTAGTTAATTTCCTTACATGAATACACGAATTTTTACTCTGCTGAATCCTGAGGTCGACCCTCTGCATATGTCTAGAATCTTGCTCTGTACACTTTTCACTTCTCTAGTATTCTACCTTGAAAACTCTAACCATTTTAGTTTCATTGGCTTTGCCTGTATTCTGCCTCCTAGACCACTACCTGAAAACTCTGTTAGTGCTTTAAAGCTGAAACAATTATAAGAATAACTTTATTTGCTTTCTATATCTTAGAAATTACATGTTTTTGTTGTCTAATGTCCAATATCCTGGAAAGCATTGATTTTGTACTTTAATTGACTTTTCAGTAGTTTAGATAAGAGGGTAAATCTAATCTTTGTTCATCTTGCCTGAACTGAAAATCTCTTCTCTTTGCTTTTTTTAAAATGATATTTGATACATAAAAAGAATATATGTAATTTATATGCAAATTATAAAAAATAATGTAAGTAACATCAGTAAATCCACCATGTGACCCATGAAATATAATATAATGAATGACTTACAGCTCCCTATGTATACTTCCCTTATGCCTTCCAACCTGTAAACACTATCATTCCTATAGTGTCAACAATTGTCTTAGTTTTATGTCTGTTATTCCTCTGATATCTAAAAATAGCTTTATCCATTGCATATATGCTTAATCCATATAATATCCATTGGTATTATTGGGTATTTTTTGAGCTATACAAAAATGAATATTCTTTCTATTACTTAATATCAAGTTTCTAAGTTTCAGCCACATTTTTTAGTTGTGAATCATTTATTTTTATAGCTTATTAATATTCTATTTTATTGCTATACTAAGATTCATTTAGCCATTCTCCTGACAGCATACATTTGTGAGCTTTCAGTTTTATGTTATTTAGAACATTGACTTTTATGAACATTTTTGTCTAACACTTCTCAATTTTTTTGTAAGTAATTTGGTTGTTGTGTCTTTGTGGCAGCTGTCTGACTGATGGTAAGACTTTACTGTTGTCATTAACATGTTACAACAACGTGTAAAAATAAACCTCACACATAATTTTTTGCTGTACATATGTTAAATTTTTAGAATTATCAGATACAGTTCTCTTTTCTCTGGGAAATATCTTTTTAACAATATTATTGAATATTTCTTCTGTATATTCTGAATATTGTGTGATTCAATTTTTTTAAGTTTATTTATTATTTTGAGAAAGAGCTAGAGAAAGTGTGCACAGGGAAGGGACAGAGAGAGAGAGAGGAAGAGAGAGAATACCAAGCAGGCTCCAGGCTCTTAGCAGAGCCTGATTCGGGGCTTGATCTCAAGAACCTATGGGGTCAGGACCTGACCTGAAATCAAGTAACACTTTGAGCCACCCAGGCTCTCCTCTAATTTTTCAATAGGTATTCAGCAGTTGGAGTTCTCTATGCTGATGTTATTTTCTCCTACTTACATGACTTTTTTCTGTTTCCCAAACAATTATTGTAATACTATGTATTGTAACTGATGGCCTTCCTTTTCACATTATCATCAACGAACTTTAATTTAAAAATTTTTATTCTTTATTTATTTTTGAGAGGGGAGGAGAGAGAGAGAGAGAGAGAGAGATGGGCAGAAAGAGGGGACACAAAGAGGGGACACAGAATCTGAAGCAGGCTCCAGGCTCTGAGCTGTTTGCCGGGCCTGAACACACAGACTGTGAGATCATGACCGGAGTCAAAACTGGATGCTCAACCAACTGAGCCACCCAGTCACCACTCAACAAACTTTTTTTAGAGGCTGAATGTTGGGAGCCATTCTGAGCCCACTAGTCAAGAAAACTCCTGGTGAGGTTAAAGCAAGTTTGTATGGTCTCTTGCCAATCAGAGGACGACTGATATCCACCCCCACTCAATTATTTCTGCTTGAGCACTGACCCCTAGGGTACCTTGTTGATCAATATCGGGAGTGACTTGTCCCCTTATTCCGGCCCTGGTATGATGATTGCACCTTGTGAAGGAACTTATTGTGGGAACTTCTTCTTTTGATTATGGGAACAGACATCGTGTCTCCAGAAGATCCTGTTTCCCTCCATACTTTCCCCTGAGCTATGAACAAGCTAATGACCCCTAGTCATAAAAGATTGACGTTTACATGTACAATTCTGTTTCTACCATTGCATTAGTCCAGGATGTTCATATGGCTCAACATGTAAATCAACTAACCAAAAGTGTTTCTCATGCCCTAACTATTCAAGAAATCATAAAATTAGACACAAAGGTAAATGCACTCGTAGAGGCTATTCTACGTATTGGGAAATAAGCTAAACTCTTTAAAGGTATGGTTGGCTCTCCGTGCCAATAAAGCATANTTGGGGGGTTTGGGGGGTTCTGGAATGAAACAACCATCTTTCACCAGAGACTTTATGCAAACTGTTCAGTTTCCTTAGAGATACAGAGATATCTTAAGAGAATGATATTTCTGTTGACTGCTGTTTTGGGATGTTGGAGAGATAACAGGAATTAAGTAGCATTGTTTTCCCTTGAGATTAAGATGTTAACTTCCCTGAATCTCACACTTGCTTACTGTTCTTTGGTAACTACAAGCTTAGAAAATTTCCAAGACCCAACCAGGAAGAATATCTGTTATATGATTTGTAGCTGTCTATAGTGTATGTTCTAAATTTCAGATCTTCATCTTCACTTTATTTCCTAATGCAATTGATCTGTGTTCTCTAAAAGCACTTCACAACCTTTATTCCACTAATCTCTTTCCCTCTGTTATTTTTAGCATTCTAATGATTTATTCCTTTATGTAACTTTTCAGTTTCATTTCAATAAGATTTTGGTAGGGTTAGTAAATAATGCATGTGCTTAGTCCACTACCTTAAACCAAAAGTATAAATTTATTTTTATAAGTAGAAAAATAATTCTGCATTTTGAAGAAAAGAAAAGTATGTAAGCCTGAATCTGGTAAATATTAAAGTCATTTCCACTTTAGGAAAAAATATTGTTTCACTAAAAGGTTCTGACTCAATTTTTTTTATTTATTTATTATTTCTAGGAGAGAGAGAAAGAGACAACGTGAGCAGGGGAGGGTCAGAGAGAGAGGGAGACACAGACTCTGAAATAGGCTCCAGGCTCTGAGCTGGCAGTCAGCACAGAGCCCGACGTGGGGCTCGAACCCACGAACCATGAGATCATGACCTAAGCGAAAGTCGGACGCTTAACCGACTAAGCCACCCAGGCGCCCCGGTTCTGACTCAATTTTTAAAAAGTGCTATATATTATAGGATTTAATATTTCAAATAAACTCAGGAAGGTAATGTAAACAACTGAAACTGTAAGATATATGGGCAATGGTGGACTCTGAGACATTCTAATTCATACACACTCTAGACCAAACATGCCTCCTTTCTGGATTCTGCGTGCAAGTACCAGGCAATCCTTGGTGTTCACAGAGGCATGGCCAAATCTAATTCAGGGGATGTTAGAATATTAGGGTGAGGCCAGGCCATGGCCATGGTGAGGGCCAGTTCCAGGCATGGGAAGGAGCACATAAAGCACCTTCTTTATGCATCCCATAGTCCTGCTTCTACATTGTTTCTTCTGCTAGTTTTCATCATAATCATTACAAAATGTCATATCAATGTGTAACGATAAAATTCTGTTAAAATATTACTTTTCCCAGAGGATGTGTTCCTACCCCCCCCACTGATATGACACTGGTGGGTATAATAGAAGTAGAGTTAGAAAGATTAAACAGGGAAAGAACACTTTAGTGGAGAGCAGCTACAGGAGAGAGAGGTAGAACCCAAGCCCACTGATACAGAAAGCGTGAAGAAGTTTTAGACACTGGTATAAGCTATTGTACTATCGCTATACTGTACTGTATATGATCATGCTTTCTGTGGTTGCTAGTTGTTGCTTACAGAATTGCTAGTTGTCACTTATCCCTCAGGGACTGAGAGAGAAGGGTACTGTCTTTCTTGATGGTTACATTTCAAAGGAATGGCTTTCAGATCCTTGAGAAAGATATTCCTAGGTTGTAAAACTGGCAAGAAGCTGGAAAAATATTTACATCCCGAAGTGGTAGAGAAAGAACATATAATTACAATTACTTCCTAAAGTAAACGCTCTAAGCAAAAGGAAGTCAGTGGTCTAGAGTTAGGAAGAAACCTGTCTACAGTCTAGTCAAGGTGAAGGTCATGTTAAGGCCATTTTGGTAAGTGGGAGAATGTGGGTATATTTAAATTAATTATATATTTTTTCAGTCATATTTCAGATATTTTAATTGAGCACAAATCATACTTTTCTTATAAAAGTTACTAAAATTTTAACTAACCCTATAAAATATGTATCAGTGATAAAGGTCATCATTATCACCACACTGTATACAGTGAAGTATAATAGAATACTCTGGAGAATATTTAGAAAAGCCCCATAAAAATTTTATTATTTCTTGATATTTTCACAAAATATTAGCACCTCTGGAATGTTCAACCAGCTAACAGAGGGATGTACTGGTTGAATTCATATATACAGATGACTGGTTTCCAACTAAAACAATAAAATTAGATCAGAACGTTTTTTTTTTTAATAATTTTTAATGAGAATGTGTTAGTAAGAAACACTTGGGAAAATACTGTGATGCAGAATGCCTGGAATGTATAAATAGATAAATGCATTAGGATACAATTCCGATATCTGTTTAAACACGCACAGAGTTACTTCACACCTTTGTTTTGGCTTGGTTTAATCTTTGCTTTTGTTTGATTATGGCTGATGACTATCGTTAGATTTTGAAAGAATTGGATCAGATATGTTGGACTGTTAGCTTTGAGAATAAACTCTGAGGACTGTGTGTTAAATTTGTATCATTTGACTATCAATCCTACTGATGTTTAAAACTTTACATTTAAGTTAAACTTTCTCTCTAGACAACATGATTAAATGCATCTAATTATAAAATAAGAAAGTGCTCTCACACAATAAGGGAAGATACTGTTTAACTCAATTCAGCTCAAACTGACTTCTACATATCTTCAATATTTTTAGTTTTCACTCTTTGCAAACTTCTTAGGACAGAGAAATAAAAGTAAGTTATGGGGGGAAGTCTGGCAGTTGGTGGTGGTGGATGTGCACCTTTCTTGACATATGCCTCTTCTGCCTACATTCTCTCTGATTCTTGTGATCTTGTTCTCTTAGTGCTTCCTCTAAGCGCTAGGTTGTAACCCTCATGTCAATATATTATATTTAAAATTGTATTGATACAGTGTCAATTTAAAAAATGTTTATTTTTCAGAAAGAGAGAGAGACACACAGAGAGAGACAGACAGACAGACAGAGAACAAACAGGGGAGGGGCAGAGAAAAAGGGGAACAGAGAGTCTGAAGCAGGCTCCATGCTGACAGTAGAGGGTCAGTCTCAAACTTGCAAGCCATGAGATCATGACCTAATCTGAAGTCAGATGCTTAATGGACTGAGCCACCCAGGTGTTCCAATATAGTGTCAATCTTGAAGTCTTCTCAGAGGAACCTCTCTTGGCCAGCTAGAGTGATGGAGAAGTGGAACAGTCCCTTTTTGTGAATCACAGTACACTTACCTAAGCTTTCCTGCTTTAACATTCCCTTCTTTGGGGTAATTCTTACTTCCTATTTCCAGGATACAAACTCTTTGCAAGATGTTTAAGAATAATTCCTGCTGGGGCGCCTGGGTGGCTCAGTCGGTTAAGCGTCTGACTTCAGCCATTGATGAGTTTGATCATGGGGTCATGATCTTGCCATTCCTGAGTTTAAGCCCCGCATCAGACTCTGTGCTGACAACTTGGACCCTGGAGCCTGCTTCAGATTCTGTGTCTCCCTTTGTCTCTGCTCCTACCCCAGTCACACTCTGTCTGCATGTCTCTCTCTCTTTCAAAAATAAATAAACATTAAAAACATTTTTAAAAAAGAATAATTTCTGCCCCACTATGCATCTTATTTTATGTTTTCTTTGTTGCAGAATTTTGTAGGATCTGGGTAAATGGTAAAGGTTGCATTTACTGTTACTTATTCTTCCAGCTGAATTGTCTTTGCTTTTTATTTTTAGTAACTCTTACCTCACCTACTTCTAATCAATTTTATCCTCTTTCTCTACTTGCATTTTAGTCCCTGTCCTGATTGATCTATTATCATAAACTTAATAATTAACTTACTGATGCTCTAATCAAGTGTTAGTGTTTGCCATTATAACTTAATAATACAATTAGCCCTGTTAAAATGATAAAATAGTTTGCCTTTTCAACATCCAATTCCTGAATATGGCTCATGGCTTTTTATGCCCATGGGTCATGTGCCAAATGTTAGAATTTTCTTTTTTTTCCTGTTATCTCAGGAACACAAATTCTAAATGCTTTGGGAACAATTTTCTTATAGATTATTAAATAAAAGTTCTATGAAAACATTCTGTTTGTATCAATATTCCTCTGAGTATCTTTACATTTTTTGTCTGTGCTTTAAAAAAAAAAAAACCCTGCATATATCTTTTGCTGTTTCTTATTTTTTCCCTTTGTAACTGGTTCACTAATTGGCCTAAAACATAAAACTGAATTGTATTTTAAATACATTACTGCATTTTTAATAAGCATGTATGTCCTATATTATTTATTTCAATTATAATGGTTCTCTTATCTTTCCAGAAACAAACCAAAATTCAAACAGTGTTAAAGCCCAAATTANGTGCATCAAGAGATTTAGCCTTTGTCCCTATAGTACTAAAGCTTTTCACTTTGCTCTTGGTTCATTATTGATGATTGGTAAACCTCTACTGTATCTATTTCATGCCAAAAGATAGTTAGAGGTGCCAAAAAGTGACGAATATAGTTAGGAGGTAGGCACTTCAAAGCATTGAGAGTTGTTAAATGTAACACTAACTTATGCACGGGCAGAATTACTGCAAATGGGTTGTTATGGAGTCTGACACCGTGGCAGCATGAATGTGTATTATGGGGATTGCGAAAGAATGAGACTTTATATTCTCAATTCATTTTGGGGAAATATTTGTCATGTGATTTCATAAGCAATTTTCTGTGATAGCAATAAAATTGACTTGGACAGGCATCGCTAAGTGAATTAACATAATTAATATGATTTTATTAACACAGCCAAAATGTTTTCCTCCCAGAAAACTTGAAAGAACCAAAGCCTAGCGGTACTTGGCCACTGGCAAAATGTGTCCGCGTCTCCCTCCACATCCCCCACCACATCCCCATCAGTATTGGTCCAGTGAGTTTTCAGAGGCAGAAGTCTTCAGGCAGGTGTCTGATGCTGGGAATGTGAGAGATCTCAGTTAACTGAATGTGACAATTAATAACTTTTATTGAGTGCCCAATTTGTTCAGAGCCCTAGGCACTGTGGGTGATCAGAAAGAAACAGAAGGAAACAAATAATCTCTTTCTGCCTCTTTGGGGTCTCTACTGGTGGCAAAAATAAAAGGTCCTCTCTTGGGCCCATGCAGCAAGAGAGAGCAGGTGTTAGAGAAGACATCAGCCTAAGTTGTATAACAGAAACACTGAAGTTCAAAGGACAAGAGTGGATTGTCAATTGAGTAAATATAGTGAGATTTGTCACAGTTTTGTGGCATTCCATTCTTTTGTGATTTATGAGTTCTGTCCTCATTAAATTTAATTCAGCAAGCATTTTTAAGATCATGCTGCTATGTATAATATGCCCCATTGGGTCTCATTGTTATCATAAAGATAAATAGAGTTTTATCTCTATTTTCAAAAATTAACATCCCACTGTCCCTATTTTATCTGTGTGTCTTTCTCTGTCTCTGTTTCTCTTTCTCTACACACATACAATTATGTATCTATGTCACACATGTATGTATATATAAGCACACACATATATAATGCAGATGTTGACAAGAACAATATTTATAATTACAAAAAGATTACAATAACATAGAGATAGAAGCAAGTACTTTCTGATAAGGGAAATAAATTTATATGGTGAATCTCTGTATTTGTGTTATTGTTTAGAGAAATCTCACATAAATGTTAATTACAGTGAAGCAGATGTAACCATAACTTCATAAGCAATAAATGATCAACAGAATAATGAATCAAAAACTGATCTATTGAAAGCAGAGCAGCACACAAGCATGCAGGTGATGAATGGGCAACGATGGGCTGGGCTGTGCTCAATAGGCAAATAAGAGAAGCTTAAGTAACAGAACAAGTTACTGTTCTGTTACTTACAGAAAAAAAAAAAAAAAGATATTTTTTGCCAGCTTGGCATAATGCAGTGCTGGTGTGTTATATATCATATTTAATGTGATTCTTCTAGCATCTCTATGACCTAAGAATTGTGTTCCTATTTTAGAGATGAAGAAATAGATTCGGAAGACTTGCTTGACTAACAGCACCTATAAGATTATACAGAAAGTAATGAATGAGAAACCAGGGAACTGCTTACAACATCCAGTGGGGAAAAACTTATTTACATAGATTCCTGGAGGAAAAGAAAGAATACAACTGTTTGGTAATGCTAATAGGAACAAATTAAACCTATATATAGAGTATAATAAGAGTAATTAAGCACAGATGGATCTAGACCAGTAAGTCTTTGGGGAATAGAATGAAAATAATACAAAAGAAATGTGAATATTATCCATTCTCCTCCTTTGTATTCTATGGAGATAAATTCTGGGATCCTCATGTATAGTACTGTTTCCTCTTCTGTGGGGAAATAGTATTTTTGCATGCTAAATGGTTGGCCTAATGGTATGGCTGATGACAAAATTATTATGAAAAGAACTGGAAAGAACTAAAGGACCAGTGCTATATTGCAAACAGTGTAAATAAATAAAGAATCTTTCTTCTTCTCCAAAACAAGGGGAATAGTATCAGAATTTGCACAGGAAGACAGGCAGGGTGCTACCTTTGAATACTACCAGATGCCATTTTATCTAAGCTTAGTACAGAAACTAGTTCATATGGTATTTCTTTGAGCTCTTCTATGATGCATATGGAACAAAATTGTGTTTCTAGGAGCTATTTTCAATAGATTACTAGCAAAATAAACTAAATTGCAAAAATGTCAAAATTCCCAGCCTGATTCACTTGAGAAACAGCTCCAGATTCTGCTCTTTTGATGTATATCAGTTGCAAAGTTTCAAGGATTTTGTGTGATTTATAAAAGTGACTAAGCATTCAGAACTCTCAATTATTTATACTGATCTGTTTGAAATAGTCAAAATCTTCAGTTTTTACTATTAGCCCAGCAATTTTAATGACAGCAGACAGGATACTTTCTGAGGTATACATAAACAAAAAAAATCAAAGGGTTTAGTATTTTTCTTTCTTGGCCAAAACCAATTCTTTAAGATATATCACTGTAATATAAAACAAGTGTCAAAGCAAAGGATATCCTCATTTTTAAGAACTGGTAAGAGAAAAGAGTTTATAGTAATCTGAGCATACTTGGCAGAACTGTATATCTTTACTTAGATCATCTTCAAAGAGTACAATTTTCCTTGACACTCTAAGACTCTTCATGAATTTGGAATTAGAATACAAATTACTTTATTCCCCCCTAGGCTTTAGGAATTCACTATTAGTGAGACTCTCCATGTGCGCTCTGTGAGGTCTTCTGACATAGAACGTTTCTATGCCTTCACATATTGGGAAGAGAGAGTCAGGCAAATAGAAGGTAAGATTTAAAATCACTCCCACATTTATCAGCGTGATCTCTGAGGGATAAGTTAATAACTTATCCCTTATCATCAACAATTTTTCATCTGTTGTCTTCACTGCTCCATCTCGTGCTGATAACATTGTTTAGCACTGGGACGCCTGGGTGGCTCAGTCTGTTGAGTGTCCGGCTTCGGCTCAGGTCATGATCTCATGGTTCATGGGTGCAAGCCCCGCCTCGGGCCCTGTGCTGACAGTTAGCTCAGAGCCTGGAGCCTGTTTCAGACTCTGTCCCCCTNGGACGCCTGGGTGGCTCAGTCTGTTGAGTGTCCGGCTTCGGCTCAGGTCATGATCTCATGGTTCATGGGTGCAAGCCCCGCCTCGGGCCCTGTGCTGACAGATTCTGTGTCTCCCTCTCCTTCTGACCCTCCCCTGCTCATCCTGGGTCTCTCAGAAATAAATAAAAGCATTTAAAAAATTAAAAAAATTGCTTAGCACATAGAAGCATTCTGTATATATTTGTTGAATAAATGAAAAAGAATGAATCTGTGTTGATCATATGTAGCTTTTCAAGATGACATCAAGTCAAATAATTAGTGAGGAATTAACTTTGCAGCAGACTTAGAGGGTGAACATATAGATAATAAATCTCTTAAAACAACATAAAATAATGATGAACAATGTCTGTTGGTAAGAAGAATAAAATTGTTTTCTTAATTTTATCAATCATTTTGTTAATATATTTATCTTAAGAGCTCATCTTTCAGAAAATCTCTGAACATTGAAACATCTAAGTTTAAAAAATTTTTTGAACTATTTATTTAATTTTTTATTTAAGAAAAGGTGGAGAGAGAGAGAGAGAGAGAGAGAGAGAGAGAGAGAGANGAGAAGAAAAGGTGGAGAGAGAGAGAGAGAGAGAGAGAGAGAGAGAGAGAGAATCCCAAGCAGGCTCCATGCTCAGTGCATAGCCCGATGTGAGGTTCTGTCCCACCACCCTGGGATAGTGATCTGAGCCAAAATCAAGAGTCAGAGGCTCAACCGACTTAGTCTCTCAGGTGCCCCCAAATATCTAAACTTTGTAGTCTTTGCAGAAGGTGAAACTAGACCCAGTGTTGGGAAGACCAAAGAAAGAGGTTTTGACTTTAAAAAGCTAGAAATCTTTATCATTTGGGAAATAAAAGATGACCTCAGAAGGATTCCATATTGGTTGATGTTCCAAGTAACAATTCTAAGATTTCTTCCAGCGAGAGCATTTTCTGATGTTATGATTCTTTCCCTAATATTTTGATCATTATATCTTCTGAAATACTACAGATTTTATTGACTCAAAACTTAATTTAACCAAATGTTTCTTTTTTTTTTAAATGTTTTTATTTATTTCTAGGAGAGAGAGAGAGAGACAGCGTGAGCGGGGTAGGGTCAGAGAGAGAGGGAGTCACAGACGGAAACAGGCTCCGGGCTCTGAGCTGGGCGACAGCACAGAGCCCGACGCGGGGGTNTCCAGGCTCTGAGCTGGCAGTCAGCACAGAGCCCGACGCGGGGCTCGAACCCACGAACCGCGAGATCATGACCTAAGCGAAAGTCAGACGCTTAAAGGACTAAGCCACCCAGGCGCCCCATAACCAAATGTTTCTTAACTGCCCATCTTTACTATAAGCCCTTAAGGGCAGATTTTATGTCCTACACTTTCATGGTATCCCCTGTAGGGCCTAACACAGTATTTTCTACAAAGTATGCCCTAAGTATTCATTACCAAGTATTTGAATATAATACAAGAGAATCCTATTATTTGCAGCAATAGGCTCTAGGTACTTTACTTATATTACCCAATTGAAGCCTGACTACCACCATATGAGATTAGTACAACTGAGGTCAGAATTTAGGCCTGTCTAAATATATTTCTGCATAATCCATGCAGTTTAAATGATTATCTGTCAGCATTTCTAATCTGGAGTTTTGAATAAGTGTTCTGCTTTTATATGGTAATACAGCCCTCTTAGATTCTGTGGTTTGACCAAGTCATATATAGGAATTTTAATATACATTATTCTCCCTAGGCATTTCTTAGGCATTGATGAAGTAATATCTTTTTCTTACATATTAGATGTTTGGCTGGAGGAAAAATCATGATGGAGCATACATAAAAACTATGAATTTAGACTCAAAATTGTTATGAATGCCAAGAGTTATCATGACTAAACGTTTTCATCTCTTTCAGTTCCTCGATTTAAATATAGCTATGATTTAGCTTGGCATAAGTGAAGGAAAGTATTGTTTAAAATGTATTATTCATTATCTCATTTTTCCCTGTTAATTGGCAAGCAACATAAAGCAATTTAAATCTTACTTAGTAAGTGCTTCAAGAGCACTCAATGGAAATACATGGTGGTTTCATTTTCCTTTCAGCCCATGTCCATTTTTCATTACTTGTAGAATACACTAATATTTAATTGTAGTGATTATTATAAAAACAAGTTTGCAGAGAAATAAGGCTAGTCATTTTGTATAGGAGAATTAAAAACCTACTTATCTCTTACCTGGTTAGGTGCCGGTGTAGACTCTTATTTGTCATTTTACCATTTTTCAATGTGACCCTGAGGTTTTACTAGCAGTGTTTAGAAACTCATGCCAGTCTTCATTTTGCAAATGGTCATTTATGTTATTATGCTAATAAGTTGAATAAGTTTAACATTGGCCTAGGAGTGGATTTGAGTAAGCTTCTGGGAAACCTCCACAAATTCACAAAGTTAATGGTTTGACCTCACAATTCTCCAATGTAAAATAAGCTATAATGATTTTTCAGGCTCTTAGCTCCCCTGCATTAAAAAAAAAAAGAGCTCTCATTTACTTCAGATGACTTGACTTTCCTTATAATCTAATTGTAAATGAATAATCCTTTATTTATCTTCTAAAATGATTCTTGCCTATGTTTGGTTGAGACCCTTCTTCATGTCAGAAAAGAAAAAAGTTTCTAGCAGATGTTCTGAAAAAAGACAGGGAATTCTTTGGAATTTATGACAACAGAGGATATTTCAAAGGGGCAGCTCATATATTTAGGCAAGTACCCAGAGAAGAAATATAATAAATACTTTTAATGCTCATTTATGTGATTTAGCAGAAGGTTGATAGCGGAGGAAGAAATGTGTGTAATATATAAAGAGTTGGCATGTGCCCTTTTAAAAACTAAAAAGGAAGAGTGTAGTTTTAATTTCTTTAACATCACTAAATTCTAAAAGGTTCTTTTTAAACTGAAATATTGCCTATCATATTACATATATAGCTCTGTTCTTAATGAGTGATTACTTATCCATGACTAATACTGGAGTAAACTTGTGCAGGCCTAAGAATGTCTTACTAGTTTTCTGCAGTTGAATTTAATGTAAATAGGGAAAATAGCAGGGTAATTTTTGCATTATTGTGATGTCGGTATCAAGTTGTATTTTTGCTATGCAAATGAAAAATAAATATTATTTATAGCAGAGACTAATAGCATAGGCTTAAAAAGAAGTTAATCAAATACTTATCTAATGCAGACTGATTTCAATGTGACCAATGATAGTCTTTGTATTTATGAGAAAGATAGAAGCAAAATCTCCTACTTATGGTCTCTGGTTGCAAAAGAATGTCCACGAGACTCTCTTCGACCAGAAAGTCTCTCCCTTTAATGGGTTCCTTAAAGTTCTTCCCTTACTCTAGTGTTTTCTAATCAACATCTTGATCAGATTTGAGTTTTAGGAGGGAGGTATGGAAAAGCTGGTTTTATAACACCAGTTTCCCTCATGTAAGGGTTTATTTAGAACTGAAGGTAGCTTTCTTTATCTTTAGGGTCCTCGATCTGGCAGAAAGAGTTCACATACTTAACTTCTTTCCAATACTGTAACAGCGGAATAAGGTAGTGCTGTATAGTTAAGCAAGGGTCTTAGGAACTAAACATTTTGCTTCTGTCCTGAAAGATTTGTCCCTGATGCCATTTCACATTAGGAATGGATTGAAATTTAAAGGAAAAGAAGGGGCAACTTTGAATGGAAAGCTATTTTCCCCCCCTGGATTGACTAGAAGTGAACAAGGGCAAAGGGAGACACAATAGTACTTTTGTAAACTAAATGGCTATGGCTATGCTGCCTCAGGTCATTGTGTGTTGCTGATAGATTCACTATAAGTCTACAACATAGGCAAGTGTGCTGAGAGGTACTTGTTCAGGTAATCAGCTATATAAGTAAGTAAATAAATAAAATCTTCCAAGTTTCAATTTATATTGTTAATTAATAGGTTGAAATTGGTCTAATCTTTGGAAAACTTAAGGCATATTCCCTTAAATTAACATTTTTACCTCTCATTAATGGCATCTTTGAAAAGAAGGTGTATCTTAAAATGATATTTATATATTTATGTATCTATTTTAAAAATTTCAATGTTTGTTTATTTTTGAGAGACAGAGCATGAGCAGGGAAGGGGCAGAGAGAGAGGGAGACACAGAGTCTGAAGCAGGATCCAGACTCTGAGCTATCAGCACAGAGCCCAACATGGGGCTCAAACCCACTATCGATGAGATCATGACCTGACCCGAAGTCGAACGCTCAACCAACTGAGCTCCCCAGGCACCCCTTAAAGTGATATTTACAACAAGAATGATTTTCTAGGAGACAGGTTACTATAAGAGGGAAACTAAGAAAATGTAGCCTCATGAATGTTGGTTCTGAGAACTTTATAATGTGGTTTTAATGCAGACTGAAAAATTAAAGAGAGATATAAATTATGGAATATTCACTAATATTTCTACCTGATGGTTAATTTATATAGCTTTTTATGGTAACTTATTATTCTATTCATATTTTGGCATTGATCAGTGGGTTCTTGAAGACAATAATTTTAAAAAATTGAATTGCAATGAGTGAACTATATGTAAGCCTTTCTATTCTGGAAAAGAGTCACTTGTTTGCCACTGAAATGACATTCAGGACACCTAAGTTTCTATACATGGCACAATTTTGGTTTCTCTAGTGTACACAGGCATATCGACACTGTGGCTTAGTCCTTGGGAATCAATGACTGTGGGACTTGGGTAGGGTTTTGTAACTAATTTATCTGGAAACTTCTGGCTTTAATTGGAACTCCTTTCTGTAGAAAGTTTTAATCAATGTAACGAATAGAATCACAGATAGGAAGGGACTGCAAGAGATCATTTGTTCCTTTTTATGTCTTTAGGCTGTGAAAAAAACTAACTCTTTAATAACATAAAGGTTTCTTATCTAGCCAAAAGTAAGTGGAGAGTTGTATAATTCTCTGGTGAATTTTCGTTGACTTTACAGGCAATGTAGGTATTTTTTAGGAGAAAAATTTCATTTTGACCTGAAGGATCCACCTTAAATTAACTCATAACTTTCTGCAGTACTCTACACTGAAGTAATTCAGAAAGAATGGTTATGTGATTGAGACCCTCTGAGATATGTAAAATATCAATGATATGTATCCTTTTCTCCTCTAAACTGAGCCCTCCTGTGTTCACACCTGGACTCCATGATTTCACCAGTGGGAACAGATGAGTTTATGATACTAGTGGTAACTGACATTGGATTCCCTCTCTCTCTGTCTCTCACTACCACCCCCCCCCCTTTCTCTTTCTCTCTCCCTCTCTGTCCCCTGTAAATCTTTCCTTACAAACACCTTCCTACCCATTTGGGCTGCCACCTATTTTCAGAAGTCCTGCTAGGTTGTTTTTCAAATGGATTCACCAAAAACATCTTCTACAAAGCTCTCTCCCCAAGCACTGGAGATACTTTGCCAGACACCATCATCAATAATAAACACAATTTCTAAAGTTTCAATATTACACGGTGGTGTGTGGCAGACTTGGAGAGAACATCTTGCTTCTCTTGTGTGATGTTCTCATAGGCATAGTCAGCGGGATTTCAATATGCCAGAGTTTTAGTGAGATAGCCTCCTCACTTTTTACATAGTTCCTTTGCTCTACAACAGAAATGTGTACGAGGCAGTTCTGAGGAAGAAAATCATGCTTTCAGAATCTTCCTACTGTTAATAGTTGAAGATGCATGAGTGGTTTAAAATCATCGTGCCTGGATTCATTTTGCCTCAGTATGAATTCTTCTAAGAGTCTTCCTGATGGCAGGTTCCTAGAGAAAGCTTTTCCCTGTTTTATGGACTTACCTCGATATATCCAAGCACCATTTAGATACAAGCTGGGACCTCCTCCACACTCTGTTTGCACTGCTATTCATTACACTACTTCATGAGTTTTATGAATTTAGTAGCAAATTAACTTTTCCTTTTTAATTTTTTTAATTGCTCAAGGCTTCAGTTATGTTATTTATCTGAACTAGACCGTAGAAGAGAGTGACTATGTATTTTTCACATAGTTTTTTTCATTTGGAAAGTATGCATACTTAAAGAGCTTGTGATTTTACTCACACCTCTGGATCTCTGTATTTCTCCCCAATGACATGACTCTGAGATTGGAGACATGGTTTTCTAAGTCACTCCAATCGCAGCAAACTAGAACTCACACTTTCCTTTCTGTAAAACCCACAAAATGTGCTCTTTTGGAGAATTTCCATGTGGGAGGACTAGATAAAAGGATATACTTGGAGGAGATTAGCCATTCCAGCAGAACTATAGCAAGGCTGTTGTGTTTCTTACTGTGTGCTATTCTCAATTGAGCTTTTTAGTTTATTTGTCCTAACATGCAGTTTGCACCACTTAAAAATGAGTTGGACTTCATCAATATGCAGACAAGGGAAAAATGAGTTTTACCTAATTTGTCTAAGCCCCCAGTGAAGCTGACACAGGGCAAAGCAAGCTATCCAGTCACCAGCATCTGACATTTCTGCAGACAGAAGGTGGTGCTGTTGATTAGGAACAACAATGAAGCCCATATTTTTGTATCAAACTCATGATCAAGTTATCATCAGAGTGAGTCTTTATTGAAGAAAAAAAAATCACAGTCAACTGGAACGTATTCTTGCATTTGACTTCAGTTACTTCTCTGCTTAAAATCAACCCGAAAAATGCTCCAACCGTATTATGCTTACTATTTTATGTAAATCTTGTATGCTGTATGAAAAAAATACGTTCTAAAGTATAGTACATGTTGTTTCCCTTCATGCAGGGAGGTTTAACATTACGTGCAAGACTGCAAAACATTCAGGGGCCTGGATGACTCACTGGTTACAAGAAAAAGACAGGCCTTTAAAGCCGATGTAACATTGTTGCATTTGGACATGAGTGTTTCAGGAACAAAGACTATTGAAATAAAATCTTTTCTGACTCTAGTTTGTTCATCTGCATACATACTTCTATTGGGTAGTACTCAAGCAAGGGCAGGCGCCAGGAAAGAAGCCCTTCTTTCCCTGACTATGTCAAATGACATCGTGGTAACATCTGGTGACCTCTGGATATGGTTCTGGAGAGGGATGATGAGTATCAGATACAGGCATGGGCTCACAAAGAGTGGGGAACACCCAAAGAAGAGCAAAATCACTTAGAATCATCGGCAATATCATGAGAACAGGTTAATATTGCAGAAGAGTTTTAAAGTTTAACAATAAAGTTTAGGGCTAAAAGTCAAATCAAAGAAAACATGGGCCGACTAAACATCTAGGCAGCAAGAGCCAAGGTACAGAAGGGCTTGTTTTACATAGTTGCTGAGAGAGAGGTCCAGATGCCTCTTATTAGCATATTGGTTAACACCCATTAGGGAGAATTGTGTTTAGCTTGAAAGATCTGTTTATGTCTTGCGGTATATGGTGACATCCTTTGGAGGAAGCTCGGACAAGAAGAGAATCTTAATTAGCAATAATTGTAGGTTTGAATCTTTTCCCTGAGTTGAGAATATGCATGTTCTCCGGTTTGAAAAATCCCCAACATTTTGTCTTAAGTTTTCCTTCTGCAGGGGTTGTAGGTGAATCCTTATCTCATTCTGGTGGGAGGAACTGGCATCTTCCTGTAGTGGCAGGCAATATAGCGTACTGGCTTGAAAACAGATTCTGAAAACAGATTATCTGTATTTTGTTGTTTTTTTTTTAATTGTATTTTAAATCAGTTTCCACCATTTGCTGGCTTCATTTCTGTGCCTCAATGTCTCCTCTGGGGATAATTCATACAATTCATGGGGTTGTACAGAGTCAATGCGTTTATATAGGTGAAGCGTGATGAAAATTCTCTGGTTCATAATACATGTGGCATAAGAGCTTGCTATTTTTATTCCTGTTCACTCAGGGAAGGCTGGGAAAGGATGCAAAGAACAGAGGCTTTAGCGATGAATATGCTTTCTTTCACGTGAAACCCATTCTCTATGCTAGGTCTTGATCCCTTTTTGAAATATGCCCTGGGCTGGCATCACTGGTGTTAGGCTTCACTGTGCAAATGTACAGACAGAAGGGACAAAGATGTCAATGGTGGCAAAAATTTAACACTTGATAGCCAGAGACAATAAGCCTGTAAACCATATACTCAATAAGTCCCTTTATGAATCTCACAACAGAAATACTTTTAGAAAGAAAAAAAGAAATATTTGGTGTAGTTGTACTGAGTTCAACACACACTCAAGTGGACATATGTATGTGACCTTAAACCTGAAGACAAAACCAGAAAGGATGTGCTTGGAGATACTCTGGATGCTCACAATCCTTTTCAGTGAGTTGACAAATCTGATTCTCTTCCATTACAATTCCCAAGGAGCAAGTGTCCTTTTCCCAAAATGCCTTAAAATATTATCCCCAAAGAGTATCCCCTTACGTTTAGGTTTGCACACTTTGCTTTTATATGTTTATTTTTGATGACATTTTTTGGTGCCTTAGTGTTTGGTGTTGGCTTTATATTTTCTTTAGCAATTTAAAGATTTCAACTCCTTCAAATGCTTACCAAGTTTAGACACTTCATCCACCTCTCCCCCTTTCAAATTGAAGTACAGTTGACACAAATTAATTTCAGGTACATTAATTTCAGGTACAACATAGTGATTTGACAACTCTATGTATTATGCTGCGCTTACCGCAAGTGTAGCTACCATCTGTCACCATTGAAGTCTGTTACAGTACCATTGACTGTATTCCCTACACTGTGCCTTTCATCCCTATGACCTATTCATTCTATAACTGGAAACCCTCTCTCATTTTCCCCATACCTCACCCTCCTCTCTCTGGCAGCTACCAGTTTCTTCCCTCTCTCTCTATAAGATACATCATATACATGTGTGTATATATATATATGTATGTATATATATATATTTACACACACACACATATATGTTAGAGTACATCGTTTAAGGGAACATTGAGCTCTACAGATAATACTATTTGTATATGATAGCTGTTGATAATCTCAAACTTTTGAGTTATGTACTTCCCCCATTAATGCTACAGATTGGGCTTCTTGCCTTCCCTATGTGTTCCCACACAGGAATTCCTACACAAGACTACTCCATGCTCTTTCCTATCTTTAGGAGAATAGCATTGTAATTGATTCTTTCTCTAGCTTTTCCACTTGCTCTGTGTGAGCAAAAAGTACCATGTCAATAAAATTTAGCAAAGTGTTTAAAGTAGGCACTGAATAATTTTTAATATTTTGGGGGGAGTGCCTGGGTGGCTCACTCAGTTAAGCTTCTGATTGTTTTTTTTTTTAAATAAGTTTATTTATTTTGAGAGAGAGAGAGAGAGAAAGGGAGAATCCCAAGCAGGCTCCTCAGTGTCAGAGCAGAGTCCCACATGGGTCCCAAGCTCACAAACTATGAGATCATGATCTAAGTTTAAGCTGAAACCAAGAGACAGTTAAGCAACTGAACCACCCAGATACCCTTAAGCTTCTTAAGCTTTTGACTCTTGATTTCAGCTCAGGTCATGATCTCATGATTCATGAGATCGAGCCTTGCATCAGGCTAAGCACTGACAGCCCAGAGTCTGCTTTGGATTCTCTCTCCCCCTCTCTCTCTGCCTGCCCCTCAATAAATAAATAAACTTAAAAAATATTTGAAATTTTTTGAATGAATGAAGGCATGAAATGAGTGATGGAAGATAATCAGTGTGTGTGTGTGGTGAAGACAGGGAGGAGAGATTGAAAGGGAGAGGAAATTAGAGGGAAAAGATGGTAATCTGAGCTTTAAAGGAAAGAGTGGATATACAACTCACTTATCTGATTTTTCTCTAGAATTTCCTTGAGGGATGTGGGTTTCAAACTCAGTCAGGTTCTCTGAGTGTATCAATGAATTTCAAGGTGCTATAAAATTTTTAATTTTTTTGAGGGAATCATCAATACTTTATATGTGTTGAATGCTGGGAGAACTACTACCTGAAAGTAGTTTACAGACTAAACATCAGATCACACTGCATTCCTTCAATTATATTTATTTTTCAAAAGTTGTGTTTTTTAAATGGTTTTTGCCATAAAAAGCAAGTACCAAATGAAAATGGAGCTATACAATCTGGTACTAAAATTTCAGAATGTATACAGTGCCCTCCAGGAGCATACACATCATTAGGAAGAAATCACACTTACTGTGATTTAAGAATCACTATTATTTTTTCTTTCAAGTTATGTGTATTATCTTTTTAAATATCTACTGTTAGGACATAAATACTTATTAAGTTGGTTATATCTCACAACTTAAGAAACGGAGCTGCTAGACCTTTTTTTGGCCTAAGGTTACTGGTAAGTAATCACTGAGACACCAAGGGTGCCAGCAGCTAAAAATGTTTGGGACCTTCTGCTCAAGGGTAAAAAATGAAAACTGGAAATGGAGCCTAGGATAAGAGTCTTTGAAGGTGGGATTCTTCCAGAATTACACTTCTGTTCCTGAACAGTGGTCTACAATTGAAGGTCAGGACAGATAATTAAATGGAGACCTTCAATTCAAGTCTAGGTGAACAATTTAATTATATTATTGTTTAATAGAGTTATTGCTACATGAGGCTTGGTTTTATTTCCTCACAGACCATAAAGTCTTCCCAATTAAATATTTTTTCATTACTCATGGATCAAATACGAGAGACCCTAGAAATATGACAAGCAAGTATAAAATAATTTCTAAACTTCCCTTTAGGTAGGGAAGATGATATTTTATTTTTATCCCTCTTTTTAATGCTGCTGCAAAATTCTGAAGAAATGATTGGCAGTACTGTTTCACTGCATTTCACTTGTAGTTGCTAATCAGCCTTTTTAAGCTTTCTATTAGTCTAAGTAAAGAAATTAATGCAGAAGTATCAGATGTTATTATGACTTTGGGCACCAGTCAAAATTGAGCTTTTGGTTTTTTCTTACTTTACGTAGTTAATTAGCAATCTAACCTGACAGCAGATTTTTTTCCTTGTTGCATTTTTAGAAAAGATGTAATTCAAGGGACTTTGGGAACAAAATAATTCTGAATTTTAGATTCCTATTTTAATAAAAATGTATGGTAACTTCATTTTTTTTTCTAGAAAAGCTTTTAGATAGCTCTCTAAAAGCACCAACAGTGTCTTCAATATTTGCTACTTGTAACATACATAGGAAATATTTCCAAGGTCTGCATATTAATCTTGTGATTTTCTCTATTTGAAAAGAAAAAGAATATGCATGACCTGGCAGTCAATCTGAAGGCAGTATTTTCCCTTGATGAATATCTCATCTTTTTTCTTTAGCACGGCAAAGTACTTTTGTCCTTTATTTGCCACTAATGCTCATGATAAAAAATTAAATTACTGTTCATCCTTTCAATATGTTCTCCTCAGAGGATCTCTGCTGAAGAACAAACATTTAAAAGAGGATGCGGAAGGTTTAGTTTTATACACAGCCCTGCTATATTATTCATTGCAATGCATTTTTAATGTTAGAGGAGGAAAAGTAAAATATATGTTAATTTCTAAGGTGAGACAGGCAGTGATCGAGGGAATGATAAATTCACAGAGGCTGGAGATGTGTGCGTGATAATAAGAAGTCTTGAAGTCTTCTCTCCTGAATTCTGAGCTTTTTTTTTTTTCTTTCTGCATGTAGAAGGGGAGCTTGGAGGTTTTTTTAATAAAAATCGCAAGACATCATCTCTAGTAGCTAACGTGCCCCCGACTCTTCATATTTCCAATTGATAAAATGGTCATGAGACCGTTAAAAACAGTCTTTGTTTTTATTTTGCTTTGTTAAAAAACAAAAATAATACAAATGAAACAAAATGGAAAAAGATACTCTGTTCACATAATTGATAGGATTTTGCCACATCCTAAATCAGCTACCTAGCTCTCATCTCTCCACCTTACTGCATTTCTCAACAAAATTCGCACCCTCCTCTTCATAAATAAGCCTCTTGTTTTTTCCTAAGCAGGTGAAAGATCTACGTAAGCATTCTTTTTACTCTTAAAACCTGATACTATTTTAGAAGAACAGCAGAAGAGTAAGTGCTTTCTTTCGTCTATGAGTTGTGAGGCTGATGGCTTTCTTTGTGTTGTGTTCGTTTGAAATTCAACAATTTCTCTTCTATCTGAAGGGATTGCAGCATCTGTTAAGGAATCGATTTACAAACTTCTCACAATGGAAGAGAGCAGACTAAAGTCTCTGGACTCTGTTCTTCAAGCTCCTACAAGCTTTTCAGATCCTGAAAAAGGGATGGGCAGCGCTGTTTGATGTAGTGGAGATGGTGAAAGCACTTGAGTTCTAGGATATTTTCTCAAAATCTCTGAATCCACATTCAATCTGTTGTCATCAGAAAACACGTATTTTGTATATAAGGAGGATAAATGTGTGAAAAAATAAAACTGTCATTTGGAGAATTGTCTGTTCTTGATTGTCTGCCAAATACCAAGTCCCAATTGAGTCTGTAGTTAAAAAAAAAAAGAGGGTATTTTCCATTTTCTTTTGTTGACTATGGATGAGCAAGACTAGGGGGAACCACACATTTAGGAAGACATGTATGAGGCATGAATTGCCTTTTCAAATATTTACTTTTATAACCCCTAGATCAAAAATAATGTGCTTATGATGTACAGTTAATCTCAATACTGAACATCATAATTCAGCTTTCCATCCAGTCTATGTTAGCACTTCTTTTCACCTCTTTCAGATGCATTAGTGTAAAATTGGAAATGGTTACTTTTAGGGCAAATGTAATTTTATTTCATTGCTCTAACAATATATAAAACAACAAATGCCTACTTTTGGAATTATTAACTCATTGATTTTATTCTAGACATGTAGTGGTCTGAGTTTTATTCTGTTCATTTTATAATGACTATCACCATAGCAACTAGGCAGCTTTTACCAAAATGATAAAACATTCATTATATGTAGCTGCCTACAACGATTCATGATAAACAGGCTACAAACCCATACTGAATAAATGATAATAAAATTCAAATTATCAGCCACAATCAGACTAACAAAGCCAATCATCCCCCCAAATATGTTGTTTTGTCTTCCTTATTTCTACTTTTTTTTCTGCTATATTGCCAAGGCACCTAGACACTTCATTAGCTTAGATTATAGAAATATGGGATTCTTGGAACAAAGTTTATTTTAAAAAAATTCCTACCATTATCTAAGAGTATTTAAATTAAATCTGACTGAGAGTTGTGCTCTCAGTGGTTAAGAAGTAACCAATGTGCTTAGGCTACCCAAAGGTTTTAGTATGGACTCAATGTGTCTGTGTCTCAGAAGGTAATGATTTAAAACCTTTTCTAAAAAATTTTTCTTATTTATTTTTGAGAGAGAGAGAGATCGCAAGCAGGAGAGATGCAGACACAGAATCTGAAGCAGGCTCCAGGCACAGAGCCCAATGCGGGGCTCCCACTGACGAACTGTGAGATCATGACCTGAATTGAAGTCGGACACCTAACTGACTGAGCCACACAATCAGACACTTAACCGAGCCACCCAGGCGGTAATGCTTATATAAGCATGAAATATTTCTTCTGGAAGGCAAAAGGAAGTCTTGTCCCAGGCTCTTGTGAACTTGCCATTTTCTGGCTGTGTAGCCTTAAGCCATTGACTTGAAAATGCTAAAGCTTATTTTTTTAAATCTTTAAAATGGGGTTTCTGCAAAACAAGTGAATAAACAGACAAAAAGCAGAATCAAATACATAAATACAGAGAAGGAACTGATGGTTTCCATGGGGAAAGGGTTAGAGAAATGGGCAAAATGGGTGAAGGGGAGTGGGAGGTACAGTCTTCCAGTTATGGAATGAGTAAGTCACAGGAATATAAGGTACAGCATAGGGAATGGTATGGTAATTGTGATGGATGGTGACAGATGGTAGCCACATTTGTGGCGAGCATAGCATAACGTATTGAGATGTTGAATCACTACACTGTACACCTAAAACCCATATAATATTGTATGTCAACTATACTCAAAGAAAAATAAAATAAAATAATATGGGGGCTTTTGGAACAATGAATTGCAGCAATTGTGTATATCTTCAAATCCAGTGGCTGATGCATGAAAATTGCTCAGACATGTTAACTACAATAACCTTAGTGTTAATAATGGAATAATGACACAGTCCCTATAAGTGTATTTTTCTTCTTTTCCATCTCAAACCACATTTATTCACTACACCTGGTGGAATTATAGTTGGGAACTTTTCAGTTTCATACAGATTTACCAGGTCAACTTTAAAAAATAGGTCCCTCTTTTCTGCCAAGCGGTATGTAGCCATATGAGTTGTGCTTCAGAGTCAGCACCTGATAACATTTCAGTCTTCTATTTACTCATCTTGAAGAAATACTCATATGTGCAACAATGAACCTTTTTTGCCTATAACATCCATGTATTGTTTACAATTATAAAATATTACTTTGGAACTTTCAACAGTATTTTCTTTTGTTATGTGAAATTTTATTTATGAAACAAAGTCAGAGTAAGGTACGCTGTTCTCACAAAAAGCAGAATAGCCTTATGATCACAGGGTATCAACACTTTGGTTTAAGATCACTAAAATCACTTTGTACAAACAAAACAGCAACACGTGTGTGTGTGTGTGTATGTGTGTGTGTGTGTGTATGTGTGTGTGTGTGAGCAGACTGGTGTAAACACACATGTATGTAAATGTAAAAGAGAGAATCACTGCAGCAGAGGCTCCAAAATCAACCTCACACTGTGATTTCTTTAATATTTCCATTCCAGGCAAGCAAAACAGTCTTTTCTTGAAATAATTGTCTTTCTCTATAGCTCCACTGGACTCTGGCCAGACATTAGCATCCTTTTTCTTTAGCATAAGGGAGGCACATTAATTTCAGACTTGAGTACTATAGCTCAGACCAGAGAAAAGGGAATTCTGGGTTTTCTTTCTGTTTACTGATTACGAGCCTTTGATGGTTATTGTATCCAGTATAAGACATAAATCAGAATACAGTCACTTGGACAATTACTTCTAGAGACTGTAGTCAGAGGTACATAAGACTAGACCCTGTAGTCAAATCTGGGACTGTGCTGATTCTTCTCAAAGGCTCTTATTTTTTGATGAAGTCAATGAAACACATTCATAAAACTTTCGGAAGGTACAGAAAGAGATAAGTGATAGAAGTCTACAGGTGGATTCAAACTTCTCCCTCCCACCACCCAGAAGTAAATAGTGTACACTCTTTGTTGTGTACAGTATAGTGATTATAAGTAAGAATACTGTATTCTTTACTTGAAAGTTGCTAAGATCTTATATGTTCTCACCACAAAAAGACATGGTAATTATGTGACATGATGTATATGTTAGCTGCTATGATGGTAATCATTTTGCAGTGTATAAGTGTATCAAATCAACATGTAAGCTTGCACAATGGATATCTTAATTATAACTCAATGGAGCTGAAAAAAGAACGTGCACTCTTTATTTTGTACATATTATGTATTGAACATAGTACTGGATACTCTAAAGACATCCTTTATTTGATTGCCACACATTTGAGAGTAGATATTATTACTTTTGAAATTTAGAGAGGATAATTAATTTGTTCGCAGCTATGGATGACACTGGACCCAGGTTTCATGGACTCCAAGGGTCCTTACTCAACTACTGCAGTGCTAATTGCTTCAAAGTAAGTGGGATCTCAACCCTTGAGTAATTGCAGGCTAGAAAATGTATTTATTTTTCTGACCAGACAGTACTGGATACCTTCTAGGAAGATAGGTGTCTTTTTTTGGAAACACCTTTGTATTCATTCTTAAGATCAATGGGGGCAGGGAGACATAAATGTTGTCAGATATCAAAACATAAGTAGACGAAAGCAGCAATGTATATGATAAAGTAAGGGATTAAGAATTTATAGTTTTTTTTTTCTCCAAAAAGGGAAGAAGAGAGGAATAAGGAGTGATAAGAAAGAGAAGAGGAAAAGGAGGAGCTCATAAAATGAAGAGATGTTAGATGATGGAAATTAGTAAACTTTGGGGAGGTGAGTAGGCTAAAGGCCATCAATTAAAAATGATGCTGGTTCATGTTCCCTTAAAGGTTGTCTTGCTGTGATGTAAAGTAGTCCTTCAGCTTCCCTGGTGAAATTTTCTATGCCTATGAATACACTATGGGAGTGGGTCTTGGGGTCATCTCACACATTCCTCTGGGAAACGCATATCTGGAAAGACATGGAGAAGCCCAGAGATGCCAGGTAGGGAAGCAAATGCCCAGCAGGCAATGTGTATCTGAGATATTTGCAAATCTATTTCTGTGTCAGTAAGGACCTGCTATTAAAAATCTTCAAGTCAAGTATATGTAGCTTACAGAGGTGATGTGCTGATTGTCTGTGTGACATTTTAAAGTCTTGAGTGACTCTTGACTTCAAGGGCAGGATCAGAGTGAAGGTTCCGTCACATACCTCAGCTTCTTAGATGCTGACATGTAGCAGAAACTTATTACCACACTTTCCTGGAATGCAATAACTCTTAGAGGTGTATTACAGACTGAAGCCATGCACTATGCTACCGCAGCCATCAGTATTACATCCTCCATACTCCCTTGTTACCTGTGAAGTATGCTCCAAACTTTGTGTCATCACCATTGTTTACTTTTCACACTCCTGCTTCTGCTCCTGTTTATAGGAGACTCATTGTCACTGAGAAAACTCAGAAAACCATGTAGGGACTTTTTTTCTGGCTCTGTGATTGCTCATCTGAGCTTGCATTTACTAAGACCTCTCATTTATCAGATATAATTACACATTTCACAAAATATCACAGCCACGTTTTAAAATATTTTGAAATTGTATTTATTGATTTTAAAGGTTTGTGTATTTTGTGACAGAGAGAGATAGAGAGAGAGAGAGAGAGAGCGAGCAAGCATGAGTTGGGGAAGGGCAGAGAGAGAGGAAGAAAGAGAATCCCAAGCAGGCTCCACAGAACTCAACGCAGGGCTCAATCCCACAAACCGCAAACTCATGACCTGAGCCGAAATCAAGAGTTGGACTCCCAACCAACTGAGTCACCCAGGTCTCTCTCTCTTTCTCTCTCTTTTAATTTTAGAGAGATAGAGCACACAAATGTGGGAGAGGAGAAGAGGGAGAGAGAAAAAATCTTGAGCAGGCTCCACACTCAGCGTGGCATTGGGGTTTAATCCCACAGCTCTGGGATCATGATGACCTGAGTTGAAATCAAGAGTTGGGCACTCAACTGACTCACCCTCCCAGATGCCCCAAAATCACCCTGTGTTAGGCATGGTTATCCCCATTTTACACATAACAGAAACTGGGATTTCAAGAGGTTACATAACTAAGAATAAAAAAAAAATTAATATGGTTAGAGCCAGCCTGAAACATCACAGAACAGCCAATAACAAATACGTGCTGTCTGAAGACCAGAGCACAGCAACTTCAAGTTGGTCTATTTACACAAAATTGCTCTCCCACTTTCCGAGATCAGATCCATCATCTTACTTTCTTGAATCCTTAGGAGTATCATTATTCTCTTAGTTGTCTAGACCTGGCATTTCTTTGAATTACCTACCTTATCCAGTACATCCAATCATCCCCAAGCCTTCCAGATTTTTCCTTGGAGTATCCTTCACATCAGTTTTGTCTTTTGCATTTCTACTGCTTCATACTTAACTCTGGGCCCCTTTTCCATCTGGATTATATCACTTCCTTTGTTCTCTAATGGATCTGCTTACTTTTAATATCTCTTCATTCTGATCTGCTCCATATGTAGTCAAGATCAATCTTCTCTAAAGTAGCCTATAATTTTGGCACTCTTCCCTCAGGGTTCTTCTATAATTCAATGCTGCCTACTGAGTAATATCTCAAATTCTCCCTCTGGAATCTGCGTACTATACACACAATATCTCTCTACTTCTCTAACTTTATCTTGGCTTATCTTTATCCTAGCCAAACAGAGGCAAATTTTAATTCTTTAGTTTTCTTTTATTTAGCTAAATTCCATAGAATAGATAAATATAAAATTTTTATGGAATCAATAATTCTATCCCTTTCCTCAAAGTAGTTCCCATAAAGCAATTTTAATTTTCTTAAAATTAATGTATATCTTTAACATAGAGTTTTTGACTCTACTATCTTGGGAATGGATTTTGTGGGTAATATTTTAATTTTAAAAAATGTTTGTTTTTTTTAAATTTATTTTTGAGACAGAGAGAGACAGAGCACGAGTGGGAGAGGGGTGGAGAGAGAGGGAGTCACAGAATCTGAAACAGGCTCCAGGCTCTGAGCTGTCAGCACAGAGCCCAACGTGTGCTTGAACCTATGAACTGTGGGATCACGACCTGAGCCAAAGTCAGACACTTTACTGACTGAGCCACCCAAGCACCCCAATTTTTTTAATGTTTATTCATTTTTGAGAAAGAGAGAGAGAGAGTGCGAACAGGGGAGGGGCAGAGAGGGAGGGAGACACAGAATCCAAAGCAGGCTCCAAGCTGCAAGCTGGAAGCACATAGCCTGACGTGGGGGTCAAACCCATGAAACATGAAATCACGACCTGAGCCAAAGGTGGACGCACCACCCACTGAGCCATCTAGGCACTTTTTTTTGTTTTTTAATTAATTAATTTTTGCGGGTTTTTTTGTGGGTAATATTTTAAAGTGAGCCATTGTTTTTGTGTCCAAGAAAGTAGTATTTTCATCTTCCAGCTCTGACACCAGGGAAGATAATTTTTATCACTTAAATGTACATGGAAATTCACCACATTTAAAGAATAAAGTTTGGCATAAGGTATAATTTCTGCTAGGATGATGGCACAGTACTGTTTTTGGTACTTTATAGTATTTAAGGACAATTTGTTGTATGATTTCTATCTCAAAAATGAAAAATAATTTTTTTAATTCTAAATGTTTTTAAAGTTTATTTTTTTGAGAGAAAGAGCACGAGAGGAGAAGGGGTGGGGGTTAAGGATAGACAGAAGATCTGAAGCTGGCTCTGCACTGACAGCAGAGAGCTTGATGTGGGGCTTGAACTCATGAGCCACAAGATCATGACCTGAGCCGAAGTTGGACATTTAACCAACTGAGCCAGTCAGGTGTCCTAAAAATACTTTTTAAAAGCAACTTGTTTTGAGCTTTGAGAAAGTTCTACCAGTAGTTTAACTGTGTAGTTCTATCAAAGCTATATACTGTTACTATGTAGGTGTTTTTTTATTATATCCTATACCTTATGAAATAGTTCAATAATAACTGTAAAATTTAAATAACATTTTCTTTCTCTCTTTTCCTTTTCCAGCTGCTCATTGATCTACATGTGACCCCATGACAGATACAGATCATATGGGGATTTGGTGAAAAAGACAGAATTAGAAGCATAATCATCAATTTCTAGTTCAGAATTGTTTCAGCAAGTTGGTATTTTTTTTTTTTTGATGCTTCACTATGTTAAAATTTTTGAGTTTTATGAGAAAAATGAAATCCTAGTTCTATTTTATATCTCACTTTTCATTTCCAAGAAAACCATTAAAATGGCTTTATGTCTCAGTTTCAATAGATACAGAGACAGAAAAACTTGACAAAAATCCAGAAACAGAAAACAAAAATTAAAACCCTGAGTATTTTCTCCCTGTGATCAAATGAGATCATTTGTCACCTCCTTCCACCAGCACGTGGATGTGTTTACTTCTTCAGGTCCTGTGGCAGAATAGTGACCAACTGTGTGAAAATGTAAGAGGCTTAAAAGTGTTGCTACATGAAAACATCTCCTTCATTAACCCATCTAAAATTTCTACCACAGGAATTCTTTCTACTAAAGGCACTATTTACATTTAGCAGCTATTAAAATGTATATTATCTAGGAAAGATAATACAGGGTCTAGTTCCCGTTTGCATTTGCCAAAAAGCATATTATCAGATTTACTTACTGGATACCTGGGGAACAAATGATTCCTGAACCAAAGAAACTCAGAGCAGATTCCTTTTTGTGGAGATAGAAGGTCAGTAATACACTATACACACAGACATGCACACACGCACACACGCACACATGCACACATGTACACATACACACAGATATTTCCATTCTTCTCTTCCAGTTCATGCTGGAAAGAGTTGTTCCTTAGCATTTTCCTTCTTCTATATTATCCAGCTGCTTGGACCACTCAGAATTCTACTCTCTGGCACGGGTGAAATAAAATAAATTACTATGCTGCTTTTCAAGTATTAATGTTGTAGCTTTGATATAATGAATTAACTTTCCAACAAAATAGACTTGTGTAATTTGGAAATCTAAGTAGCTTTATGTTAAAATATCCAATAATCATTCAAAATTTCACCTTGAACTTGCTCTGTGACATCCATGCAACAGGGATTTGCAGATGGGTTCTTATCTGTCTTTGCCCTCCTGTGGGATGTTACTTGACTAATGGGTAGTTTCCTAATGAACTTTAATTTCATTCTGACTTCCTCAATTAGGGTATTCATTCAATGCACACAATGCTATATCACTAAGCTATCACATTCCATATGGTTTTTTTTTATCATCTCTAAAAACAGCAGACTGATGAATAGCAAAATGGGAGCAAAGAATGAAATTTGACACAAGTGCTTTTTTCCAGAGTATCTGCTACTGTTCTCATACAATCCTACAGTCCCCCAAAATATTTTAAAGTGTAGAGATGTGGTTACCACTTTAGTTCAGGTCCTAATTTTTCTCCTTCATAATCTGTGAAGGTATATCTTTTGCCCATTTAAATGTTTAAAATTATGCTCATACATGGTGCAAAAAATTAAATATCTCAGAAGAATTTAGTATCACTGCTCCCCACTTTATTTCACTCCATGGAGACAACTACTTTTCACTATATAAATGTTTTCCTTATATTTTTAATATTTAAAAATGATTAAGCTACTTTTTTAAATACTTCTGTTTCTTTATTTTCAACTTAATTTTGTGTTTTCACATAGTGCTTTGCTAGGATTTAGTTTTCACTTTTTGATTGTTCTTTTTTCATAGTATTTGGTTCTTGTTTTGTGAATGCCATCCACGAAATGTATCTGTGAAGATACTTTTAGGCTGCCTCCCTCCCCTTCTCTTTTCCTTCTTTCCTTCCTTCCCTCTTTTTTTGTCCTCCATTAAGTTTCTCTGGTTCCCTGAATCATCTTTGTATCCTCAAGTGTCCCTTTTCTATCTTTGTTTCCTGATCTGGGTTGTAAGAATTCCTCAAATATCCAATAATTCTCACTTGGTCATTCAGAATAACAGTAAAGGAATAGGCACCCTTCGAAAGCTTAACTGGTAGAGCAGAGGACTGTAGATGGAATGAGTTATGTCACAGGGATGAAAGGCACAGCATAGGGAATATAATCTGCACATTGTAATTGTGCTGTATGGTGACAGATGGTAAATGTGCCGTGGTGAGCACAACATAACGTATACAGTTATCAATTCCTATGTTGTATTCTTGAAACTAACATAACATTGTATGTCAACTATCCTTAAATAAAAAAATTAAGAGTGAAGGAATGGAAAATTGGATTGGGATTCTTTTCTTTTTTATTTTTTTTAACGTTTATTAAGTTTTGAGAGACGAGGCGGAGGGAGAGGGAGACCCAGAATCTGAAGCAGGCTCCAGACTCAGAGCTGTCAGCACAGAGCCTGATGCAGGGCTCAAACTCACAAACCTATGAGATCATGACCTGTTCCAAAGGTGGCCGCTTAACTGCTGAGTTGCTGAACACCCAGGCTCCTCTCTGTTTGCATGTAGAGAACTTTGGGGAGGTAAGTATTGCTTAGCACATGGGGAATGGGCTATTGCATTGAATCTCACGTGTTCTTCTGCAACACCACACAGAAATTGCAGAGAGTTTCTGCAAATTGTTCTGTGTTCAAAAGCCTAACTATTGGCCTTTCCACATGCCAGAATATTCAATTAATACCTGATTTTTTTTTTTTAACTCCACTTCTTACTTTCTTCCTGGGTTATATCTGGCATAAGTGATCCAGGGTCATTCTTTTTTTTTATTAAGCAAATTCCTTTTTATTTTCACCGTTGTCGTCCTCACTACACAGTCACCAAATATTCATCGTATGTTTACTGAGTAGCTATTAAGTGCCAGGCATTGTTCTCAGTGTTTGGGAGGCACCATATACATCAGTAAAATGAACAGACAAAAATTATTCCCTCAGAGACCTTATGTCTTACTAGGGGAGACATTTCTTCTACTTTCTTGAAGCTGAACTTTTTTAATCTGATTATTGACCACTTGGATTTCCTTTTATGAATTGCCTATTCGTAATCCTTGTGTATTTTTCTGTTGGGGTGTTTTCTTCTGTTACTACTTTATAGGAGATATTTGGTATCTCCAAAATATTTGTATTTTGGAGATATTAACCATTTGTGTCACGTATTTTGTAAATTAAATCAACAATGAGGTATCATAATTTTCTCATCAAATTTAGAAGAATTATGAAAATAATACCTAGTGCTAGTAATGATGCAAAGAAATGGGTTGGTTGGTTTCATAACCAACTTACATTGCTTATGAAAGTGTGAACTGATGCAACATTTTAAAAAGTAACTTGGAGATTTCTATTTAAATTTAAAAGTCAAACAGCATTGATTAGCAATCACATTTACAAACACTAGCAGATAAAGATATTGCATACTGAATATTCTTTTTTTTAGTAGAAATATAAGACAATTAAAAAATGAAGACTAATGTTTCTGCTAAAGTTATTTGTTTTAATGTTATATAACCTTAATTCTATGTCTATTTCTATAATTATCAATAAACTGTATTGTGTCCAAAGTTCATTAGATTTGGAAGTCACCTAAAAATTTCTTTTAGGTTTCACCTCTGGTACCATTCAATGTAAGGGAATGAGAATATATGTAGAAGCAATACTTACTCATACACCAATATAAGGGCTTACTGGGTGGCTCACTCAGTTGAGCATTTGACTCTTGATTTTGGCTCAGGTCAATCTCACAGTTGTGATATGGAGCCCCATTTTAGATTCCATGCTAAGCATGGAGCCCGCTTAAGATTCTCTCTCTGTCTCTCTGTCTCTCTCTGCCTCTGTCTCTCTCTCTCACTCTCCTCTCTTCCTCTGCCTCTTTCCTCTGTTTAGGCAAGTTCTCTCTCTCTAAAATTTAAAAAAATAATAAAAAATTAAGAAACATCATTGAGGAAATTATTTTAAAAGTTGTAGTATATCATGGTATGAAATATTATACAAGAATTTAAATAATTAATTTGATATAAATATATTAACATAATATTTTAATCATTATTGAGTGAAAATCAGTTGCAGAAAAATGTGTATTACATAACCTCATTTAAAAACAAATAAAATAAAACATATAAATATGTTTACCTGAGCATACAGAAAATTATAGAATGCTCCACACAGACTGTTACCTAACAGGTGTAGAAAAGAAAGAATACAAGGCCATATTTAACTTATTCCTTGTTAATATCTAGATTTAAAAATTTTTATTTAAATAGATATGTGGTATTATAAATAACTAAAAGAAGTTTTTATTAAAACAAACAAACAAAAAAACAACCCAAACAATCAAATATATTATGGTCTCTGCCTAAGAATTTCCAGACCAGAATCCTTGGGATGACTTGGGGCACCTGGGTGGCTTAGTCGGTTAAGCGTCCGACTTTCCCTTAGGTCGTGATCTCGTGGTTCGTGGGTTCGAGCCCCGCGTCGGGCTCTGTGCTGACAGCTCAGAGCCTGGAGCCTGTTTCAGATTCTGTGTTTCCCTCTCTCTCTGACCCTCCCCTGCTCATGCTGTCTCTCTCTCTCCTAGAAATAAATAAAACATTAAAAAAAAAAGAATCCTTGGGATGAAAGTCTTAGAAATTGAACTTTTAAAGTGCTCTTTATATGGTTCTAATGCACACTTTTATTTTTTTAATTTTTAATGTTTTATTTATTTCTGAGAGAGAGAGAGAGACAGCATGAGCAGGGGAGGGTCAGAGAGAGAGGGAAACACAGAATCTGAAACAGACTCCAGGCTTTGAGCTGGCTGTAAGCACAGAGCCCCATGCGGGGCTCAAACCCATGAACTGTGAGATCATGACCTGAGCCGAAGTCGGATGCTTAACCGACTGAGCCACCCAGGCGCCCTTCTAATGCACACTATAATCTTAGACTTTGTTACTTAGAGAAAATCAATAGTTAAGAAAATAATAAAAGTTAATTAATGTATCCAGATTAAAATGTATCCATGTACATACAAATAACATGAATTAAGTTTAATGGGTAAATTAAAGAACTTCCCATAGTATAACGTAGCTTTGTGGGAGAAAGTTCCTCAGACACTGATTCAAAAGGCAGGTAGCAATATGGTTATCAATGAGTTTTGTTATTTCAAAACAGTCGACAATTCCCTTTACTGAAGATGTTCAGAAGAATATGTACAGGCTATGAGAACCATTTCAGATGATGCCTTACAAAAAGCCATTATCTATGTAACATCATTGGAGTGGGTCCATAGTCACCTAGAGCAATTCATTAGGAAGTGAAGACTGGTTTTTATATAAAAATTCTGATATGAAAATAACCCATCTGGGTCCCAACATAACGAAGGCTACCACATACAAGACAAAACATGGCAATAAAAAAGAGGAATCCTGGATGTGGGTTGTGGGGGAGGCTGAATCCGGTGTACAACTGACTATCGAAGGAAGTAGGGCCCAGGAAGAGTGGGCAGCAAATAGAAACAGGTAAATCATCCTAAAGAGCATGCAACACTATAGTATTTTCTTGCCAGGTCTGGAGATCCCAAACAATCCCATCTCACAGTAGCGGTAGTTTCCAGAAAGTGGCAAGAGCCAAACTCTAGAAGGTGGCATAATTGGTATCACTGATCTCTGAGGTTTGAATTGGGTAACAGTTAAGCTTTCTTATTCCAAGACTGTTCTGCACATCTTGTATCTGACTGTTGGGTTTTCTTTCTATGTTTTAAAAATGTATGAATTCACACACATATTTGTTTATCACGTATGAAGATGTAATTGTGCGATGAACATTTGCTGTTTCTTCTGTTCTGCGTCCTCCACTCTTCTGAGAAGAGTACTCTAATTTGGCTCTAGGGACCTGTTCCCTTCTCCATTCCCCCACTGGTATTCCTCAAGTGGAGCTGACTTAACTCCTGGCTTGAGGAATGGCCATGGGAGACAGAGTTCAAGTGAGCTAGAGTTTATCAGTCCCTTAGACACAGAGATTGGTTAGAAATGCACACTTGTTCCAAACAACTCAATTAGGCATGCCAAGAGATATCCCAGCATTTTGTTTGTGTGTTTGAGGAACTGGGAAAACAAAAACAAACACAAATTTCTTCTCGACAGGATTTGAACCTGGGAATAGGATCTAAAGTTATGGGCAGCAATGTTCTTACCAAATACTGCAGAGAATGTTAACACAGAAACAGCAGTTGGAAAATGAGCAGGTCCTAGATCCAGAGGTCAAGCCCCTAGATCCAGCTGCATCTGAAGCCCAAGAATTTTTCAGTCATGTGAGCAACAATTTCTCCTTATTATTTAATTCTGTTTCAGCTTAGTTTTCTGTCATTTGCGGTCTTAAGAACTCTGGCTAATTGTGGCCGATTAAAGATGGCTGCCAATTCTTTGATACCATCTTTATTGAGAGATGGAGTCTGTGAGCCCCTCCACTCCCCCTGAATCTTGGAAGGTTCTGACTTCTCTGCCTCATGGTAAATGGCAGAGAGACACTGTACCAGCATCCAGTCGCAGGCCTTAGGAAACTGGCAGTTTCTGTATCCTATCTCTTGAAATACAATCTCTGGGAACTCTGTGACACTGTGGAAGAAGTCTAGCAGCCTCGAGTAAGTGCTTTGGGGAACAGTCCCAGATGAGAACGGCCTTCCGTCCAAGGCACGGGACATGTGACTGAAGCTGTCTTGGACTCTCTAGACTGGTTCATCCATTTGAGACCCATTCAATTAGAGAAAATAAGTAGCCAAATACCAGAGTGACCTCTACAAGTGATACTACATGGAGCCAAAAGAATCGCCTAGATGAGCCCTGACTAACTTCTTGACTCACAAATTTGTCAGATATACTAATATGGCTAGGTTTAAGGATAGTCTGTTATGCAGCAAAATAGAACCTGAAAATAATTGTTTTATTTATTAGAATGTAAATGGTTCCTTAATTATTCACCTATTACTACTTAGTTTCTTTTCCTTCTTTCTTTTCATGTTATGTATAACCAGTAGGGGCTGAAAAGTAAAAAAAGATTTTCTTTTTCAGGGGGACAATGATAAACAGTTGATGTCCTTCTCATTTGAGGGATAAAAAATAAGACTTCTGATTTCTTAGGTGTGAGCTACATCAGACAGTGCTTTGTCAATATTGCAATTTTAATCAAATTATCTAACTTGTTTGATCTTGATTCTTCAGTTAGTAAGGTGTACCTTATTATATAACTAAATATAAGTTTTAAGTGAATATATACATATGTGCATATGTGTGTGTTTCGTAAATTATAAATATCTGTACATGGTTTAAGTTACCATTACAGTTCAACTCTTAAATTCATATATGGAACGTGTGTATAAAGAATAACATTAGTGAGGGGACTCTTGGGTGGTTCAGTTGGTAAAGCGTCTGACTCTTGGTTTCGGCTCAGGTCATGATCTCACAGTTCCTGAGTTTGGGCCCTGTGTCAGGTTCGGGAACTGTGCTGACAGCGCAGAGCCTGCTTGGGATTCTCTCTCTCCCTCTTTCCTGCTCTTTCTCCCTTTCAAAATTACATAAATAAACATTTAAAAATAATATATTAGTGAGTAAAAGTTGATTCCTATCATCACCGCCACCACCTATATTTTCTTTTGTGGAACTGTGTATGTGTTCCATGTAAAAAGTTATTTCCATTGGAAGGAAGATTTAGAATTAAGAAAAGACCAAGTGCAAGGGAAAAAGAAAACCTTGACACAGGTTTGGTGAAAATCTGAGATTCCCAGGGCGTAAGACTCTGTGGTCAAAAGCAACATGTAAACTGAGGAGGAAGAGGGCTCTGATGGATTGATTTGGCTCAGAAGGTAGGATTCACATTCTGGTTCTGGCCCTCAGTAGCCTTTGTATTTGGAACTCCTATTTGTATCCTTTACAAATCATACAGATATTATGGTTTTCTTTTGTGCATAATTTATTAACTGATTTTGAAAGTAACCCTTAAGTCCATGAGTGGTATCTGCGGGATGTTTATGATCTGAAAAAAGGCATATCTGCAATTATCTTTTTGTATGTATGTGTGTCAGAAGGTATCTATTAAAAATGTGTCATTCCTTTACATGTTTGTCATATATTGTTCCTTGTTCTTCCAGTATTGTGAATGAAGGGACCAAGATAGAGCTGTGGGCCATCGTTCACAAAGCTCCAAGTTTACTTAAAAAGTAATGTAAAATTATGTGCATTGAAAATTACTTCAATGCAATTAAAATTTAATAAAGTTAGAGCTGCTCATTTAATTATTTTCTGACATTTTATAAATATTAAACAATGGTTTATTTCTTTATTCTCAGAAGAAGATAATTGCAAAAACTACTGTTTTCTGGAAAGAGTCACTGTCGGGGGCTCCTCATTCCTTTTGTTGTTATGAAGCAACATTGTCATAATATCCTTTTTAACTGGTGATGAGTGATGCTTGATTTCTCGGCGTTTCCTCCTTTGTAACTCAGAAAGCCGAATTTTAAATGATGTAATTTTCATTTTAAAACTTTCTCGGGTTTCTGTAATGATTTAAGCCCATCAATATTTCCTGCTTAGTTTCTAGCTTACAGCTGAGTTGTGAAAAACATTATGATTTTTCCTCCAGAAGTTCTATTTGATGTTGTAGTTCATATAATTGAAAAAAAAATCCAGAAAACATTTGCAATCCTGTTTCCATTAACTAGCCCCTGACATGAGGAATTATATCCAGGCATCTTCCCTAGCATGTCTACACTACAAGCTATGCCCTGTTTTACCAGTTCTTTCTACCTGGGCCTACTAGATTAGAGTTTGTGGACCACCTCAATCAAAATCACCCTGAGGAGCTTGTTGAAAATGAAAGTTCTGACATCTCATACACAAAATTCTAATTTAGTCACAGTGAAATGGAACCCAAGGATCTACATTTTTAATAAGTGTCCTCAGGAAGTTCTTATGGATATGTATAATAATCGAGACAATAAATATTAGACTCATTGGGAATAAAGTCTCCCTATATGTATAATGTACACTCATAGACAAAATGAAATGGAAAATAGAGATAATAATCTGACAAGTTTTTGGAGAAAAATCCTTAGTGTGCTGGCATATCTACTTGGTAGATTATATGACTCATTTAATTATACAATTGAAAGTCTTACAACTTCATTTATTTCTCCATATGACTATAACAGTGGATAAGATCTTACGTAGAAATCAGTTAAATGGTTGGTCACATTTTGAAATACGTGCACAAATTCTCTGACATTCCTCTCTTCAAAAAGAGCACCCTAATTCCTCTGCTCTTCTGTATGCGGGCCGCATTTAGCGACTCTCTTCAAGGGAATAGAATATCGTGGAAAGGACAGTGTGATTTCTGAGGCTGGGTCACAAAAGACACTGTGGCTTCTGTGTTCAGCTTTCTTTATCAGTTTTTCAGGGAGACACAGGCTACCATGTTCTGAGCATGCCCTGGTGAAAGCCCAGGTAGGGGGACTCAGATCTCTAGGAGGTCAGTCATGAGAGTGAGCCACCTTTAATGCAGAGCTTCAAATCCTAAGCAAGCCTTTGGATAACTCTCTTGGCATCTGGGCTGACACTGAGTCAGACATGCTCAGCCCAAGCTATCCACAAATATCTGACTCACAGAAATTGTAAGCGCTATTAAAGTTCGTCATTGTTTAAGCTGCTGTTTTGAATACGCCATAATAAATAATGAGTAAACACAATTAGGTAGCTATATTACTTGCTAATATCTTTATTACTTCACTTTATAAAGAAATTAATGAAAACATTTACATGTCCAGCAATCTAATAAATCATGCTGAAGACTGCAAGTAGTTCATAGGCTTGCATTCATCTACTTTTGCATTCCCAATAACTTTTTTATCCCCACAGCTAAATTGATAAGCTTCTTTCTAAAGACTACATTTTTAAAAAGAGCATTTTAGGGTTGCCTGGGTGACTCAGTCAGTTGAGTCTCTGACTTCAGCTCTGGTCATGATCTCATGGTTCATGAGTTCGATCCCTGTGTTGGGCTCTGTGCTAACAGGTCAGAGCTGGGAGCCTGCTTCAGATTCTGTGTCTCCCTATCTCTCTACCTCACCCCTGCTCACATCCTGTCTCTCTGTCAAAAATAAAAATTGTTTTAAAAGGACATACTAGCTATAATATTACCCAATAAATAGGTAAGAAAGTGGATATTTTCTCCTGTGTGTCTTCTACTGTTTCTTCTAACAAATATGTATTGACACCTACTATGTGCCAGTTTCTCTTCTAGGAGCTTGGTATACGTCAGTCCACAAAAGGGACAAAAATTCCTGCTCCCATGAAACTTACATTTCAGTATAAGCTAGTAGTGGTTCATTAAAGAAAGATGCATTGAGAGCATGCTGGGTACACACAGAAATATGTATATGGCTTAGGCCCCGTCTTCACTTAAGCTGGCATGTACCTGCCACATGGACACATTTGTATGAACTCAGCAGTCTTCAAAAGTGAACTTGTAAACAACTTTTGCATCAATTAAAAAGTATATTACAGTGACAAAATAAATTAAGATAGCAATTTTGTCTTTCTCCCATCTCTTAATTATTCATATACATGCGATAAGAATGGTTGAGTTCTTCAGGTTATTCTGTCTGTCAGCCTGTCACATTTTAATGTCAACTCTATTCACTAGGGACATTCTACCCAGGGGGCTTTTTATCTTTTGTTTCATTTAGTAAAGAGTGATAATATCACAAGGCATGTGAGTTTTTTTGCATAACCGCTCCGTCACATACCAGTACTCATACAATAAGAAAGAAGACAAGATAGTTGTTTCTTGTTAAGCTGAGGATGCTGCTGTCTACTATTTTTGTAACATTTATACTAAAACATGTATTCTTGGATATATCAGGGATCTATAAAAGTATACTATAAACATAAAATAACGAATGCAGATTTCTAAATGTAAAGTTTATTTCAAGAGAAGTCAGCTTTACAACTGAAGTGTAATTAGTAATAGCTGTTAGACATTACAGGGTTTGATAGACTTCAACAGAAGAGTTTCTAGACCAATAGTTAATTGAGTTCAGATTCATCAGTTTACAGATAAGAAACCACTGAAGAAATTTTAGTCAAAATTAGCTATTGACATAAAGGTGATGAAACCCTCAGCCTGTGACTCATTCAGTCTATGGTCTTTTTCAACACATAGGTTTTATCTCATTATTATGTTACAAAAGAAGCAGAGAAATATTCATTTCACAAGTGCTCAATTTTTCATCTTGCAGAAAGTAACTTCAAACTTTAATGTCTTACATTCTTAATTATTTGTCAGGTCAATGTGAATTCTTTATTTTATTTTTATTTTAAAATGGACTTAACTGGAGAAGATGGCATTACAGAAAGTTTTAAAATAGAGAAAAAGATCTATAAAATCACTGAACCAAAAAAACTTGCATTTATTTTTGTATCCTTACATTAGTCTTTAAGGTAATTGTACTAACAGCAAACAAGCAATTGTCTGTATGTGTGGATATGTGGATGTTTACCTAATATTCTATAGGTTGCTCAATTTTTGGTATCACAAACACCATTGCAAGTAATATCTTGTATGTTGGGCTTTGTCTATTTACTATTGTCTTTATTTAATTAGAATAAATTTTTGAGGAGCATTAATAAGCTAAAAGATATAAGCACATGTATTCTTGATATGTATTTCTATATCATTTCCCCAAAAGGCATGGTAGCAATTCTCAATGCTGCTAGCAATGGATTCAATACCATTGAAGTTAAATAAATCTTGTTTTAATTTTTTTCTCACTATTTCTCCATCACTTAGTCACAAACTAGTACAAAGTAAACACTTAAAAATTATTGCTACATGGATAAATAAATATAAAAGTTCAACTCCAATCCAACAAAATATCGCTTTACTGCTTGAGATATTACTATTTTAAAATATTTTAGTTTAATTCACTATTTATATAAATTGTAGTATTTTTTTTTACATTTTAATCAATATGGATTTTTATTCTCCAGCCACTAAGTATCTGCTCATGTATATCTTCCAGAACTTGTTCATTAACTATTTGCACACTGTGAAAATACAGGCCAGTCAGATTCTAGAATCTTTGGGGTAAGAGAGAAAGAACCAATAAATAGAGAAAGAATTGGGGCTTGTCAAGTAATAGAAAGGGTAGTGAACTCCATGTTTCATGTTGTCATCTTTAAGTTTTTTAAAATTGTGATAATTTTAGGGTGCTGATCAATAGAATGACTATATAATTTGTGAACTGAAACACTTTTGAGTAAGACATTTTCTTTTTTTTTCATAAATATGCTGGGACAACAGGCATAAACTATGGGAATCTTCTGTAAAAGTCAGAATGCAGTCACTCCGATCATGGACATAGCAAAAACTTCATTCTAAAGTAGTTTTGGGGCTCCTGAATGGCTCACTCTACTGAGCGAGTGACTTTGGCTCCTGTCATGATATCACAGTTCATGGGTTTGAGCCCCACATTGGGTTTGCTGTTGTCAGTAGGGAGCCTGCTTCAGCTCCTCTGTCCCTCTGGCTCTCTGCCCCTCCCCCAGTAGGGGGGGATTATTTTTATCTCAAAAATAAGTAAACCTTAAAAGAAAAGGACTTGTTTTAAAAAAAATTTAAAAAGTAGGGGCACCTGGGTGGTACAGTTGGTTAAGCATCGGACTCTTGGTTTTGGCTTGGGTCATGATCTCACAGATTTGTGAGTTTGAGCCCTGTGTGGGGCTCTGTGCTGGCGAGTGGAGCCTGCTTGGGATTCTCACTCTCTTCCACTCTCTGCCCCTCCTCCACTTGTGCTGTCTCTGCCTCTCTCAAAATAAATAAATAAACTTAAAATTTTTTTTTTAAAGTTAATTTTGTCCCTAAGCCTCTACTTACATCATTATGGAAGGGCATTCTGTTAAAGAAAAGTGCTGGGGAAGGGAGGTCCATTCAAGCTGTGTTGTGGGAGACAGTACCTGCCGAGCAGTAGAGATCCATATCACAAAGGCACTGGAGGAGAGGGAATTCAAAACAAGGACAAGAAGGCAACCTAGAAATTGCCATATTTCCCCAGGCCTGTACCAAGCATGGGTGTTGTTAACAAAAGTGGGGACTTGTAGCTGCCCAGTAAGTATTAGAACAACTGTAGAATTGTCCCAGCAGGAGCTGGGAACGAGGTAAAATGAGCTGTTTGTGGGGGCTGGAATGACATGGAGAAAGAGCCACTACCATAGGCACATCTCTGAGGCAGAAGTGGGGGTGAGATGTACCCCCCCTCATTCTCCCTTCCTCCTGCTTTCTGGTCTATCCTTGGTTGAACCAGAGATCAGCTTTCAGTGGAGCCTGGGTATTCTACTTTGCAGAGTCGGCCCCCGATGATAGACAGAAATCTGCAACGGAGGAGGATGGATCTGAAAGCAGCTAGGAAAATGGACACCACACCTAATATAATCAACATTTAAAGAGAATGAAAAGCAACACACAAGCCAAATGGGCTCATTAGTTCATTAGTTGGCTGCATTGTTCAGGTCTGATGTATAGCAAGACAGTGTGATTTTTCAGGTGAGCTACAGTCACCCATCAGTTACTACATAGTTCCCTGGAAACTTAGGACCAGGAAACAGGCACTAAGCTGAACAGGCACTGCAGGACAGTGCAATTCAGATTTTTCATTGTTCATTAAAATATGTAAGACTTGTGGGCATAATAAATAAATAACTTAAGCTGTGTTTATACTCTCGGTTTAAAAATTTGCTTTTATTTCTTCCACTGAGAGGCAAGTAGGAGAAAAGTCAAGAAAGAAATGGAGTTCTTTGAAATCAAAATCTTGATGCATATTACTAATTAGTAATTAGAGTGCTTTTCTTTTTCTTTATACTTTAGAAGTAAATGGAATGTGTATGTATCATTGGAGAAAGGATGTTGCTTCTGTCTTACCCTTATTGTCTATAGTTAAGATTTTGATTTCTTTTTGACTTCTCTTAATTTGCATAGGCGCCCATACGGTCCATATGTCATCCACACTGTGAGACTTTCTGAAGCAACAAGAATCAAGAATCCTTCCGTATAAATTGGAGGAAAGCTCCTCTTCTGAGAGGGAAAATAACTACTGGCTAAAGTCTAATTAGAATTCTTAATTACGGGCTTCAAAATTCTTAATCACTAGGATTCTCTCTGCTTAGTTGATCTCATTTTCTGTAACACTTAAAGTCAAACACGGTGCTCCGCAAAAGCAAATATATTCATTCTCACCCACACAAAGCTCTGTAGACCCAACCTCACATCCTGTTCTTCTAATTTCACAGCCTAATGCTGACTCATTGCTTTCTACCAGTCATAACACTCTTCTCGCAGTTGATTGTTTTTTTTTTTTTTTAATAATTCATCCTCACCATGACGACTTCTCTGACTATGGATAGAACAATCATGAGATTTTACTCAGATTTTACTATCCAAATTGGTCCATTTCAAGAGTAAGAAAGACGCTATTCATAATCACACCAGGACTAGGCAACATTTACAACTGTCTGTGGCAAACTAAGATAAATGATCCACCCTAACTGTACCGTTAATCATTCTGTAAGCCTCTATGCATCATAAACACCTTTAAAGAAATACAGATTTATACAGATATCCTCTTTCTCATTTCTTCCACCGTATTTTCCCACCAATTATTTGCTATGACCTTGAGTTTGTTCAAAATCCAAGGAAAGTATTATTTCCATGTTTATGTGTATGAGTTTTTCAAAACTTTCCCCTGGGATCTGTTAGTTTGTTCTTTGGTGACGGTTGAAAACTATTGTGTATATTAGCTTTTGCTTATGATTCTCACTGTGTTATTTATTCATAACTGATAGGTTTGGAGGCATGGAAGATTTGTGGTAACTTCTGGCTCAAGGTGGGACACTTTTTATCATTCTAGGGGCTTGAAGACAGTAGGATAAGACTGACCAAAATGAGTAAGATCAACCTAAATGGCCAGAAAAGCCCATCAGATCCTGTGGATCTGGGTAAGCAGGCTGTCAAGACCAGAAAATTCAGCTAAGAGGAAGGAGATAAAGCAGTAGGCTGTTTTATGTGGCTGTGCACAAAAATCCAGATTCCAAGAGAACCAGCATGAACACTAGCATTGTGAGCTGGTGTGAAGCTGTTACACACCTCTCTGTTTTTACTATAAGATGTGTGCCAGTAACTTTTAAACCACAACCCTCAGTCCTAAGAGTCATCCCGTGGCTTGCTTTGCATGCACCCTTGTGACCTAGTTTAGCGATGATTATTCTGGTTAGCACGAAACGTCCCTAAACCTGCAACCATCAAGTTTCCCCGAGATTTTTTGAATTTAGAATTGATTTGACAATATTTCCCTGTGTGTTATTGAAATGTCTTGTAAGCATTCAGCTAATATTTCAGGCTCTCAGTTGGATAAATTGCTTTTGTTAAAGCAAGGAAAACCTTTTGCAGTTGTATAATGGATTGTTATATTGATCATTCACCAATAAAAATAGATATGAATTTTTTTGTTGTTTTCAAAGGGTTTACCTTGTCTTCTAATTGATATAAAAAGGAGAAAGAAAAGGGTTGGGCTTATAGCTTTTGTTATTACTTAGTGTGTCAATTAAACAGCAAGTTCCTTTTAATTCTCTTGCCCTCTCCTTTTATCAGACATCCTATGTCTGGTGGAAGAGATGACCCACAACCTGAATCCACGCATCACCAACAAAATGGTCTAGGAATTGGGAGTAACAAGAGAGTTTGGAGAGGTAATTTAGATGTTTTAATTTGTTTTAAATCTTTTGTGTTTAAATTAATTTTTAATTTAGTTAAAAATTTAAGCTTTTAATTTAATTCATTGAAATTAATTATTTTTAATTTAAAATTTTAATTTAAAATGTAAATTTCTATCAGTGGCTCTTATCTAACTAGAAATTCCTAGTCCAAATATTAGATCATTTATGAATGTCACATTCTTCAATATGTACATGTATATGTAAGTGCATATGTATATGTGCATGTATATATACATATGTGTGTGAATAGGTATGTATACATATACATACATATATACACATACCTACTCACACACATACATATATAATATACATATATGTATATATTTATAGCAGCTTCTCATACTTATCACATAACCTATATATTCTTAAAGGCCAGCAATGGCCCTATTATTTCATCTATACTTAATGTTCCCAAAATGTCTTCAATAATTATGGTCATGTGACAGGAGTTCAAAAAACAGTTGTTCAGTAAAGAAATACTTTACTTGTAAAAAAATGTATTCAAACAGACTTTGACTACCATAAGAAATTAAATGTAGTACAGAGCTGTTTTTTCTTTTTAAAATCAACTTGAATAATACCAATTAAGAAGGATATCAAAATCCTCTTCCTATATCAAGCCTGGTGCGACTACAGTTAAATATCAACAACCAATGAAAGATTAAAGAATGTATTCTAGAATCATAGAGATGATTTAAGGATTAAAAAATAAGATCAACGTCGAAAAGCAGTATCTGGCTAATTCTTGATGAAAAGGTATCTGTTATAAACTCTTGCTGTCAAAGCACCATACAGATGGGGCAGAGGAGGCCTGCTCCCTGCATCCCTGCAAGCCTCAGAGATGTGCATCTGTTTTCAGACTGGTTCTCTGCTTGTAAAAAATATGGAATAGAGCTGGCAACCAACATTGGTGGATATGAAGATGTAACTGATCCCTGACCTTTTTTGTAGGATGTCTGGCCTGAGAAAGATTATTATTTTGAAAATGTAGCTCATTATTCTTCATTAATACAAAGAAAAAATAATGGAAAATATTCTTTCACTATGCCAGATTTCCTGTATACCTAAAGGGTCTTTTGGAAGTAGGACAGCGGGTGAATTTCTTTGGAGGTCTTCTTAAAAACGTCTTAAAAAATTTTCTCTGGTATGACTTAAATACAATCTTGCATAGAGACTGGAACATAGTTTAAAGATGACCTTTAATTCACTTCACCTACCTTCCTCCATGAATCTCACAAATATCTGTGTATATTATGCATAAATGTGGTATGACTCTTTCAATTTTGTACATATGTGTACAGATTCACTCATTAAAAACACCTTAAGGACAAATAAAACCTGGGTTATACTTTCCTTCCTAAGCACCCTGATTTTTTTTTAAAGAAACAGTATAATGGTAAGAAGAAAATGAACTTGACCAAATACAAAATTAAAGTAAAACCTATCCTGCAAACTATACAAAAGACATACAAAATGACTGAAATAGCTTTACTTTTTTTTGAATCGTAAATGAATATATCTGTACCTTTAGTATGTCTGGAGGCTGATAAACACAGCTGTCCATAATGAGAAAGCAGATTACATCATGTTACTCTAAATAAGCCTTCTAATGAGAAATCAGGATTAAGTTGAATCTGGAGAAGAAATTTGAATTTGCCTTGAGAATTTCAAGCTCATCTCCCCCGGGGGAATGATGGAGCATTAAGAGATTTTAATTTGAAATGAGGTTATGGGATTGTAAATTGCTGACAGATATTTAGTAAATGATTTAGTGTTTGTGTTTACATTCTAGCTTAGGCAAGATTTTGACTTTTTCAGCAAACTGAAGAAATGTCTTCAAAACACATTTAGCTAATCAGAATGAAGTGTCCAAAGAATGGGGAAGAATGGGCAATTAAATCAATATATTTGAATTATGCATTAAAATTCAACAATAAACTTTCATTCTCTGAGCAAGCCTCAGTGTATTTTAGTGCCATACAATTAATTTATTAGTATCAATTAAAGACCTAGTGGTAATGTCCTTGAATAAGCGTTAGAACGTACAATATCTGACTTATTAAAAGTACCTCTATACCTCTCTACATTTCTGGAAGAGATCATAATTACACAAAATCCACGGAAATTTCTTTTGTGGTGATTTATCACACAGTAGTTCTAAAAACATTCAGAAAGGAAAGCTGATGTAGGTAAGATATTGTGTTTATTCCGCCCCCACCAGGGATGAGTAGCATAGCTCATGTCCAACTACTTCTGTAAAAAGGCAGCCCCGTGGGGAAGACGGATAAGACCAAGATTGATACCACAACTTACTCCCTTTTTCCTTTTGAAAGTTTTATTTTCAGTGTGACACCTACTATCACACACAGTCCCTTTCTGTTCTTTTGACAAACTCACACAGCTGGCAAAAAGCGATTCAGCCTTCATTACAGAAATGCCACCCAAAGGGTGTCTTTCAAAAGCTTTGTGTTTTCCGGCTGGAGTCAAGGCTGAATGCATCATGGTTTCTATGGCCCTAGATTTTCTAGCCCAAGATAGACGCCACTGTCATTACAGATATTGCAGGAAAATGTGCTATTTCTTACTGAGCTGCCTTGTGGACCAGTGTCACTGGGGAAATATCACAGCCTGGTTTATGGGAGGCTGTCCCATTTTATATGCAGGTACGTCATAAAGAGCTTTATGCTTGGGAGGCTAGCTAGGAATACACTGCTTCCTACCCAGCCAAGATTCTCCTTTTTATTTCATCTATTGGAAAAAGTGGCTTACCATTTACCTTTTTGTGTCCATTTCTAATTTCGGCATAATCCTTTTCCTCTCAAATTCGAAATCTGACACTTGGGGTTTGTGTCCTTCTCCTTTGCTTCTTCCCATACATTTTCTTCTGCCCTAAAACCTATGCAATTAACTCCTGTCACCTTAAAAGCCTTTCTTACAGCACATTGCCCCAGCTGTTGAAGCATATGTAATTACATCCTACACTACCTGTCCTGGGGCATGCTAGTTTCATACAATTTTCATATCACCCTTTTTCATTATTCAAGCAGAGTGAAATTTTAAGGACAGTGTGATTAGGCTGAAATTGGAACTATTCAAGGTTTGGCATTGTGTAAAAGCAGGCTTTCCTTTCCTACACCAAACGGAAAAGCTATTGTTGAAAAAAAGGGTTCAATCGGCTTGACGTGCACCCTGGTCACACATTCAGGACTGTCACGGTTAAGACTTTTTGTGGAGCCAGGGCACCTGGGTGACTCAGTCAGTTAAGCATCTGACTTTGGCTTAGGTCATGATCTCACAGTTTGTGGGTTTGAGCCCCGCATCGAGCTCTGTGCTGACAGCTCAGAGCCTGGGGACTGTTTCGGATTCTGTGTCTCCCTCTCTCTCTGACCCTCCCCTGCTCATGCTCTCTCTCTCTCTCTCTCAGAAATAAATTTTTAAAAATACACATTAAAAAAAAAGACTTTTCATGGAGCCAGGTTAGCATTCATTAGTCTTTTCGTGACTGAGTTGGAGTTTAACCTGAGGGAAATGGTGTCAGTGATGAAGGATTTTACAGATTTACATAGATTCTGTCCTAATTTTGGCGATGAGAACCAAAAAAGACACATGGAAGCAACGTGGACAATATAGGCAAAGTACTTATGCAAAGTAGGCCAGTGAGATTCTTAAAGAATATCGAACATTACTTAAAATGTTCATTGTACAACAAAGGGAAAAGGAATAAAAAACTTAAACAGTTGTTCTCTCTCTACATTAAACCTAAACAAAAGCCTCTAAAGCAGACATACAATCAGGAAGTGAACTCAATCCAGTTAATACTAATAACAAGTTCTCTAACTTCCCAGAATTCTAGCCCCACAGTTTTCCAAGATACATTGTGGTTCAATGTAATCAATCAACTTTTAAATATTTTATCTCCTCAGTATTAAAGTGGGCTACTAGAAGCATTAAACTTATAAAGTCCCTATGATATTAATAATACTGTTTACTTCTCACCAATTGGAAATAGAGTTGAAAAGCTGATCAATGCAAAGCCATAGTACTTTAAGACATGGTGTCTCTCATATGCAAGTGTATGAATGCTCAATTAATTTGAAATCCTTATGTCACACAATCTTACTGTTTTTATCAAGTGATCACATTTATTCTGATATCACATCATGGTATCAGTGGCATTCAGTGTATTTGGAGCTTTGGCGACAGAGGCTAGACATTGAAGAGGTGTGTAAATATTAATTTGTCCCAATATGGGAAGATTGTGTATGTGTCTGAGCACATATGGTGAGCTAGGGGCACTGTGTAGATGGAAATCCACATATAACTTCTGACTCCCCAAAAACTTAGCTATGAATAGCCCACGTTGGCCAGCAGTCTTACTGATAACATAAACAGCTGACTGCGTGTTGTATGTATAATATATTGTATTCTTACAATAAAGCAAGCTAGAGAAAAGAAAATCTTATTAAGAAATTTATAAGGAAGAGAAAATATGTTTACATTACTGTACTGAATTTATGTTGAAAAATGGCATATAAGTGTACCAGCTCAGTTCAAGCCTGTGTGAGTCAAGGCTCAACTGTAGAAGGAATTTTTAAATTTTTCTGTGTTATATTACTATCATTGGCTATTCTTTCCTTCTTAATTAGCAATAACACCAAAGAACTGACTATTTATAATCCTAGTTACTAATGAAAAGTCAGAGTACACTTGAAAGCATGTCATTACAAGGATCCCTTCAAATATGATTTACAGACATAAATAATGAAAAAAAAAGAGAGAGATCTCCTCACCAGGACTAAAATGTTATGATCATTTTGCTTTCTTTTTTGTTCCATAAATATGAATCTGTTTGAAAGTATAGATTCATGTGGCAAAAATGAAGAGGTCCAAAAACATCAAATATTAGAAGAGCTTTGTATTAACAGGATATTTTGTTGAATGTTTATAGGCGTGTAAATTGGTAGAAGTAATTTGAGGACGAATTTGGGATTATGTGGTAAGACTGAAGAAGCACATATCCTTTGAGAAATTAAAATCTTAGGCTACCTAGAAAAACTCTTGCATGAGTGCACCAAAGGATATGCTTGCAATGTTTATAGTAACATTTATGCAATAGAAAAACACTGGGAAGTGACACCAAAATCTGTTGGGTGAAGAATCTATAAATAAATAAGTCCAGGTATATTTATAGAATGGTATACAACATAGTTGAGAAAAATTAATAGCATTATGAATAAATATGATTAAAGTCAAACTTTAACATTGCACAGAAAAAGCAAGTCTTTAGAAAATACATATTATTATTATTATGTATAAAGGTAAAAAATACTAGACAAAAATGATTGTATATTTCTTGGGTGCACCTACATGTTCGGTAAAAGTGTACAGAAATGCAAAAGAACAATCAGCTTATAGTTCAAGGGTAGTGGTTATGTCTGAGAGAGATATGAAGAAGGAAGACAACACAAACACATTCAAAGGTAATGGTACTATTTAATTCCTTGAGGTGGGTGATAGTCTCATGAATGTTATTTCTTATTCTTTAAGCTACAAATTATATGTATACATACTCTTGAGAGAGAATCCCAGGCAGGGTCAGTGCTATCAGCATGGAGCCCAATGTGGGGCTCCATCTCACAAACCATGAGATCATGACTATGCCAAAATCAAGAGTTGGAAGCTTAGTGGACTGAGCCACGCACGTGTCCCTAGCAACTATTCTCTGATATTTACCATAACCTGTGTCTTGTTCTTATCTGAAAGACCATGGTAGACAGGAGAAAATGATAATGCTGGGATTAGAGATAATGCCATCAGAATTTCTTACCCTCTACACATAATGCTGTCAAAATGTTTTCCTGATTTTTTGAAGTAGCTTTCAATATTTGTTGAAAATATTTTTTTCAATGTTTTTAATTTACTTTTGAGAGACAGAGACAGAACGTGAACAGAGGAAGGGCAGAAAGAGGGAGACACAGAATCCAAAGCATTTTCCAGACTCTGAGTTGTCAGCACAAAGCCTGACACGGGGCTCGAATCCACGAACCGTGAGATCATGACCTGAGCCAAAGTCGTCGGAGGTTTAGCCAACTGAGTGACAAGGCACCCCTCAATACTCACGTTATGTAGAAAAAAAATACATTGTGCTATAAATGCAGTAAAGATGATAAGAAGCAACGTTGCATAATATGCAAAATTGGTAGATGTGTAATGGTGTATACCTTTGACTTTGAGGTTTAATAATATTATATTCCGCATAGAAATTTGTTCAAATCAACTCATTGTTATTTTCACTTCTATTTATTTACATGAATTGTTTCTTCAGTTCAAAGATATGAGACACATACATCTTTGATTCTTTGCTGTCACAAACCACTCAAGTTATTTTAACTGACAATGCTAAAAAGCATTCTAATTTTTAAATGCCTGTGGAACATAACATTCTAAATATTGGCTGGATGAGATGGACTCTGTGAAACAGTTAAATCCCGGATCTGAAGGAATACTCTGTTGATGAGACCCACTGTGGTAACCGGATTACTAGATAATGCAGGTCAATGGGGCAGAGGAGGTAAAGATAGAGAAAGAGAGACAGAGACAGAAGGAGGGAGATTGATTCAAATCCTGTGAGAGTGGCAACCAAACCTGACTGAAGACCTTTCTTAGTATCCGCCTTTGGAATCCCTGCAATGTATTTTGTAGTTCAGCCCATTGGCATTTAGGACTTCTGCAGACACTAAATATATACTAAATACTTTTTTGATAAATTATTTAAGTAACTAATACTACTGAAAATACTGTTAGGGGCATGTGGCTGTGACAGTTGTCCTGTCTGAGGAGAGACTGAATGATTGGTGGAAATTAAACTTTGAAAAAACACTTTACTAAAAAAACAAAAACAAAAACAAAACAAAACAACCCCCCATCCCAATCCTTTTTTAAACATTTTTAATGTTTTTAATTTATTTCTGAGAGAGAGAGAGAGCACGCATGAGCTGAGGAGGGTCAGAGAGAGAGGGAGATACAGAATGTGAAGCAGGCTCCAGGCTCTGAGCTAGCCGTCAGCACAGAGCCCGACGTGGGGCTCGAACCCATGAACTGTGTGATCATGACTTGAGCTAAAGTTGGACGCTTAACCGACTGAGCTACCCAGGGGCCCCAACCTCAATACTTTTTGATGTGCAAGAAGAGGAAGTTGTAGATTCTTTTAGCAGTTAATTTGATTTTTCTAATCAGTTTTTCACTTGCTTATCCAGTTTGTTAATCATGATCATTTTTATAGCAGTCCTTTAGTAGCTCTTACTATATGCCAGAGCCATTCCAAGCATTTAATGGGTATTGTTTAATGTATCTGCAAATGTCACTTTGAAGTAGACATTAGTAACTTTGTTACATAGTGAAAGCAGGGTCATTGAGGAACTTGCAAGAGGTTCCTCAACCAGAGTTTGGATTTGAACACAGGTCTGCTGGACTCCAATGTTTATGTTCTTAACGTCTTCCACTGTACTATTCTCATTAGCCTCCTAGAATTTCTCAAGCTCTGATTTTCTGTGCTGAATTTAATCTCTTTGTTAAGTTTGTGGGAAATCTAACCGATTAATCAAAAAACAGAATTCCCTTAACCATGATATTTTCTTTCTGCATGCTACCTAATCTGTAACTGCTGATGTTTACTTACATGCCATGCCATCAACATTTCCTATGCTGATCTACTTGGTTACCATTTAGTCCTTGATTCCTTTGTAATCTGATTTTCAACTTCACCATTTTATACTGAGAAAAGGCTGTGCGATGTAAAAATGAACTTGCTATGAGATACAAAAAAGGTCCTTTATCTTGGGATAAAAATAATTATCCTGCATAATTTCCTAATAATATTAAGAAAACTCCATGTCAGTGAAAAGCTATATTCATGTTAAGTCCCCAATCGACTTCCAGAGTGGAGTCCATATCTGATTTCATTCAGTTTACTGAACCTCCTTTCTGGAATTGGCCCCACTGACTATTTTTATATTTTATAATTTGATAACTTTGTTCATTCTTTCTGGAATGTCCCTGTCCCTTCTTCATTCAATCTAATCCTATTTATTGTTCACTAGATTCCAAGTTTCTCCTGATTCTTCCTAGGACAAGTTATCTCTGTGCTTCTACTGTAACTACCATTTTTCTGAGATCATTCCTTGTGTTTGTATCAGGGTGATTTCTCACATTGGAAAGGATGCCTCAAACTGTCAGAAATTATTTCAGAGCCATATTTATTCTTCTACCATGCCTAGTACAATGAATAGCCTGAGTGAGTTGTCAATAAATATTTGCTAAATTGAATCAAGGTTCTTTATAGTATTTTGTCAATAATTAGAAACTTGACAAATATAAAATATTTGCTGAGAAAATAATGAGATGGGGCCTCATTTATTTGCTTAGCTATTATCTATTTAAGTGTGCTTTTGTCAGTCTAGCTCATGGCCATGAAAATGATACATGAGATAATAAAATAGTAATTTGGTTTATTTCTCAATAAAAAAAACTATGTCTTCAATGGGATCAAAATGTTCATTTCTAAAAAAATAAAGTGTTCATTTCTTAGAGTGAAATCCACCACACACAATGTTTTACACCATCTTGTAAAAAACTGTTCTTTGGAGCATTTTAGAATCAAGAAAAATTATGTAAAATGTAAATGATAAAATTTCAAGGAATTTTTCCTACTGCACGTGTAGCATTTCCTGGGAAGATGTTATTGACTTTTTGCAAAATAAAAACAATAACATTAAATGCAGTACACTCTAAATTCATGGTTAGGAAGATTTGGAGATCTGGGAACGTGGTTTCTCTATAGGAGCCTTGAAGTGAGTGTTGATGTTTCAATTAGTGCCAATTCACAGCCTATGAGAGCTGTGGATAGCTACCATCTGGTGGCCTACTACATACAGAGAAGAGATGAATGTCTCGTGGATATAACTAACTTCCTGACAGATAATTTCTCTGTGAATAAATCCTCAAGCAATTCAAGTGTATATTTATTTCAGGCTTTTTATTGGAATAGATGAGACAGGTGAACAAATATCCATTAAGGAGTTACTGCCTTTTGTAGAACTTACGGTGACAAGAAGGCGATATAAAGTTCTCAATCATTCACAGAAGAATTGTGCAGCATGGTTTTCAGACATCCAATGGCACATTTGGACAGAATAAATGTCTGTTGTTCTCTTAGATTAATATTCCAAACGTTGAATTTGAAGCCCAGAATCATGTGGATTTATTTCAAAGTTCAGCTGTAAAGCTTCCCAGAGTTATAACCCAGCCAACCAGGAAGGCTTTGAGCTAGGAATTTTGTGGTTCATGCTACTTGAGGATGAATATGGAAATATGATATTAGACAGCTTGTTGTCAGTTTCTAAAAATCATTACACCCACAGAAATTCTATTTGGCCCACCAAATTTGCAATCTTCCAGCTCATATTTCCTAGCATTATATCTGCCTTGCTGTTTCACATCATGAGGCTAAAGCAAGAACTTTCAAAAAAGTAGAGTCCATCCCCTCAAAAATACCAGATTTCTTCTGAAATTGAGTTATGCGGGAAAGGAAATGAGAGAACGAATATATTTAATTAAGTTTTCTCAGACTAAGTGCTGAATTTTATTACATTCACTGGATATTTACGTTCTCAGCACATGCATTGGCATTTATTTTCCATTTCTCATCCTATTCTACCCTTCAATCTAGGCTAGTGACATAATGACAATTTACCGAGTGCTTATTAAATGACAGATCTGTGAAATCCTGATGTGCACTTATCATTTAACCTTAAAAATCAACCTCTATGGTAGTTACCATCTTCCTTTGCTGATAAGGAAACTTGCACAAAGTCACCAGCTGGGATGCAGTTATGCCAAGTTTCAGACTCGGTTGCATGTCTTATGCCTGTGCTCACAGACAGAACATTTGTTTTAAATGTTTATATTTACAGACCACATCTATACTGCATATCTCCAAAGATATTGCATCATATTTGAGATCTTCTCCAAACATTTAATTTATTACAGTAAACAAAGGGATCATAATTCAGCTGGTAATATTAGAGATCTTTGGATATATATTTGAAATCATAAAGAAAAAAGGAAGGGTTTATTTTAGGAAAAATATACCATTTTTATAAAAAGCACTTTATGGGGGCACCTGGGTGGCACAGTCAGTTGAGCCTCCGACTTCAGCTCAGGTCATGATCTTGCAGTTCATGGGTTTGAGCCCCACATCGGGCTCTGTGCTGCCAGCTCAGAGCCTGGAGCCTGCTTCAGATTCTGTGTCTCCCTCTCTCTCTGTCCCTCTCCTGCTCCCTCTCTATCTCTGTTTCTCAAAATAAAATAAAGACGTAAAAAATTTAAAAAATAAAATAAAAAGCACTTTATGGAGGTATAACTGATATGTAAGAACTATACATAATTAATGTAAAAACTTGACGAGTTTGGAGGTAAATATATACCTGTGAAACTATCACTGCCATCTATGCCATGAACGTATCTATCACCTGCAAAAGTTTCCTCCCAGCCTCTTTATTATTATTATGATATAATAAAACTTAACATAAGATGTACCTAGTATTTCTTGAAAGTATATAATACAATGTTATTAACCAATGGTACTCTACTGTACAGTAGATCTCTAAGACTCACTTGTCTTGAATAACTGAAACCTTATACTCTTTGATTAAAATCGCTCTATTTCCTCCTCCTCCCATCCTCAGCAACCACTATTCTACTCTCTGCTTCTATGAGTTTGGCTATTTTAGATTTCTCATAAAATAAAGTCTTATCAATTCCTCATAAATAAAAAATAAATTCTTCATAAATACAAAGCCTGGACAACACTGATGATAGTTTCACAGATGTGTACTTATCTCCAATCTCATTACATTGTTTAAATTAAATATGCATATCTTTTTGTATGTTAATCATACCTCAACAAAATAAAGAAATGGGAGATAAAGAACAATTCAAAAAAGTTTCTTAACAAAAGAAACAATCAAGAAAGTTCAAAGATAACCTACAGGATGGAAGAAAATATTTGCAAACTTATATATGATAAAAAGTTAACATCCAAAATATATAGGCAATTCTTTTTTTTTAAATTTTTTAAATGTTTTATTTATTTCTAGGAAAGAGAGAGAGAGAGACAGCGTGAGCAGGGGAAGGTCAGAGAGAGGGAGTCACAGACTGAAACAGGATCCAGGCTCCGAGCTGACAGTCAGCCCAGAGCCCGACGCGGGGCTCGAACCCACGAACCGCAAGACCATGACCCAAGAGGAAGTCGAACGCTTAACCGACTAAGCCACCCAGGTGCCCCTATATAGGCAATTCTTAAAACTCAGTAGCGAGAAGACAAATAATCCAAGTAATACATGAGCAAAGGAACTGACTCAATGTTTCCTCAAAGAACATGATACACATGACTGACAGGTATATGAAAAGGTATTCAACACCACTAATGATCAAGGAAATTTAAATCAGTCATAATGAGATATCACCTCACAGCTCTTATAAGGGCCACCATCAAATAGACAAAAGGAACAAGTGTTGGTAAGAATATGGAGGGAAGGGAACCCTTGCATGCTTTTCATGAGAATGCAGATTGATGAACCCCCTATGAAAAACAGTATGGAGATTCTTCAAAAAATTAAAACCAGAAAGACCATATAATCCATTAATCGCACTTCTGTTTAGATCGATAAAATAATTGCTATCAGGATCTTCAAGGGATATCTGAACTCCCATACGCGTTAAAGCATTATTCTCAAAAGACAAGATGTGAAGGCAACCTAAATGTCCACTGGCAAAAGAATGGAGAAAGAAAAAGTGGTGTATATACACAATGAAATATTGTTCAGTGTTAGGAAAGGAGGATATCCTACCATGCATCACACCATGATTGAATCTGGAAGCTAAATATATTCTTGCATTGACTAATGTGCCTCACTTGTTATATTTATTTATGCCTGTATATCTTATTAGCCTAAATATTATATTTCTATAGAGCTATTTAAGCACTTGTTATGGTATAATGCAAGCATTGATTGCTTTATTTATTTATTGGTTGTTGCTTTGAAATCTTTAATGATCTTAGAAATTTTAGAAGCTACATGATAAAATGTGTTCTCTTTCAGCTCAGCTGAACTTATTTATAGCCTTATTCTTCTTATGTCAGCAGCTATCATCAAAGATTATTATATATGCACCAGATTTATTTCAAGTCTTTTTTATATGAAGTAGTACTCTTAGCTGAAAGAATATATAACTTAAATTTTCCAGAAAAATATTTACTTCTATTAAATATCCTCAGAGATTTTCTAGTCCAACAACATGCTAATATCTATGTTAGCAACATATCTATAGATTTGGGATTTATATTTTCATATATGAAAAACTAGTAGATTTAATAAGTATAATTAGAATACCGAAGAGCTTAATAGAGGGCCTTGACAATGCATATTAAAAATAAACAGTGTTTGATAGCATACACACCAAAACCCGAACAATACAAAGAGTAGTATGGCTCCTAGGCAAGAATAGCATGCAAATTCACCAAGTGTTCCATAGGAAAACAAAAAAATAAACACATAAAAACTAATAGTAAACACAATGACTATAAACTTGCCTTAAAAAGGATATGATTAGGGGAGACTGGGTGGTTCAGTCGGTTGAGCTTCGGACTTCGGCTCAGGTCATGATCTCACAGTTGGTGGGTTTGAGCCCTAGGTCGGGCTCTGTGCTGCCAGCTAGCTCAGAGCCTGGAGCCTGTTTTGAATTCTGTGTCTCCCTCTCTCTCTGACCCTCCCCTGCTCATGCTGTCTCTCCTTCTCTCTCAGAAATAAATAAAACATTAAAAATTTTTTTTAAAAGGACATGATTATAATGACAAAATTTAGAAATGTGTATGTGTTTAGCTACTACATATAATGGTCAAGATATGTATCCTTTAAGCTTGGCTAAATTTATCTACAGCCATATTCCAGTGACGTCAGTGCCATCATAGAATCAGCAAATCCTGGCAGGACTCTGATCCCAATCAATGTCTTCCTTCTCTTTTCTGCTGCTACATAGGGCCAAGGTGATGATAGGAAAAATATTAAGTGATAGGGATCTAATGGAGACAGTAGTTCAAAATGCATCATGATCTAAAATAATACTGCTCAATAATTTGCAAAATAAAATCAGAGACCTTTCATGAACATAGTAATACTGAATCATTTACCTCCAGGCAATTTATATTTGATATTGCCCTTAAGCTATTTTCCATGTATTATGACTCCTATACGTAATGCAGCACTTCAACTTTGCCCTATTTCTTTCTGAGCCTGTGTGAAACCATTAGAAGCAGATTAGTAACTATTTATTTTGATGATAGGTGTTTTTCTGTGTGTAATAGAAAAAAGATTCAGAGTCCATGATGCTAGGAAATCATTCTGTAGCCGAGCTTTCCATCTCAACCCTAAGGGGAGAAAAGCTATTGATGTTGATGAGAAAGACTATTCACACAGTATATCCATAAACTCAATAGCTATTTTTCTTTGGTAACATTTTAAAGATTATTATTAACAGTTAAATCATAGTACTGATTATTTTATGTCATTATGCATTTCCTATGTTCAATTACTTGATGGAGATTATTTTTGTTTGGTATTTTAACAGAGTCCTTGGTTAACAGTGTTGATCTATGTAGTCTTGCTTTTTTCTTATGTTACAATGGAAAGCCATGAACCAATACATATATCAAAAATTCAGCACGCTTGTAACATGTATCTGTGGACGTGCTCCTCCCCTATCCCATTTACTCCTACCTCCCCTCATTTTAAAATAGCCACTATTTCGAAAATAGGATTATAGTTGCTGGACTATACAACATTATACTTCACTACACTATACTACACTACACTAACTTGAGTTTTATCACACATATATGCAGTTCTATATGAAATATTGGGCTAAAGTTGACTAATGTGGAATTATACAAAAGGGTATCATATGGTATAATATAATATACTATATTTTAAGTACAAACTTTTGTTTACAGCTACCTTCTCTTAATACTTTAAAGATAACACTTCATGTCTTCAGGCTGTTGCTATTATTGAGAATTCCATGGTCTTTTTAACAGTCATTCTATTATGGGTGATCTTTTCCTTTCTATTTCATGATTACTGTCTTTGCTATTTTCTCACTTTTACTGCAGTGAGTCTTGGCATAGATTTCTTTTTATTAATCTTATTTGGGATTCATTGAGTCTGTGGATCTATCTATATTTTTACATCTGGTAAATTTGCTCTTATTATGATTTTAAATAGTATCTCTTCAGCTTTCTACTCAGCCTTTATTCCTGGAACTTCAACTAAGCGTAAGTTAGAAATTTTCTTTCTTTTGTCTATGTGTTTTAACCTCTCTCTCTTTCTTTTTTTTTTTTTTTTATGCCCTGGTCTTTACTTATTGCTTTCAAAGTATTTTTTCTTACATATATTTTTCAAGTTCATATATTCTTTCAAATGCACCTAATCAGTCATTTAACCTTCCACTAAGTTTGTTTTTATTTCAATGACTGTTTTTCATATCTAGAAATTCAATTTATTTTTCAAATTTGTCAGTTATATTTTTGTCTTCTTGTTCTACACATACTTTATAACTGTATTTTTTTCCTTAAATTTTTTACTTAGCTAGTCTGTCCTCTATATCTGGCAATTCCCAGATCTGTAGTTCTTACTGTCAAGACTTTGTATCTTTTTTTGTTTATCGACATAGTTAGTTTCTATTTTGTTTGGTAATTTTCAGCTCTGATCTTAATCCTGCACGTATTTGAACAAACCTTCCTCCAGATATCATTTGTTTCTAATTCTGAGAGTGGCTAACACTGATCTACAACTATTTCAGCACCCTACTAACTTGGAGGAGTTATCTCAAGTTCAACTTCCTAACTTGCTACTCTTCCTATAGTCATATCACAAAGGGCATGGAGACTCCGGCCAGCCACCAGTCCAGCTTGTGTACTCCAACTCTGCTTCTCTGTATTATGTTCCCTGCCTCTCAGACTCTGCCTCATATCCAAGTCCAGTTTTCTGATGCTCCAACTCCAGGCTAGTTGAAGCTCTGATTCTTAATCCTCTAAACCCTGCTTACATTTGTGTTTATTTGTTTGTTTGTTTTGGGAAAGTGGAGTGTGGAGATTTCTCCTACCATTGGTGAAGAGAACAATGGTATAAAGAGTGAATGTCACACTGGGAGACATCACCACTCTGGTGAACTGTTGGTGAGTTTTTCAATCTTCCTTTTAAACACATGCACTATAGATATAGAGATAGAGATGATATATGATAGATGATGGACACATAGATGATAGATAGATGATAGAGAGATAGATAGATGAAAGATAGATACAGAGATAGCTATAGGTTTTTCTGGCATTTTGTTTTCATGTTCTTTTAAAGAAGTGCCAATAAAACTGTTCTACACAAGGGAATTATTTTACCTAGCTCAGAAGAGTTTCATAGAGTTTAAAGGCTTTCATACTGTTTTCCTAATATTCAAAATCAATTTTCATTTTATAATGTTATACTTCTGTTTCCTGAAATTCTTCCTATAATTGTAGATAATGATCACAGCCTCCTGAGTTTATATATTATATCCATTTCTTCCATTTTGATAATGATCTCTTATGTTATATTAGCTTAAGCTTTATTAAGGATTTTGTAGAATTTTCAAAACATGGTTAACTACTTATATAGCTCTTAAAAGGAGACATGCAGTGGAAAAATCAAGCCTGTGTGAAAAAGTAATTGAAAACACACAAAATATACAGTAAAAATGCAATTACGTTAAAAATAGAGTCTGTAAACTAGGTCACTGAAAAGCTGTCAGAATATTTTGGTTTTTGTTTGGTCTCCAACTTTTTAACAATACTATTTTCAAAGAAAAAGAAGTGAACGTATTGTCTGTGAGTTAAAGAATTTAAAGAAAACATGACATTATAAAAGAAGCTAATGATCTTCATCTACCTAGATTAAAAAATATATGAGATGATAAATTAAATATATGTTTACTCAATTGCAGCACCTAGATAAAAATGCAAATGTGGTGTGTAAAACTATAAACAGTGCTTAATTAAATAATGACTCAGTGTCTGGAGAAAAGGAGACCTATGCAACAGCTATGTGGTTTTTTTGCTTGGTAAAAATGCAAATGAAATCATTAATAGTTTATAAATGAACCTAGATAGGAGACAGCTAATGCCTATCCTGTTCTAAATTAAATAAAAGCAATAAGTGTTCCATTACATTCATTGAGGTAAACTCCAAAGTCACCTTATATTTACGAAATATAAGATTTAAATGCTTATCTTATTGTTTTTGTCTCCCATGAAATCATTCTTTATGCTGTTATGAATTTTGGCATTAAAGCAAAGTTAGTTAGAACATCATTTTCTCTCATTGTTCTATTCAATTTCTCCTCTCCTCTCTCTGCCTTTCTTTCTTCACATATACACATGTATACACACTCACACATGCACAGGAAAATGTCTATATACAAAGAGAGAGGAGAAAAGACACAATAAAATCACATCGACCTATATGCTTTTAGGTCAGCTCCAGCATTAGGTGACCATATTCTTGCCACTAAGAGTTATTTAATATTCAAAGGAAGGGTTTGGTATGGTACTTTCACTTTAATATTTATAGAATTTGATTGCAGCTGGCTCCTCCACTCCTCCACTTTAGGGTGTGGTAGAGAAATGGACTGAACAAAACCAAATGTATTATGTGATCAACTCTCAATGATTAGTGTATTTTAAAATTGTGTGTCTTCTTCATGATGGAGTTTTTGTTTATATCCAGATCATCTCTCTCTGTACTCACAATTCTACTCAGTCTCTCCTGCTTCCTTGCCCAAGGAATGCAAATAATTTTAATTCTAGCAAGAAAAAAATGTAATTATGAAAGCAAATCTGCTGAAAAAACTGCATTCCCCAAACAAATATAAACTGCCTTTAACACTTTTAGATTATCAATGTGCTACTTCCCTTCATTACAACCGATATGTGGATTTCATGTAAATAAATTATTTGAATAAGGCTATATACAGCAAAGAATATAAATTATAGAAATGAATAAATAATTATTCTGATATTCAAATATACTTTGAAAATCACATTGGTTAGTGCAGTGAGATGTAAAGGTAGTAAAGAGAATGTCAAATCAGAGGAGAATTACAGAAGGCAATAATTTTATTTCTTTATTTAACTGTTTTTAGTTTTACCTTAAACATAAAAGGTTTGCCATGCCCTAAGAAGATGAAATATTGTTATGAGATCATGACTGAACAAAGAATTTTGTGTGGGAGAAGGAATAATATTGACAGAGCAAGGTGAAATGAGCCAAAGCAAAGTATGACAATAACAAGAATTCATGTGCGTATAATATTTTCAGCTGGTTAAGAACTCTAAGATCCATTAGTTCATCTGATATGTAAGCTTTCTTGGTTGAGAAGGTAGGTGTTATTACTCCGATTTTAAGTATGAGGAAACTCAGTAAACATTGCCAATCATAGCCAAAATGCCCAATTTGAAACTCACAGAACTGGACTAAGTGGAACAAAGTAGTTTAGGAGAGAATAGGCTTTTCATGGGGTGGTTTAAAATTAGTAAAGACATAGGCACTATTTCCTAGTGAGTGCACACTTTAGAGAGTTTTGACTGTGGTAAAGAAAGTTAGCCTAGCAGGCAGTTAGCCACTCAGCCTACTAAAATAACATTGATGACCTTATGAAATTGTTTTCAAAGATGGTTGTAGCAATTCCTACCAAGTTTTTCCAACTCAGAGGAAGAGTTAGCTTCCCCACCCTTTAAAAATACAGGCTAACGTTGAGACTTTGCACTAAGTTTTCATCAGGCCTCTAAAATAGACTTGCTGATGGAAAAAAAGATTCATAAGTATTATTCTATCATCTCCTTTTTCAAGACATTGAGAGCAGCACTGTCTTAACTTGGGCTCCTATAGCAAAATACCATAGACCAGGTGGCTTAAACAATGGCCATTTATTTCCCACAGTCTAGAGGCTGAGAAGTCCAGGATCAAGGCTGCAGCAGATCCAGTATCTTGTGATGGCCCTCTTCCTAATTCACACAGTGATGTGTCCTCACATGGTGGAAAGAGTGAGGGAACTTGAAGGGGTTTCTTTTACATGGACACTATTCCTATTCACAAGGGCTCTACTCTCATGACCTAATCACCTCCCAAAGACCCCCACCTCCTCATGCCATTACACTGGGGATTAAGTTTCAACATCTGACTTTTGGAGGACACAAACATACAGGCTACAAGCAAGCATTTTATTCACTGATGGACACTCCTTTCTCTCCATTTCAACCACTGTAAAATACTTTACCCTAAATGAGTATGCAAAAAATATTTATTGTATAAATAAACAGATTTCACTTGTGACTACAACAGTTAGTTTATTACTCAATATTTATTCATCCTTACCTCCTTACTAACAGCTTTGATTTTGTTGGATATGCAAGTGACCAGTTACAAAACCACACTTTCCAGCATTTTGGGTAAATATATGATATAGTTCTGGCATGTGCCTAACTCCTTAAAAGGAAGACTATTCAGCCAGAATGACTCTTTGACCTCTTGTTCTCCTTGGAATATGGTTGTGATATAAGGGCTCTAACAGCCACCTGTCACCATTAAATGAGATGCACATGCTAGATAGCTGAGCCGGGAGACAAAAAGAAACTGCGTCTTTGATGGTATCATGGATATGTTAAACCTGATTGAAGTCACTCATTATGGAATTTTCATTGTCTGAAGAAAACATACACTTATCTTGTTTGTTTATTTATTTGTTTACTTATTTATGTTTATTTATTTTTGAGAGAGAGCACGTGGTAGAGCACAGCAGGGGAGGGGCAGAGAAAGGAAGACACAGAATTAGAAGCAGGCTCCAGGCTCTGAGCAGTCAGCACAGAACCTGACACCAAGCTCAAACTCACGAACTATGAGATCATGACCTGAGCTTATGTCAGATGCTTAACTGACTGAGCCACCCAGGCGCTCCATATTATTTTTTGTTAAGCCTCTATTACTTACTTGGATTTTCTGTTATATTTGGGTGAGCTCCATATATTATCCTTACCCAATGTGTATTGTTCCATTTCCAGATGATTAAACTGAGGCACCTAGAGGTTAATTGATGTGAATGATCATATAGCAAGTCGATTTCAAAGCAGAAGGAAGAATTCTGGTTTTCTGAGTCCCTACCTTTTTTTCACTATAACACAGCTGAAATACCTATGAAGTGGTAAAATCTTTGGGGGAAGGAAGTTACCATTACTTTATTTCTTTTAATATATCTTCTGGCATATGTGCCGTTTTTGGTACTGGATCCCCAGCGTAGACAAACAAGTCTCTTGTCTGCATGGAGTTTGTATTTTAATGGTTAAATGAATACACTAATGAATGTATGAGTAACCAATACTTTTCTATCTTTTTTTTTCTGAATGACCAACCTACCAGACATGATAATGATTTATTTCATTCTTCACATTTAGAAAAGCACATGAATATATCCACCCCTTCCCTCCCTCATTGTATCAATGAGTAATCTGAGACCCTCTGACATGAAATGTTATGCTCAAGGATAAACAGTTCTGGAAGAAACTTTGACATTGGCTGACAAATTTATATTACCAAGATCATGAAACAAAGAGAGTCGATCAAAATTCCTGTAACAAATTGCAGGATGGGTCTACTAAGCTAGCTGTAGCTGGATGCTGAAGGGAAGCAGGGTTTCTACTTCTATGCCAGGCACATGGTGGTAGAAGAAATTTTGTATACTCTCTGCAGGCTAATAGGAAATGAAAGCCAACAAAGAAATGATGGTTTCAGAATGTCTGCAAATTGAAGGATCTACACCAAATTGTGCAGAAACAAAATGCTTTCTTTCACATCAGAGCAATAGATAACCACCTGTGACCAAAGGACCAAGCAGAGTCTAAAACAGCAGGTGGATCCACAAAAGAGCAGCAGCTTTTGCAAAACAGAACACCAAACAACTCTTTGAGATAGCGACTCAGTCCACATAGGATCAGCCCTGGGCAAAGTTTCTCCTTTAGAAGTGTCTCTGCAAAGTAACTGCTTTTTGCAGGAGAGCTTTGGTTGATGCTGAGTACAAAGAGACTAACCAGAACTGGGATTTAAAAAAGTAGTTGGTCCTTAATGCAATATGTTAACAATTTGGATCAAATCTGGCACTTCTTTGTCATGGGCCAAATAAGACTTACATCAAATATTTCTCAGCTGTTTGAAGAAAATCAATACTATTTACAGTTATAGCAAAACTCAGTGTGGATAGAGACCACGTAGGTACCAGACATTTTGAACGGAATAATAGGGTTTGCTTTCATTTTTATTTATTTATTTTTTAACTAGTGGAACCAAGTCAGGCTTAATACATTTTATTGATTTTCTGTCGCACTGTTTTGAATACATATGTGCCTGGTTGATACAATGGCATAACGATATCTCCACCACTTTAGTTTGTTTTCTCATCAAATGCATTGTGTCAGTCCAGATTTCTAGGCTTTTGTTTTACATATTCTCCAAATTATGATGAAAATGTAAAGGACAGCACAGAATAGCTATGCAAGCCTCCGTGGGAAAACATGTCCACGTGAAGAGAAACTTCCAGAAGATTTGCTGTTTGTGTAATATGTTGACTGAATGTTTTGTTTATGTAAACAACACTTTACAGAGATAGATTAACTAAATTTTAAGCAAGTTCTTCATTTTGATTGTGTGTGTGTCTTTTACATGATCACAAGTGAGAAAGGGAAGATTTTGAAGTTTAGGCAGCTGATCTGGAGATACCATTATTCTTTATGAAAAAAAGTAAGATTTTAAGAACTTTGAGAACTTGAAAATTTTTCCGTACATAGGGTATCTTCTGTCTTTTTGATATGAATTTCCATAATTAAAAATTTTATTAGTCGTTTTATATAAACATGGGAAATGATTACCTTTATATGGAGTCTGATATTAGGTCTAAAATTTAAGCTTTTATATTTGAATACTGCATACAAAGTCAGATTACATTTTGAAGGCCAACCTATTCTGTATAAATGTGAAATTTACCCTTTCAAGAAAGATGTTTATATTTCAGGTTGTATATTTGCATCTCCTAGAAATTATTGATCTTGTGATAAATGTTATACTTTCATATTTAATACATTCTAATTGTGTCATGGATGTCAGCTCCTTGAGAAATATATATATGAGAAATACATGCTATAACATACACATAGAGTAACACTTATATGATGTGTATATGAATATTTATACACGCTAATTTAGTAGCTATCTTAATCTACATATTCTTTCCTTACAGTGGCATACCCAGGGAAGGTAGATGAGTGTGGTCTATCCTTGATATAGGCATTGTCTTTAGATAATTAAAAATAATAATAAACCAACTCAAAATTGATATTTTTGTCAACATAGGTCAATAATTCTAAATAATGCCAATAATAAAAAATCTCCTTCCTGAATATATCTTTTGTCTAAATAATAAACAAGTGCTAGAGTTACTGCTGAATTTTAATTAATTAAAGGCACATGTGTGTGTGTTTACGTGTGTGTGTGTGTGTGTGTTTCAAATTAGTGCAATTTATTACTTAGCCTCTAAATATCCACTGTCTTATTTTCTACATGGCATTTTCTGTGTACCCACTGCCTCATTTTCTGTTTTCTGTCTAACCAGCTATGGAACATCAACCCATTTTTAACCTACAGAAAAATAAATAAATAAAATTTACATGCAAAATATTTGTGTGTGGGCTTTTCTACCAAAGAGTAAGTTTCTTGCAAACTCCATTCTATTTGCTCTAACATACAAAGAAGTTTAGTCCCTTACTCCTACTGATTCTACCTTTCCATAAAGAAGGATCATTAATGTGCTCTGATCAAAAACAGAGAAATTATCTACTGTAGATTCCACGATTTAGCAGCACAGAAGAAATAGAAGCAGTTTCGGCATTTGCAGAACGGAGATGAATTCCCAGCTCATCTGAGCTGTGCTACTGCCCTGCCATTTTGGTTATAAATAATATTTCCGCTCCACTATGTAGCAATTTAAGGAGATTTCATATTCATAAGGGCAGATTTCAGGACGCTGTGCCTATGAGAGGGAAGTCAGCCTTGAGAAAAATCATTTAGCTCGCTAATATTTAATCTCATTACCTGTAAAAAGGGGAGCTTATTTCAGAATTCCTTTTAAGTATAAATACTGATGTTGAGGAATCTTGAATGAGACTTCTTACGGCTGCCATAGTTAAGTGCATAAATCATATTTTATTTTAAGAGTTCTTTAGCCTATCCAAACAGCCAATGCAATAGTGCTAACAACAAAAAGGACATTAATTAAACATTTCCACGCTTTATGTTAAAAGCTGCGTATGCATTTCTTCCATTGATCTTGGCCTTTCCAAGTTTTTTGAGGAAATGGAACCACCCTCCTTTGACTTGTTCAAGCCCTTGAACACTTGAGTCTTCTATGTCCTTCACCCCTGCATGCAATCCTTCAGCGCCTCCTCTCAAGCTCTCTTTGGGACGCCAGCAGTAACCTTGTCATGGTTTTCTGCTTCCATTTCCCCTCCTACAATCCATTTTCTGTAGAGCAGTCAGAGTGAACTTTCAAAAATGCCAATTAGATCATGTTATTGACCTGTTTTAACCTTCCAATGGCTTCAGAGTTGCACTAAAATCCATTTTCCTTAGCTGCATTGACCGGAGTCACCCAACCAGAGCCTGCTTGTCCGACCATCTCTGTCACTTCTCTGTACCCCCACTGTAGCCAGCAACCGGTCCTTGTTCTATTTTTCATGAATTCCATGTTCGTTTCTCACCTCGAGGGCTTGGCATTTACTGTTGCTTCTTGCTGAGAAAGCTCCGGCCTGAGTGCTTCACACTGCTAGCTCTTTCTTGTTAAATGACATCTCCTCAAAGCCACCTGCTCATGAACGCTTCCTGGAGTATTTTCACAAGGATTCGTTGTTGCTTTTACTTCATTATATCATTTTAGTTTCAAAACCACCTCTCAGGTGACATCAGTCCTCCTTAAGTGTATGTCCTGGAGCAATCTGTCATTGGTGCACAGTACCATGTTGTGTGACTGTGTATAAGTGCTGGTTGGAAACAAACAAGTGAATATATAACCCCATATGATGGAGGATTTCTCCCAGGGCCTCCTGTACTGTGTAGGGAGAAAATTTGTCACATGTATATTTTAGATAGGATATTTGGTTAGGCAAAAATCTGGAAATTCAGGATAACTCTCTTTCATGAGCTCACAAAATATGTATTTGAATAGGCATACTTATACACACATAAAAATACAAAATCATGAGTGTGTATCTTGGTTGACTTTTATTGTGTCTACTGCGTGAACCATACCCATATTAAGAAACAGAGCATTGCTGGCCCCTGAAAAGCTGCCCTGTTTTGCACTTCCAGCTACTATTACCTCTCTCCCCACAGCCAAGGATAGCCATTATCCTCACTTCTAAGAGATTATGTTAGTTTTCCTGGCTTTGAACTTTTTGCAAACAGAATTCTACTGTGTATATTCATTTTGTTTATGGCCTTCCCCCCCAGCCCCCTCAATGGTATGCTTTTCAAGATTTTTCCATGTTGTGTATAGCTACAGATTTGGGGGGATTGCTCTATTGTAGTCCACTAATTGAATAGAGCAACCGTATTCCATTTGGATCATTTCCAGGTTTTGGGCATATTAAGAATAAGTTGCTATGGACCTTCTTGCACATCCCATTTGGCGACCACATTAGGAATAGAATTGCTTGGTTGCAGAGGGTGCATTTGTTTACCTTAAGTCAATGCTGACAGATTTTCAAAGTGACTGTACCAACTTTACTCCCAACACAAGTGTAGCCTCCTTGCAATATTATTTTTTTTCACTTTTCATTGAAATAGGCAGGCACAGAATGCAACATGCATGTAATTACAACCATCTTCTCCAAATTATGTTCATTCTACTATATCAACTAAACAAGAACTTCAAAAAAAGTACAATGTTTCCTCTCTGCAGTCATTTCCCTGGGAATATTGATTTCAAAACAAGATAGAACTCCAAATCTGATAAGTAAGCAGAATCTTGAGAGTCAGGCAACATGATGTATGGAAAGACCATAGGGCCCATAGCTAAAAGGCTTACATTCCAGTCTTGCCTTTTCCTTCTACTGGCTCTGGATTGTTCAAATCATTCAGTCTCTCTATTTTCTGAGTTATTCATCCACAAAATGGGGATTAAAGAAAAATTTTATATAACTTAGTTTTCGTGAAGCTTCAATAAAGCAATGTGTGGGATTCTCTCCTTACCAAGATGTAGAATAATCCCTACTTCAGTCAAGAAAAGATTAACAATGTGGATGGAACGAGAGTGTATTATGCTAAGTGAAATAAGTCAGTCAGAAAAAGAAAAATATCATATGATTTCACTCATATGTGGAATTTAAGAAACAAAACACATAAACATAGGGGAAGGGAATGAAATTAAGGTAAAAAACAGAGAGGGAGATAAACCATAAGACACTCTTAAATACAGGGAATGAACTGAGGGTTGCTGGAGGGAGTTAAGTGAGGTAGTGAGATGATGAGCTAAAGGAGTGATGGGCATTAAGGAGGGCACTTGTTGGGATGACCACAGGTGTTATATGTAAGTGACAAATCACTAAATTCTATTCCACTGGTGTTATTTGTAAGTGATGAATCACTAAATTCTATTCAATACTACATGATATCTTAACTAACTTGAATTTAAATAAAAAAGAAAAGGTTATTTAAAAAATGACTACTATATTTGATAACACTTGCATATGCTTCTATAGCATTCTTTACCCCTGCTCTCTTTTTACAAAAACTCCTGAATTGTACTTGGAGATCCATGTGGTTCTTTAGAAACTTATTCTACCCCTGGTTTTATGCAGGGATTTGCAATATGTAGGCTTTGCCAACCCATGCTGTCATTTTCTGGGCCACAGGAATTATTTTAGCATGGAGCACTCCAATTACCTCTCAGATCTCTTCCAGGATTGTGGGAAGGCTTTTCTTCATTTTCATTTTTTTTATAACAGCTTTATCGAAATATAATTCACCTATCATATAATTTGCCCGTTTAGAATGTACAATTCAATGTTTTTTAATGTATTCAAGGAATTATGGAACCATCATCACTACCTAATTTCACAGGACTATTTCATCATCACCAGAGAAACCCATTAGTAATCATTCCTGATTTTCTTATAATCCCATTCCCTCACAGACCAAGGCAATTGCTAGATTTGACTACTTTTGATCCTTTATGTAAATGAAAAACTATAATATGTGGCCTTTTGTGACTGGCTTCTTTCACTCAGAATAATCTTTTCAAAGTTCATTCACGTTGTAGTTTGATCTTGGTCTGAGCAGTCAAAGGATACTGTTAATTACTGCTGAGGGATCTGAGAGTGCTTCCTGATGTTTGTTTGGTTGAAGATCTCCTAGTAGTCTCCTCTCTTACTGGATTATGCTACACTGTCATAAGTCATGCCCTTGTACCCAGCTCTGTAGACAAACATTTTCCCTATGTCCTAGAAATGTATTTCCTGGCCTGCTAGTGGCCTAAAACTATACTGGACTTATTCTTCACCCTTATTCCCATGCTCATTGGATATTTATGTAAATCTAAATTTTTGTAAGCTTTTTCTTCATGCTGTCCTTTTAACTTTGATCACTGAGATTGGTCACAAAAATCAGCACTTTCTCCCACTCTAGCATCTGGCTGTGGGAATGATACTGATGAGGAGCAACACTGTTACTTGTAAACCATCCTGATCTCCATTAGAGGAGCCTCTTTCAATGACCAGAATCAGCCTTTTTATTTCTTCCTATTTCAAGGCCTGTTCCTCCTTGTGGTAGGTCTCAAGGTAGACCAAATCTGCCAGACAACTACTGCTCTTACTAAAGCTGAAGTGTTCTTTCTAAGATCTCTTCTGCCACTTAATTTTTCTGGTTCTTAGTGATTAATTTACAAGATCTTCTCCCCTTATTTCTGTTCTCCAACATTCATGTCCAGGGGAATCCTGGATTACAAATTCACAAAAACATGTATAGAAATGACCGACAAAGAGTGGGAGCGTTGCTTCATCTTTATGTGCAACCACCTAGAACTGTTACCATGAATTCACAAATTTATCACAGTGTGCATGATTATTGTACACTCCCTTAATTATAAAATGTTAATTTTACATTTTCCCAAACTCTTCAATTTCAATAGTTTAAAGACTACAATAGCAAGTATTTGTTTCATTTTTTGAAATTTCCAAAAGATATGAGCAAACCTGGCTCTATCAGGTTGTCCATTGGTTAAGCCTGTGCAATAATTCGAATGCCTTACTAGACAGCAGCATCCAACATATATATCATACACTTTTTGTTACTGCTGCTGTCATTCAAAGCTGATTGTCATTGAATTCATGATGATTTTATTAGCTCTCTACTACTCATACTTACTACTTATGCAATGGTCTAAGAAGTTTCAATTTGTAATATGAGCTCCCCCCATACCCCATCCCTCAAAAAAAAAAAAAAAACCCATAACAACAAGGGAGGAGAGGGTGAAAATAAGCTACTAGACAGAATGAAAAGGAAAAAAAAAAACAAACCAATTATCTCTTTAATTAAATTAGTATAAAAAATCACTTCAGATAGTGCAATATAAATAAACGTACTTTCCTTTCCATGATTTATGTGGTTTTGGTATGGATTTGGTCAAGACTCGTTCAACAAAACACATATAACGTATTTACTATAGTCACGGCATGAATGGGCAATAACACACCAAGCAAAACAGAGGGCTTGTTTCCAAGAATGTTACATTTAGAAGTTTGGACAGTTGCCTGTTGTTCTAATTCACTTTGCCAAGACTAAGAAAAGCTGAATTTAACAACACAAAATTCACTGAAAAGTGTCATCCCCTCAAAATTAGAGTGAATGTTAAGAATCTCACTTTAAGTAAAATTTTCTTGGATATTGTTTTTTGGTTCTAATTTAATGACAGTAATAATCCCATTTAAGGGTATTTAAATTTGATACAAAAGACAATATTAGACTGAAAGGACAGGTAGCATCTTTATTCGAAGCAAACATCACCAAACATAAAAGAAAAGGCTAAGTATTTCTCACAGTTTACCAGTAGCTACTTAAAGTTATACATCATTCAACTGGGATCATTACTTGAAGATCTCCAGCCAATAACACAGTGTGCTTGAGACCCATTCCAGCTGTTGAACAGCTGAGCACTGGGCTAAGCAACATTAGCATAGTATTTAATCTAACCCTCAAAACAACTTCAAGAGTTGCTTTCTATTTTTAACCCCATTGCATAGATAAGAAAACTGAAGTTTAAAGGGATGGGTAATTTATCTGATTGAGGTCATACAATTAGGCAGCTACAGTATCATAATCCAAACTCAGGTCTATTTCCATCATCTGCTAACCATGTTGTTGTACCGTGTATTACATCTGGGAAGGATATGTTTCCAATTCATAACTTTTTCTTTCTACTTCTTCCAATGCTTTCTTTGATGTGGGTTTCTTTTGTATACTAGCTTTCTATAGAAACAACAGTGGTGTCTATTCAAGTGAAGGTAAATTTGTTGTCAAAATGTTTTATCCTCATCATATAGAATAGTGTTGTTACTTTAAAGAAAAAGGAATTGTCAGATAATATTGTAGACCTATATAAAATTGGGAATTAAATAGTGTAATAATTCATTGGTCAAACTTATTTTATCATAGAACCATAGAACAGTGGAAAAGAGTGAGTGTGTGTAGTTTTACTTTTTCCTACTCATTCCTATTTGAGACAGGCTGATATCCAAAGATTTAAAACTTTTTTGAAGCCAAGATGCAAATAACCCATAACAGAACCAAGTCTCAATTCTTTTGATTCCAATTTCAATAATTCTTTTAAAAAATTAATTTAATTTAATTAGACATTCAAAAATAATTTCCTCTTCTGAATTTGTCCTACATATGGAGAAAATGTGAAAATATTTTCATAATAGAGTAAATAATTGAGACCTAAAAGTTCTGTTTAACATCATCATTTAGATTATTTTTATTACATCACCCAGAAAGCTTTTGTCATAAAGTCAAGGGATGAAATTATAAGTTAAATGTAAACACCTTAATGGAGACTTTTTGAATGATGCTTTAAAAATACACACTATTTGAATGTCTCAGAATAATTGACATATTAGAATTTAACAATAAATCTTTATTCCTTTTCTAAATTCTTAACATGGATTAGAATGATTGTTTTTGTTCCTGCTGTTTTTAGAAAGATGCTTCAGTTGTTGTTTTGGGTAAATGCTTTAGTTCTAAAAGAACAATTTCCATTTCTAACTCTAACGTTTAAAAAATGATGTGTAAAATGGCAGATATTAAGAAAAGAAATTCAGTTTTGACAGCCTTTCATTAATTAAAGTCCACTAAATGAATCTATTTATAAGAATGTTTAATCAACTGAGTTTCTACAGACTTAAAAGCCATGTTTTTAAGAGATAATCAAGTTAGAACAAAAGAGAAAATTCTGCATGCCCTTTTGGTTGGACCTATATCAATAGTTTAAAAGCTTTTTGATGCTTTGAAACACAGGATTGGTTTCCTGACAATGATTTATATACTAATATCCCTGGCCTATTGCCTCTTTTCCATAATCATAAAGCTGTTCAAGTTTGGATACTAGAGGTAAACATGACAATATAAAACATGCTGACCCCAAGCGGTGTTTCTCTCACATTCAAACATACTATAGATAATAGTAAGTGGTAGAGGTAAAAAAAAGAAATAAATAAAATAAATAAATAAATAAATAAATAAATAAAAAGAAAGAAAGAAAGAAAAAGAAAAAGGAAAGACAAAATCTTTCATCCTGTGAAAGGGTTTTTTGCAGGGGGAGGAAATAAAAGCATTTAAAATTCATATTTTTGGACTAAGGGGATTAAATTCATGGGCACTTTAAGAATATTAATAATTGAGTGCTTCACACAAGCCAAGTAATATGCCATCCTTCTAAACACAAGTTAGACAGTTTTTGTCCGAAAGGCTGAGCCCAAGGCAGAATGGTAGTACCCATGGAGATAGAGCCAGTGATTTGCTGTATTATGACTAAGAAATTAGTTCTGTCAGAAATTGCATCCTTTTTTTTCCAGAATGAACTTGAATATAATGGGACTCACCTTTCTCAAAAGACCATTCAGTGACCATCTATTATTGTTCAAGAATGGTCCATGGAATTCTCATTAACTTCCATTCTGACCCTACATGATTTTATCAATATCTTCCTTTCAACTACATCCAATATTCCGCTCAAGATGTGTTCTGGTAAGCACACTGTTGTCTATCAAACTACACAGACTACCAGGGTCTGTGTCCATTTCCTTCTGTCCCTGGTATAATTTGGTGGATGGGGTGACACTCTTATTATCACTAAATTTTCTCACTTTTATCTCCCCTTGAGTCCAGTGGATAGTGTGAAGACGTGCATTAGGGGAGCCATGTTAAAAAATATTTGAAAAGCAATGCCTTAGAGAAGGATACTACAAAGGTCAACTTGGCATTAATAAATAGTCTTTTTCAAGGCATAGATAGGGAACTACTACTTTATATTTTCTTTGACTATGTAGTTCTAATACAGCTTCTGGTTCAATTACTTTAATATCAGTGATTTCAATATTACCATTTGATATCAACCTTATTTAATCATTTGTAGTCATTTCATGAAAATCTCCAATAATGTAAAGCAGAGAGAAAAATATATTTAAAAGTATGTTTTACTCCACAATGGGAAAATCCATAAAGATATTCATAGGAACTTCGATTTCAGTGTAACTATCTTTCCCTCAAAGTCTCACTAAAACCAAACCAAACTTCTATCCATTTTATGTCACTAATCTTGTTAGCATTTTCCTTTCATTAGCCCAGGCAAGAGACAGAAAGAACTCGATCCTAGATTTCTGCTCTCGGTTACCTTCTTGAGTCAGTAACTTGGCACTTTCTCAATCTTAAAAATCTCTCTTGTTGGTTCCCTCCTCTTTATCCTTACTGTCTCTACCCTAATTCTCTTCTTTTATTCTTTTCAGTTGGATAAGTGTATCACCCTTCTTATTTATCTTTTTTTTCCCTCAGGACACTTGGGTGGCTCCGTAGGTTAAACATCCAACTTCGGCTCAGGTCATGATCTCACGGTTCATGAGTGGAGCCCTTCGTCAGGCTCTGTGCTGACAGCTCAGCCTGCTTCAGATTCTGTGTCTCCCCTTCTCTCTGCCTAGCTCATGTTTTCTCTTTCTAACAAAGAAATTAAAAAAAAACATTTAAAAAATTTAAATTATCTTTCTCTACACTTATCTTTCTCTAGTCCATCCTCAATATCATCTCCAAGCTGATCTCTCCAACACAGATATATGACTGGTCAACTAACAATGGAAATATAATTTTGAAAAACTTGATTACAGATTAATCGAATGTTCTGCAAAATATATCAAATTTTTCTTAGCGTGAACCTTCCTTAAAGGTTCTCAATTGATTCAACATTCCATTTTCCCCTTCTGAATTACTTAGTGTTCCCAGACCTCGTCAGACTCATGCTTTCATATCTGATATTCCTTTCATCTGTCATGTCTGTTGCTGATTGTCACCCAAGTGCCTCTTCATCCTGTCAGTTTTAGCTCAAGACTCCTCTGCTCCTTAAATACATCTTGGATTCTCTCAGATAAGGATCAGCAATCTGCCTTAAGTTCTTCCTGCATCTGGCATATAACTTTAACATAGTAAGGATACATTGCATAATAATTTTTGGTCAGTGTGCTGATCCATTCTATCTACATTCTATAAAGTCCTAGAAGGTAGAGGCCAATACTACCCCTGTATTTATGTCCTGAGTCCCTAATGTAAAGCTTGAATGGAGTAGACACAGTACAAATTTGTACAAATAAAATAAACTTGTACAGTACAAATAAGCAAATTTGCCAAATAATCTCTCATATGACTGCAAGAACAAAAAAAGACATTATAGGCTTCCCAAATTGTGATTAATATTAAATAATTCTTCATTCATAGCCACATTATGATCCCTAGCTCTTAAAATAATATGGTTTTAGTAGGAGACAAACTACAACAGAATGCTAAGAGTTCCACAATTTTTGCCAATGGTGATAAACAGTAATAAGGGAATTATTTCCCACTGGTTGCTAGACCATCCGGGGGAAAATCTTTATCTATTAAAATGTAGAAATCCTAAATGCAAATATTTATACTTGTTCGGTGACACCTAAGTTGTAGAAATGTACATTTTACCTCCCTAAGGCATTGAAGGAGGATGATGGTAAGATACTCATCTCTTTTTACCTCTGCAAGGAATAGGACAAGGTACATATCAATTTCAAAAACAGACTTTGATTATAGCAGGTGGATAGTGAATTTACTGATGAGATAACGCAGAGTTAAGTGGTTGGTAGGGATGTAAAAGTGAGCATCACTTTATGCATCCTTATATTAGTTTTGTCAATAAATATGAAACTTGAACTTCTTTTATTTGAAATGGCAAATTTCACCAACATTTTAATACAAAGTGACGGTGTGAACTAACTTTGACTTGAAAATTCCTCACTTGACAAATTGCTTTTTTTGCTAATTGTTATGTTCAAGTCATCCTCCTGATAGACTAAATCTATGCACATATAGTAGAAATATCATTAAGATAATTTAGTCTTGGATCTTTCCTGATCCAGAGAATATTTTGAAAAATTTCTTATGTACCACCATTGCAAAAACCAAAGTTGTTAGTTTTAAAAAGCCTAAAGACATCACGTATCTTTAACATACACGTGCGCATAAGTCGTACCTTTAAGTATATACACATAAATGCAATTACAGTCAAGATTAAAATAAGAGGATGGGTGCTTGAGAAGTAGTATGAATAAGATTAAATTGGATACTAAATTTTTACAAAAAATTGCAGAGTTCAAGCACAAATGCTGGCGTGGGTGTAGTCATATGTGAAAATGATTTTCCAAAACCAGTTGCATTTGGTTTATGTGTTTAGAGATCCCCCTTCCTAGTCTAGGCACTGACATCTTCAGCCATATTCACTCTTAAGACTTTTCCCCAGTGTTTCGAGTTGACAAATTAGAAGGAAACATATACTGTATTTTCCATCTAATAGCCATTTGGAGTGACCTGAAGTATGTTGGAGGGGCAAGAACACCTAGAAAAGACGTATTTTCAGGAAGTGGGGGGGAATCCGTGGACAGCTTACCATATTCTCACAGTAGACAAAAGTTAGGCTCTCCCGATCCCTTGCTTCTTCTCTTAGCTTGGAGGAAGAAGGGGGAGAAGGAAGAGAAGAAAAATGAGATGTGTCAGACATCCCGCCTCTCTCCGTCTTCAGTGGGCCCAAGGAAATTGTGAATTTTAGTGAAGTTTGGAGTCTGATTATTATTCTGCCTGAACAGGACAATTACTGGAATGGATCATTTGCAACCATTGGAGCCAGTAATGTGACAGGAGGCTTTTATAACGCAGACAATGACTGGAAAAGTTATGGGCTCTGCTTGAGGGTTCATCCAGAAAAAGAGAAAATTAAACTTCACCAAAAATGGTGTGGAGGAACAGCAGAAGAAAAATAAATTTCATTATCGCATCTATGAGTCTGACTTGTGTGGTGTCCCAGGTGGCAGCTATGACTGGCAGCAGCCGTAGACATGGCTGCAACGAGGAAGAAGGGAATTTTGTTTTCACCCTAGTTTATACAATTCCTTGCATGTGGAGCAAACTAGTGGTGTGAAAATAATTCCAAGCGTTGGTTTTATTTATTTATTTTACCCCAAGCATTGGTTTTAAATGTGGAAAAACAATTTACCATTGTACATCGGATATGTTAATGTGATCCTTTTATTCTTCCAGATCTTTAGTGAAGTAAATTGTAAGATTGGTACATTTTTGAAATCTGTGTTTCAGTTTATATTTACAATGCATTTTAAAATGCAACATTTCATCTCTAAGATGTTTATATTTGTGGAATATAGGAGATTTGGGGGTAATTTCCATTAAAATTTTATTATATTCATCTATAATTTATAGGGCTGTTATGAAGTTCAAATAAGATAATGATGCACAGTACAAGCCCTTGACAACTCAAAAAATGTTAGATATTATAAATACTATTATTACATACATACTAACAATTGCTTTATATGTATGACAAAAATACTTTTTATCTTTAACTTTAGTGTCTTTTTAGCATTAAGAATATTAAGATATAAAGTTATAAAAGCATCAATTTATTAGACTGTATTATTTCTTTTTTGAATTTTAAAAACCATTTGATAATGGCTTTCATATTTGAATAAATACAGAAATCTAAATCTAACCATAACACAAAGGGTTTATATTTTTACCATACTGCTTGGCATCTTTTACTTAACTATTTCACAGTTTAAAATGGTCTGTTGAAAAAGTGGTAGCACATGTTTCTGTATATGACAAAATAATGGCAAATGTAGAAAGGTACAGAAGGTACATTATATGAATAATGGTTCAAAAAAGTCAGTCTTTGAACTTTGATTCTTTTCCCTTTCCCACAATTAGCCAGTTTTGTATGATAGAATACGGACCTATAAATAACTTAATTATACGATAGAATCATTCTTAACCTACTGTTCTGTGACTGGCCCTTCATTTTATGTTTACTGGTCATTTATTAAAATCAGCTCTTTATGCCATTTCATGTCAATTTACTACATTTTTCTTAATCCCTGAAAAATGGTTAGATCTGTCTCCTACTTCTTGATATTAACATTGTCAATTGCGTTTTCAGATATTTTTATCTTGGAGAAAACTGTTGAATATTTCCTCATAGTGGGTTTGTGGATGTGTTGATTTGCAATATGAATTTTTGTATCTATACTTCTAAATTGTTTTCCAAAAATAGACATTTCAATCTGCAAAAATGACAATATCTATTCTGTCATGGCTTCACCAACATAAGATCTTATAAAATATTTTGTCTGGTATCATTTTGGCAGTTTGGAAATGGGGCATTCTTACTGTTTTATAATATATATATATATATATATACATGTGTATATAAATGTATATATATATATACATATATATATTTGTAAATGATCTGGACATTTTTAAATTTATTTCCATCCTGTTTTCATTTTTTGTGAAATTATTATTCATATAATTTGCTTTTTCTTTAAATGAGATTTAAAAAATATTATTGATTAGTAAGAGTAGTTTAATATTAGATTAGTCCTATGACTCAAGTTCTTTTTTTGTATAGGCAAGAGTTATCGACATTGTAAAACTACATATAATTTCTATATTAGAATAAATTTTTACTGAAAAATGTTCATATTCAAAATATCTCCTTACATGAAATGATATAAAAAATAAGAAATAAGCATGTGAGTTCAGGAGAACAAAGGGAATGGTACTAGATAATTAAAACAGAATGCTAAAAAATAAAATGACAGAGGGGCGCCCAGGTGGCTCAGTCAGTGAAGCACCGATTTTGGCTCAGGTTGTGATAATTCATTTCTTGAGTTCAAGGCCCTCATTGGGCTGACAGCTCAGAGCCTGGAGCCTACTTCGGATTCTGTCTCTCCTTCTCTTTCTCTGCCTCTTCCCCACTCATGCTCTGTCTCTTTCCCCATCTCTCTCAAAAATAAAATGAACATTAAAAGAAATGTAAAAAAATAAAATGACAGATGAAGAGATTAAGATACAAAGCCTAGGAGTAAACTATGTTTATCATAATTTCAGACAAATGTGTCATTTGAAGTCAATAGAGATGTTATGGACAATTTTTTTGATTTAATTTTATGTGTTTTATTTTATTTTATTATATATGTTTAAATTTTTTAATGTATTATTTATTTCTGAAAGAGAGAGAGAGGCAGTGTGAGCAGGGAAGGGTCAGAGAGAGAGGGAGATAACAGAGTCCAAAGCAGGCTCCAGGCTCTTAGCTGTCAGCACAGAGCCCTACGTGGGGCTTGAACCCACAAACCATGAGATCATGACCTGAGCTGAAGTAGAACGCTTAACCAATTGAGCCACCCAAGTGCCCCTATTTTATATATTTTTATGACTATAGTTTATTGTCAAATTGGCTTGCATACAACACCCAGTGCACATCCCAACAAGTACCCTCCTCAATGCCCATGACCCATTTTCCTCCCTACCCCCCCATTTGTTTGTTCTTAATATTTGAGAGTGTCTTCTGGTTTGGCTTCCTCCCTCTCTGTTTGTAACTATTTTTTCCCTCTTTCCTTTCCCCTGGTCTTCTGTAAGTTTCTCAAGATCCACATATGAGTGAAAACATGATATCTGTCCTTCTTTGACTAACTTATTTCACTCACCATTAGACCTTCCAGTTCCATCCACATTGCTGCAAATGGCATTGTTTCATTCTTTCTCATTGCCAAGTAGTATTCCATTGTATATATAAACCACATCTTCTTTATCCATTCATCAGTTCATGGACATTTAAGCTCTTTCCATAATCTGGCTATTGTAAAGCTCTGCTATAAACATTGGGGTACATATGCCCCTATGAATCAGCACTCCTGTATCCTTTGCATAAATTCCTACTAGTGCTATTGCTGGGTCATAGGGTAGTTCTATTTTTAATTTTTTGAAGAACCTCCACACTATTTTCCAGAGCTGCTGCACCAATTTGCATTCCCACCAAGAATGCAAGAGGGTTCCCGTTTCTCCACATTCTTGCCAGCATCAGTAGCTTCCTGATCTGTTTGCTTCAGCCATTCTGATCTGTGTGAGTGGTGTCTCAGTGTGGCTTTGATTTGTATTTCCCTGATGATGAGGAGAAAACACAAAACAGTAGAATATGAAGTTGCCTGCTTTAAGAAATTCAAATCCAATCCTGCAAAAGCTAAAGTGTCTGCTGTTTTCTCCCACTTTGTGGTCACGTTAGAGCTAAATGTGCTCTCATCTAACTGGCAGGAGGAGAACTTAGTTCAGAAGAAACTCACTTGGAGAGGGGTAGTATCTTGGACCACAGGGGACAGTTGGCAGCCAGGAAATGCATTGAGAAGGTCCAGTCTCTGGGGGCGCCCCACTCGACCTTCCGCAGGTTGTGAAAGCTCTACATGGTCTGGTGCTTTCTATGGCTTCACCCATGGTGACCAGTGGCCGATAGCCCATGACCTTTCTGGCTCTTCCAGCTGTAATAGTGGAATGTGCTGGGTAGTGTGACCGGCATTGTTATGAAAATGGGCTGGAGCTGGATGACAGGACTGATCACCATCACCAAGAGGAATAGCAGGGAGGGTGGTAGCAGGCCACCCAGTAGGGGATGTGATACTTGGGGGCCTTTTAGTTGAGGCCTGCTAAATTCCTGTGGGGCAGGAATGTCCAGAAAGGTGTGACTTCATGGTTGGTGATATGAAGTGCCTTTTCACTCACAGCCACGTCTCAGGAGAGGTACTCTGCAGCCAAGATGTGTCTGTGCACCACATTCTCCACAAAGGTGAGGTCCACCAAGCTCTCCCCATTTCCATCACAGACTTCACCTTGCCTTTCCCAGACACCTTGTTGAAGATGGGGACCAACTGGAGGTGTCTTGGGCTGAAAATGCCGTGAGGGTAGGTGGCCATGATTAAGAAATACCTCTCAGGATTATTGGGCCCCAGGACTGTTCTCTCCTGTAAGATTTTTGTCTCCATGTAGGGGTCTATGGGTTTCATGGCAACAGGAAGATCTTCAGTACCATTCGTGATGCTGACGCCCCCAATGACACTGGACTGCTGGTTAAAGTGAGTTTCTGAACCCCAGCCTCTGTACAAGTTTCAATGGCATCCTTAGTGCCAATGTAATTCACTCTATAAAAGAGTTTTTTGTTGTTACTGGTTGGTGGGAGTGACACACAGTGGACAGCTGTCCTTATACTTTTAAGAGTTGGGTACAGATCCTGTTAGCTGCAGGGATCACCCGGAAAGAACTGCATCCAGGGATTGTCAAAACCTGGCCGCATATCAAGTACATTGATAGAGTAGCCTCTTGGCTAGAAACTGCTCCACTTTGGGCTACCCGAGGAATCTAGAGCCTCCTATAATTGTGCATTTACAGGCCCTTCAAAGAATGCTCATTCAGTTCTCAGCCTCCCAACCCATGGGACCTCCTCTGATCAGTCTCAGCCCACTTTCAGCTTGTACCAAAAGACTTCCAGCTGCTGGTGCCACCCTTTTCTCTGATGCAGTCATTTTGATATCAAGGACCTTATTTTCTCATAAATAACTAACTTTTTAATTAATTCTATTTTTCAAAAATAGAAATGTCTTTATTGGTTTGTTCTTCTGACATTGAACCTAATGCACCTTCATTGTAAGCTAGTAAATAAAAGTTTTAAATAAAAATTTTAATAAAGAAGATTATAAGTATCCTCTATACAGGAATAATCATTTTCAATATATTTGCTGAATGTCTTTCCAGTTTCTGTTGTTTTTTTCTTTCTCCCCTTCCTTTCGGGCGCCATCCTTTTCTTCTTTCCCTCCTCTTCACCTTCTAAAACAAAAATCACCATCATAGATTGCATTTTTTTTAGAATTTTCATTTTTTACTTACTATAGTTTGGACATATCCAAAAGCCAACTACATAATCATTTTCAGTTTCCATAGAATATTTTTTTATTGTGAACTAGACTATGTATCTACATACTGTTGATGATCATTTAAGCTAATGTTATTTTACAATACTCTAAACAACTCAGCTGTAGAAATCCTTGCACATTTTCCTTATAATATGTTTGATTATTTAGGTTAAATTTTCAGAAGTGACATTTATAGATCAAAGTATCCACACATTAAATATCATGATGCTTATTGTCAAACTGCCCTCCAAAATGTACCTGGCACTGAGGTGCTATCATTTTTACTAACATTTTTATTATGTCTTTTTACTTTTTACTATCATTTTTTATCTGCCCAACCTTATTTTTGTAAAAAAAAACTCATTTAATTTGCACTTATTGGATGACTAGTGAGGTTGCATATTACTCATATTTTAATCACTATATTTTTAAGTGATCTCATAATTATGTCCTACACATTCTCATTGTCTGTTCTCTCCACTCTTTCTCTCTCTTTTTAATTTTAAATTTCCTTATTTGACTTAAAAGATTTATTGCAATACTCTTTTGTCCTATGTATACCTTTCAACTGTTTATTTGTGGTATTATATAATCTAAAATATTTTCCTTAATGATATCTGTATTGTTTTCATGTTTTACAAAATTCGTCTTTCACATGATTTTAAAAGCAGTAACCTAAACAGTCTCCTAGAACCCTGAAAAACCATAATACATGTAGTTTAAGTCAGATTCCTGGACAGAATTCCCTCCCATGGGAGTACGTGTCCTTACTAATATCTCTTTCCTTCCTAAGTGTAATTTACCCTTTCTTCTTTAAATGGAACAAGTAGGTCATATAACAAATATGATGGCAAAATAAGTAGAGAGTTTCCAATGCATTTGGAAATATTGACTAAGATATAGGGAGACATTAGTTTTATAGCTTTCCTTTTCCTTCCCTCCCTTCCTCCCTCCTTTCTTCTCTCCCTCCTTCCCTTCCTTCTTCCCTCCCTCCCTCCCTTCCTCCCTTCCTTCCTTCCTTCCTTCCTTCCTTCCTTCCTTCCTTCCTTCCTATATGTTTATTGAGTGCCAACTTAATGCCATAGGCACAATTCAAAGTTTCAGACTTTTAACAAAGACAGGTAAATTTAATAAGAGACTAGACTAGAATTTTGCAAAGACCACCTAAGGGAATCATGGAAAGCTCACAAAAAGACATATGTAGTATGAACACAGTTTCAGGTTATGAGTCAGATGTGCTAAATGGTGACTATTTTTTTAATAGAAATGTTTCTATTCAATTTATGGGAGAAAACATAATCTTTCTTAGTCAATTCATATAAACTTAGTCAATGTGAGATTTAAAAAATGAATTTAGGATCTTCCTCAATCTTGCATTGGGGGGGGGACATTTTTACTGGATGTACCAAAAATATCGTCATATCTGAAGGAGTGGGAGGCACCCAGTCCCTGCTATTGACATCTTTCCTATTGGCTTGTGCTGAGAGACCTCTCATCTGATTCATTCTCCATGACCACCAAGACATGTCTTTGTAACCACTGCAAATCTTTTTCAGCCCACCAGCTCTGGGTGCCACATCTTGGATACCCCCAGCCAAGGAGCACAGAAGTGGCTGGGGGACTGTGTGTTCCTTGTGTCCTATCGGAGTATGTGAGGACTCTCGTGACACTGTCTCAGGTTGCTTCCTGGCATGCAAGAAACCTGTCTCCTCCTGAAGCATCAGTCAGCTCAATCTACCCTTCCTGTGTGCATACACTGTGAAGCTAACCTTAGGTAGGGCAAGATTCAATCCTCCTTCAATGACTCTCACCCTCTGACACTTCTCACTTCTTCCCAACTTGCACAAATCTTTACCACTTTCAAGTGCCTGGAGATATCACATACCAATCAATTATTTATTCACTCTGTGTCTATATTGATAACAAGGATTTGGCTTTTGATGCTGTAAAGATCTAACTTCTTGTGATTTAAAAAGCTAAAGAATCTGCCAGAAGCTTGGTTTTTAATTTTTTATACAAAAGCTAGACATTCATTCTTTCTATCTTCATTTCTGCAGTTATGATGGTTACCTAAGAAAGACCAGCATGCTCATGCCTGATCTTTTTCTGGTTCTTTTTATTGTGTTTCCTTCTTTTTCTCTGTTTACTCTCTTTTTACTTCACACACACACACACACACACACACACCTCTATACATTCTAAATGGAGAAACTAAATCATATATAGTATCCTCACTCCAAGATCTTAGGCTTGATAAGAAGAAGAGCTTAAGTAACAATGAAGTATCATGTAGAATCTTTCACTATAAAGAGGTACCAAGAGTAAAGAATTTATAAAATTTAATAGGCTTTATGCTCATTTTCAAGATTAAAAAATCTTGGGGAGGTATTTACAGTGAATTTGTTATATGTTTTGCTTGTTACTTATACAGTTTTAAAATTTTAATTCTGTAAAACATGCCTTGCAGATTTTGCTTTGTTAGTCACTAACTGGGAAAGAAAGGTCAATCAAAGAATGAGACATAGTGTTCTAGCCTCTAGACAGGCAAAAAACAGGAAGGAAGGACCAAAATCTTTTTAGGAAGGATATTTTCTTTATCTCCTTATATTCTTCATATTCCTTTCATCATCCTGCTTTCACATTTCCTACAATTAAGCATCAGCAAAATAAATATGCTCACCCAGTTTGCAAGCCTGCTCTCTGAAGTTGCTCTTAGTAATACTTCTCTTTTCTGTGTATACAAATGTACTAAAATTAATAAATGCAGAATATGCAAAAAAGTGTGTAATGAATAGTTGTTGACTTGTCCAGTTTATATAGAAATGTACCTTTCTAGGTTGTGTTTCATGATTGCTTTTCTATGTTAATTTAACTGTAGGTGATAAAATGCCAGAGAGATTAGTATAGGATCACATTTGAATTTATTTTTTTTGTATTTACCCAGCAAATATTTATTGAGCACTCTACTAAGTACCAGATACAGCTGTAGCTGCTTGAGATACTTCAATGATCAAAAGACACAAAGATTCTTAGAAATCCTGGTCTTCCTTAAGCTTACATACTAAGGGAGACAGACAATCAGTATCAACAACCAATCAACTCTACGTAACTGGACGAAGTGATAAGTTCTATCAGAAGGGCAGAGCAGAGTAAAGGGACAGAAGTTCAGAAGTGGACAGAAGGTTGAAATTTAATATGAATATGCAATACATATTTGTGATTATATACACAGCATATGCAATTACATACATGGTATATGCAATTGTATACACACACACACATATACATGAAACTAACAAATGTTTTTGCTATCTTTGCTTTGGCTATGATCACATTTGAGTTTAAATGTTAGAATTAGATTTGAGTCCATCCCCTCCTATTACTGCTTTATCCCAATTCCAATTGTGCTGTATCAGCCCTAAATTCTTCATTTACTCCAGTATCCTACAGAGCTCACACTGAATATTTTATATCAGTGCTTCCTTTAAAGTCTTGGACAATCAGTAAGAATCTCATTTTAAGAGCAACACACAGGAGGTTAAGCCTTGGGTTCCTCCTTCCTGTAGTTTATGGTAGTATAATGGTTGTGAAGTCATCAGCTCACTGCAATTTGTTATTTCAAAGGTATTAATATTACCCACACCTACAATGAAAAAGTCAAGAATTTTTATTTTAAGTATACTTAAGTGCCTTGGAAAGAATAATTGATTAGTATGTTCATCCTAAATAGAATACCTATAACTTTTTAAAATATTCTCTTTTTAAGTCATTGAAATATTGCCAGAAAACATAAGAACAGCTACTGAGAATAGTATTAAATTTAAAGCAACTTCATATAGGAGTGGTGATTTAGACATGACTTTTAGCATAATTATCACTGAAATATTCTATACATCAAATAGAACAGAATAACTTTAAATATATAATTTTGAAAATGCAATTACCCACAGAAAAAGGTGCAAATTATAACTTCTGTGTATGCTACTCTTTCTTTTGGGATATGGTAGCGATTCCACAAACCTATGTGACACAGCTTCTTACTTGCCCCATTGGCCTTATCTTAACACTTTATTTTTTATTCCTTTAATCCTAGAAATTTAGAGGCAAAGCCTTATAGCATATATTTACAGTATATACATGCAAAAATGCTTTTCAAAAAGTATGCTTTTGAGATTTTTTAATGGAAAAGAAGCTGCAGGTAACTTTTATTTATTTATTCATCAAGTATTCATTTTACATGTTTATTGAGCTCCTAACTTGTTCTACAGATTCTGGGTAAGGTGATAGGGTGTTGTTTTGACATAGGTAGAACATCTTAGTAGTGGAGTATTAAGTGAAAAATTACTAGGTAAAGTGAAAGTTAACTTCTGCTATGTTCCCAAAATTAAAAAAAAAAAACAAAAACCTTTCTTGCCTTTATTTGGAGATATGGAAAGAGACAAAGAACATTTTAGTAGAGCTGTAGAGATCAATATTATTTTTTATCTTGAAACCTCTTATTGCCATTTCTATACATTCCAGAAAGTTGTTCAGACTGACAGCTAGGGTATTTGGGAAAATGGTTAGTTTACACATATCTTCCCAATCAATTCTGTGAAACTCTGTGCTTTATACTTTTTGCCTATTGCAGGCACATGTTTTGAATTAAAAGCAAAAGTAATGATATTTTAACAGAAAGATTTACATAATTGGCAGCAAAAATCTAAATAAATGGAGTGAGAAGACTTGTCAGGAGGAACTCCCTCAAAGAGGTGAATATTGAGTTTGTCATTAACAGAGAGAAGAAAAAAAGAAGCTGCAGAATTGTCTGTGAAGCATCACAGAAATAACAATTTCTAGTTCCTTATGTGTGCTCATATGGACATCACACCTACTTCTAGAAAAGCTACTATCTTATTTTAGTCACATTTATTTTAAATGCTTATGTTCCCTTCCTAGTCTATAGGAAAGAAGCCTATAAGGAAAGAAGCATACTCTACTCATTTTCAATAAGTAAAGGAATAAATGAACAAATGATTTTATGTGTGTGATTAGTTTGCTAAAGAGGGAAGAAAGGCCGCCCTTGACAAGCATTTATGGTAACGGCTGCTTTGTTTCAAAGCTGGCTTTGATGGATGTTTCAGGTTCACATCTTGGAAAGCCAACTGTGAGATGGAATTTGTTGAGAAGGGTGATTTGTAGGGGCAGTCCTTGGAATCTACAGTTGTGAAAGGGAGCCACTGAGGCAGGAGTGGGCAAAGGAGATGTTAAGAATGCAATTCCAATCATAGCCTCAGCCAAATCCATGGAGAGAGCTCTGGAGCTAGAACAAACCTTCAGCATTATAGGCCAACTTGATCAGGACTCTGTCTGCCTTCACTGATGAACCATTGGATGTTGGGCATCCTGGGAAGGGGGCATAGCCTCTGCAGTCACTCTGTGCAATGAGGCAATCTCTGATATTCCTGGCAGTTGAGAGCTGTTTACTGTCAGCACTCTGCAACTGGGGCAACTTCAATGATGTATTCCTTCATCGATAGGGATCTGCGTGGCTTATTAGTGTCCATTGCGGTGGGGTGATACTAGTTTATAAAGACTGTGGTAAGTCAGAAAGAAGGATGTAGAGGAGATAAAATTACCAAAGATGAACATGTGTCTTTTTTTTAAGGCACAATAATACCATAACATTCACTCCATTACTAGTATGTAGGTTGCTTGCATAGGAGTGGGTGGAGAGATCAAAGGTGAGGGAGTTCGTTTACAAAGTTGTTTGAGTGATTCTGTCATGAGGTAAAGAGGTCCTGGTAAAACTAAAAGCCATGGAAATAACCTGTATTGAACCTGGCACCTGAATGAATTGAGGGGTTGGAGAGGTTTGCCCCAGAAACTTTTGAGCTTCTCGGTTTCAAAGACTCTGTAATATTTTGCACCTAATATGAGGTACACATTATTGTAATTTTATTCTATAGCATAACAAAATGATACTTTGAGAGTTTAGATGTATCACCTAAGTCTTCCTTTCGGGAAAGGGAGGAAGACTAGGTTTGTCTGACTATAGAGACTGTACATTTTTACACTAATCACATATTGTTTCTGTGAACTGATAGGCTAGAGCATACATTTCATCTTCGAAGTGCAGATTTGCTAGAGGATGATGTGGAAATATGATGATAAAAGAAAATGAAGGTCACCTCAGTGGCTCAGTCAGATAAGCATCTCTTGATTTCAGCTCAGGTCATGAGCTCACTGTCGTGAGATCAAGCCCCTTGTCGGGCTCTGCAATGAGCATGGAACTTGCATAAGATTTTCTCCCTCTCTCTCTGTCCCTCCCCCACTTGTGCATACATTCCTTCTCTTTCTCAAAATAAATAAATAAACATTAAAAAAGAGAAGGCAAAGGGGGAATATTCTGATATGCATTAATGAGGAATGAGGATTTCTAAAAAGATACAAAAGTTTATCAGGTAAAAGAATAACACCCTCGTTATGCACTGCACTGGAACTATCATTTAAAGAGAATATACTTAAATCTTCATGAAAACTGTATAGGACAGATATTATCATAATTTTTGTTCTCCACATAAGAAAACTGGCTCTTAGAGAATTCAAATAAACTGCTTGAGGTCAATGAAGCAGCTAGTTAACAGTGAACTGGATCTTTTTACATCAAGATTGCCTGATTTTAAAGCCACCAACATCATATCTTATTAAAATTTGCCTCCTTATCAAGGGGGAGTATTTTTCTGTTAAGTCATTTAAACAATTGCCAATCTACATCCTCCCCTTTGGAATATCCATCAATAATTTAGCTAATCTTGCTCTTTAAAAATTTGTGTCTGACTAATTATCATTCTATGCAATGGGCACCTTTAAAGTCGCCACCAAATCTTCATATAGGATATAAATGTATGTTTAAGTTGCTTATATTCAGTCAGATTGAGGCTTGCTGTGTCAGCTGTCTAGGGCTGCCGTGACAAAATGCCAACCACGGACTGGATGGCTCAAAAGAACAGAAATTTATTTTGTACCAGTTCTAGGGGCTGAAAGCCTCAAGTCAAGATGTTGGTAGAATGATCCTAGCTCTGAAATGTGTAGAGGAATCATCCCTGGCCTCTTTCTAGCTTCTGTTGTTTGCTGACAATCTTGGATGTTCTTTGGGTTATCCATGTGTCACTCCAGTTCTCTGTTTTACATGGTCTTCTCCCTGTGTCTCCATCTTCATGGGGCCATCTTATATGTACAACAATAATGCTATATTGAAGGCCACTCTACTCCAGCATGACTTCATCCTAACTAGTTACAATAACTTTCTTTCTACAATAATGTTTTCTTTATTCCTTCTTTCCTTCCTTCCTTCCTTCCTTCCTTTCTTAGAGAGAGAGTGAATATACACAAGCCAAGGAGGTACACACACACACACACACACACACACACACATACACACACACACACACACACAGAATGCAAAGCAGGCTTCAGGCTCTGAGCCGTAAGCACAGACCCAGACGTGGGACTTGAACTCACAAACTGTGAGATCATGACTTGAGCTGATGTCAGATGGTCAGCCAGCTGAGCCACTCCATCTTGCTCCATCTCAAAAAGTTTACATTCTTAGGTACTGGGGAGTATGACTTTAATATATCTTTTTGGGGGGCACACAGTTCAACCTATAATACTTGCATACACAAAATCTACATGTGTGATCAAAATAATTTTGTTTTGTGCCATGTCTGTAAAAAAACAATAGATGAGCTTTGCTAGGCATATTCCATTATAGCATTCTTTTTTTTTTCCATTATAGCATTCTTTAACTATTTAATCTATATGAACAAATTAGAATCAGACAGATAGCAAATTATTCCTAATGGACCAGAATCTAACATTTTATCTCTTCTTTGTATGGAATTCCAACTGATATTATTGAGTGTACTCTTGTGGTGAGAAAACAACTTTACTGATATTACTTGTGATTTTCTTATTCCCTGTGGGTTGCATTTTCTTTTTGCTCATTTAGATAAGTTCCCCTGGAACCCAGAGTCAAAACTTGTAGGGTCGGCTTGGGGAATTTGTTCTTCCTAAAGTGCTTTATTCTAATTATATTTTTTATTACTCATATTGTAAATGAGACAGACTGAGGAGGCATTGCCAGACTAATTTTTTTCAGCTTTTGTAATTTGAATTACTCTCCTTCCATATGCATCTAATTATAAGAATTTCTTAGATGTAGATATCAAAGAATTTTAATATTTAATTTGCCCCTAGGAATATGATGAACAAGGTCTTATGTTTATTAAATTGGTCTTAGGGCAGGGAGCCCTAAAGTCAGACGCTATGATGCATGATTTGTATTTAGATATCATTAAACCCATGAATAAATTATGTGATTATTTCACACATCTGTAACATGGAAATTAGACCTCTTAATTGTCAAATATAATTATCTATTTCCAGGTTTCAGCCTTATTTATGTTTCTGTACATCTTACGATGTCTTCTCTCAAACTTTTTTTTATTTCTGGTCCCACCACACACTCACTTGTGCTTTATACTCCTTTTTAGCGTCTTCTTCTGCCTTCTCATCTACTGTCTACCCCCTTGCATTTGTATTTATTACAAAATAGAATCCTTTTATCCTTATGATTTTGTGTGCACTGCAAAATTGTTGCATATCTGTATACCAGTGTTGCCCAAATCTACTTCTCTAGCTTTGATATCACCAAGTCTTTGACCTCAGTTGCCTCCTGGATATACCCTGGATGTTTATGTGTATTTTTGAGTATCAGATGCACCATATTCATTATTTTTTCTACAAAGCTGCTTTAGTAGTAAAGTAGATATCATTCCTTCCTCAGTTTACATTGTTTTCCATGTAATTTTGCAGTTCCCCAAAACACAAGGTATATTTCTCTCCCTTGGGATCTGGGCTAGCTAATGAGGTAACTTGGTGTGGCCAATGGGATGCTAAAAGGAAGAGTTTTCTCAGCATGTAGGGACTGAAGTGTGCTTGAACATTCTTTGGCACCTTTATTATTGCCATGAGAATACATGCCCTGGCTAACCTGGCTAAAGGAGGTTGTGAGAATTCTGTAGAAGAGCTACTCCACAGACCAATGTTTGAAGTAGAACTAGCCAAACTTATTAGTTCCACTTATTAGCCAAACTAGATGTGTGAGTGAATTCAACTGATAAAAGTAGAGGCAACCAGGTAAGATGTGTGAGAAGTAAATTATTGTTTTGGTATGTCACTGATTTTTGTGATTGTTATGCAGAAAAAGTAATCTGATGCAAAAATTGTTACTTGAAGTGGAATGCTAATAAAACAAAAAACTAAAATATGTGGCATGGATTATAAGCCTGGATGGCAAGTTAGAAAGAGACCGATATAGGAGGCTTAGAAAATGGTAGCCCATATGATATAGTCATGAAATATTTGTAAAAACTGCCTTTGTGATCCTTTGGAAGACTGACATCAGATGTGATTAATTTGTAGACTGGGTAAGATGGACTCCAGACAGAGTGCAGAATGAGAGATCTAACTTCATTTAGATGGATTTAATCAGGTAATAAAAGTGAGACATGAGCTCAGAAAAGAACTACCTAGTTGGTAAACAGAATGAAGAAGTAATAGAGAGCTTCCACAATGTACTGGTTTATAAAGCTCAAAATTCTTCAGGCTCTCTGACCTTGCAAAATAGTAAAATATTACCAAATTAAGATACATAAAGCTTTGGGGCAAAGAAAAAATTAAGGGCCTTTAAGATGTAGCGTAGGGGTGTAGACCCTAAGAGTGGTCCTCTTGTGCTTTCCTAAACTATTGAAAAGATTTAGAATGGTACCTAGTATGTCTTGCAGAGAACAAAAGGGCATCTAGAAAGCATAGTCTCACAGATTCTTAATGGGCCAATACTACTCAAAGCACCGAAAGGTCTGTGGCCTTAGAAATACAGTTCATGGAAATAGAATACATAATGAAACCCACAAATTTGTTACTTTTGTAAATGTAGTTGACTGTGATCAACTAAGTAAAACACTTGGATTTTGAGACACTTGGCTAAAGTACCACTAGCCAGGGTTGAAAAGGACTGAAACTAATATCTAAAATAACTCTTGGGTTCCCAATTTTGCAGGCAGAAATTAGTCAAAGGAAAGAGGACACATCCTTTAACAACCTCTTTAGAAATGGACAAAGATGATGACAAAAGATTAATTCCCTAACGTGGCTGAGAGCCACTCCCAAGAAGCAGAACTGGGACCTAATCAAAGAACATTTATTTTTTTCAAAGAACATTTTTGACTTCCAGAGGACGGGGGCATGGAAACACTTGTGTAGCAGGAATTCTGAGTTGCCAAGGAGCAGTGACTTCTGTGTACTTTTCTTTATGTTCTTTTTTCAAATGGGAGTGTGTTTTAGAGTTCTCTGGTTTCTATTCCAAAAATTATGTGATGTATGCATAAGGTCAAAAAATTTACTGGGGTACCTGGATGGCTCAGTCGGTTAAGAGCCCGACTTCTGTTCAGGTCATGATCTCACGGTTTGTGGGTTTGAGCCTCACTCCGGCTCTGTGCTGACAGCTCAGACAGAACCTGGAGCCTGATTCAGATTCTGTGTCTCCTTCTCTCTCTGACCCTCCCCTGCTCACGCACTCTTTCTCTCTCTCTCTCTCAGAAATATATAAAACATTAAATTTTTAAAAAAACATTTACTTGTAGGTTTGCTTCTCTCTGTCTCTCTCTGTCTCTGTCTCTTTAAATTTATAGGCCTCTAAATCAAGAGAATGTATGTCTATATATATATTTCACCAGATCCAGGACTTTGAGCCTGATATTATCATTAGTTTGGTTTTCAAGGATTTTTGGATAGAGTGGGGCTGAGTGTATTTTGCATGTGGGATAAGTGTGTGTTATTCTGGCTGAAAGGGCATCTCTCAGGCATACTTTAAGGAAGAGGCAGAGAACATTTGTTAGGTATCTTCAAGTTCTGAACATAGCATATTGTGTACTTGAGATTACCCCACTAATTTACCCAGTGACATGGAAGGCTGGGAGCTAGCTTTCAGTGGAGCTCTGAGTCAGACCCACGGTGTGTTGCAAGTAGCTCTGTTTCTTGAGTCATAGATTTATTTAGGAAGCCGTTTTGGATCTGTGGTGGGAAAAGATGTCATGCAAGCTGTAATAGAAAAATTGTAACAAATAACTTTTGTGTTTCTAGAGAAAGTTCCCATACCATCTGTAGCACCATTCACAAAGCATCTTCTGTTGTTCTGTTAAGAACTAATATTGATGAACTGTGTAACCAGGAGACATCAAGCATCTGTGCCTTCAGAGATACCCATCATGGGTAAAGTGAATCAGATCATACATGTAGGTAGGCTCAGTAGCAATCCACTGTTAAAACGTGATATGTCTAAGATAGGCATGATCAATGTCAAAGGCACAAGAAGATGGGGTGCCTCGGTGGCTTAGAGGGTTGAGAGTCTGACTCTTGATTTTGGCTCAGCTCATGATCTCACAGTTTGTGAGTTCAAGCCCCACATCAGGCTCTGTGCTGAGAGTGCAGTGCCTGTTTGGGATTTCCTCTCTCTCATTCTCTCTTTGTCCTTCCTCCACTCATTTGCATGCATGCACGCTCTCTTTTTCACAAAATAAATAAATTAATTTAAAACAAGGTACAAGAAGTTGCATTAACTAACAGATGGGCCAGACCTTAACTATAGTCTCTACCACAGTTACAGTGCAACTTATTTGCCTATCCTCATGTTATACCTATGCCAAAATAGAGTGGGTTCTCTTATAACAAGTTGACAGAAATGGGAAAAATCAAGGCTGCTTCATAGATACGTCAGTTTGGTGTGTTGGGACTAGCTGAAAATGGACTGCTGATGCACAATACTCATACTTAGAAGTCGCCCTGATGCTGAAGGAAAATCTGTACAAAAGGTTCCACACTATGCACGTCATTAACAACATGGTGGAGCAAGAGATGTGCCTAAAGCAAGAATGTAGACAGATTCGTCAGGGGATTGGAAGATAAAGTTTGGAAGATAAGGTAAGGAGGCCTATAAAGAGGTGTGCGGATGGACAAATGGGGGTGTGTACAAAGTGTGAATGGTTTTTGTATCGCTCACTTATGCCTTGCAGAATTGACCCACCTTTACCAATAGAAGAAGCACTAAATAACCAAGTAGATAAAATTACACAGCACAGTGTAATTAGTTATTGGTAACCATTGCTGGCAAATTAAATAAATGGATGCAGTAACCACGATGAAAAGTATGAGGGCTAGACATAAACCGCAAACCCTGGATCATCTCATGAAGATTCCCACTCACCCCCGCTGAGTATCCCAACTGCCAGCAACAGAGACCAGTGGTAAGCCCCTGATATGGCACCGTCTTAAGAAGGTCAATTTGGTGGCAATTTATTCTCTTGAACCCCTTCTATCCTGAAAGAAATTCCTCCTTTAAAAAAAAAAGTTTATTTATTTTGAGAGAGAGAGGGAGAGAGAATGAGCACAAGCAGGGGAGAGGCAGAGAGCAAGAGGAGAGACAGAATCTCAAGTAGGGTCCACACCCACAGTGCAAAGATCCATAGGGGGCTCCATCTCCAGTTCATAAACATGGACTATCTTTCCATTCACTTGAGTTTCCTTTAATTTCTTTCATAAATATTTATAGTTTTTAGTTTCAAAATCTTTCACTTCTTTGGTTAAGTTTTTCCTAAGTATCATATTGTTTTTGATGTTATTGTAAATCAGTTTATACTGTTCGTGGGAATGTAAAATGCTACAGCAGCCTTGGAAAGCAGTAGGGAGGGTTCTTAAACACTTAAAAACAGAACTACCATATGATCCAATAATCCCACTTCTGGGTGTATATTCAAAAGAATTGAAATCAAGTTCTTAAAGAGACGTCATATTTCCATGTTTATTGCAGTTTTATTCACAATAGTCAATACATGGAAATGACTTGCATTCATCAACTGATAAATAAAGATAATATGGTATATACATATAATAAAATATTTTTCAGTCATAAACAAGAAGGCAGTCCTGCCATTTTCAGCAACATGGGTGAACCTGGAGAACATTACAGTACGTGAAATAAGCCAGGTACAGAAGGACAAACACTGTATGACTCCACTTGTGTGAGGTATCTAAAATGGTCAAACTCATAGAGGCAGAGAACACTATAGTAGCAGGGCCTGAGTTGAGGGGGAAATGGACAGCTGTTTTTCAAAGGATATAGTTTCAGCTATACTAGATGATTGAGTTCTAGAATTCTACCATGTAGCACAGTGCCTACAGTTTGCAGTACGGATATTGTGCACTTCAAACTGTGGTAAGAGGATAGATCATGCGTTAACTGTTCTTACTACAAACTCAAAGCAAAAGCAGAGGGACACGAGATAATTTTTGGAGAGGATGTATATCTTTACCTGAATTGTAGTGATGATAGATGTCACAGGTGTTCGCATACGTCTAAACTCATCAACTTGTGCACATTTAATATGTACAGTTGTTTGTATGTAAATTGTGCCTCAATAAAGCTATTAAAAATAATTTTAAGAGTAAGAGTAATTTTACAGCACCTTCATTGCATCCTTGTGAGAGCCCCAGAGCCAGAGGAACAAGATGAACTATGTTTTGATTCCTGACCCATAGACACTGTGCAATAAAAATGTTGTTTTAAGTTGCTAAGTGTTAGGTTAATTTAACGCAAAAACCTTAGGGGAAAAGCTTTATTTTTTTCTCACTGAGAATGATGTTAGCTATAGTTTTTTCATAAAAGCCCTTTTTCTGTTGAGTTTTTTTTCTCTTAACCTACTTCATTGGGTTTTTTTTTTTTAACCATGAATGGATGTGGTACTTTGTCAAATGTTTTTTCTGCACCTATTGAAATGATTATATGTATTTTATCCTTTCTTTTGTTGTTATGTATCGCGTTGATTGATTTGTGAATATTGAACTACACTTTCACTGGGAATAAATTCCTTTTGATCGTGGTGAATGATTTTTTTAATGCATTGTTGGATTCAGTTTACTATTTTTTTTAATTGAGGATTTGTGCATCTATATTAATCAGAGATATTGGCTTGGAGTTCTCTCTTTTCTGTGGTGTCTCTTTCTGGTTTTGGTATCAGAGTAATGCTGGTCTCATAGAATTAACTTGGAAGTTTTCCTTCTATTTTTGTAATAGTTTGAGAAAAATAGGTATTAATTCCTCTTTAAATGTTTGGTAGAATACATCTCTGAAGGCATCTGGTCCTGGATTCAGTAGGTTGTCTTATTGCTTTGTTGATTATTTCCTTTGCTGTGCAGAAGCTTTGTATTTTGATATTGTCCCTACACTTTATTTTTGCTTTTGTTTCCCTGGCCTCAGGAGACATGTCTAGAAATATTTTGCTATGACCAATAACACAGAAACTACTGCCTGTGCTCTCTTGTAGGATTTATGGTTTCAAGTCTCACATTTAGGTCTTTAATCCATTTTGAGTTTATTTTTGTGCATGGTGTAAGTACGTGGTCCAGGTTAATTCCTTTGCAAGTAGCTGTCCAGTTTTCCCAACACCATTTGTTGAAGAGACTGTTTTTGTTTTCCTATTGGATATTCTTTCCTACTTTTGTCAAATAAGCATATTTGACCAACAAATATAAACATATAATTGTGGGTTTATTTCTGAGCTCTCTATTCTGTTCTATTGATCTATGTACTATTTTTGTGTCAGTACCATACTACAGCTTTGTTGTATACCTTGAAATTTGGAATTGTGATACCTCTAGTTTTGTTCTTCTTTTTCTTTTTTCGTTTTAAATGTTTATTCATTTATTTTGAAAGAGAGAGAGAGAGAGAGACAGAGGGTGTGAGAACGGGGTAGGGGCAGAGAGAGAGGGAGAGAGAGAATTCTAAGCAGGCTCTGTGCTGTCAGTCCAGAGCCTAATATGGGCTTAGCCAAAACCAAGAGAAGGACACTTAACTGAGTGAGCCACCCAGTTCTTTTTCAAGACTTCTTTGACTGTTCAGGATCTTTTGTGCTTCCATACACATTTGTTCTAATTCTGTGATAAATGATGTTTATATTTTGATAGGGATTGCATTGGATAGTATGGACACTACCATATTTTGTCTCCCAATCCATAAGCATGGAATATTTTTCCATTTGTTGGTGTCATCTTTAATTTCTTATATCAATGCTTTATAGTTTTCAGTGTACAGGCCTTTCACCTCCTTGATTAAATTTATTCTTAGGTATTTTATTCTTTTTGGTGCAATTGTAAATGGAATTGCTTTCTTAATTTATCTTTCTGCTGCTTCATTATTAGTGTATAGAAATGCAAGAGATTTCTTTATATTGATTTCATATCCTGTGACATTACTGAATTCTCTTACTGGTTCCAGTAGTTTCTTGGCAATTCCTTAGAGATGTTTTTATACATAGTATTATGTCATCTGCAAATAGTGAGTATTACTTCTTCCTTATCAGTTTGGAGGTCTTTTATTTCTGTTTGTTGTCTGTTTGCTGCGGCTAGGACTTCCAGTACTGTGTTGAATAAAAATTCAGAGTGGCTCCCAACTGTGTCTCTGCCCTTCCTACCATTTTTGATGTGACCTCTTCTCTTTGTAGCTGTGGAGAGCCTGTTCTGCCAGTCTTGGGCCATTTTCTGAGTTACTTATGTGAATGTGAGCGTTATCTCATTGTATCTGTGGGAAAAGGTGAGTGTAGGGCCCTCCCTACACTACCACCTTCCCCCAGAAGTCCTACATCTTCTCAATTCAGGATGTGTCTACCATTTTGGAATATTTCTAATAATTTTGTTCCCTCGACACCAAAAACTATATAGTCAGTTGCATTGATCACATTTTAACTATATTTATAATAAATTCAGAAGGTTTTAAAAGTTACTAAAGCCCACACCATTTAAACTTAGCTCTGTGTACAGGCAAAACTGAGGTAAACAATCAATTGCTTTTCCTTAACTAGACATTCTCAGCTAGTCATGCTTGAGGATTTTATTTTTGAATACTTAATCGTGTTTGATAGGACCAAAGTGATATACATTCAGGAATGTTAAACACGAAGCAATGATCTAAATTTGAAGTATTTCTTTTCTGGTCTCTAAATCTGAAGTAAAAAATGTGCTTTTTCATTTCTCTTGTGTGCTGGGTGACAGATGGGAGAAGAGCTTCCTCTCCTCCTCTCCTGCAGTCTCAATGCTCGAGGGTCGCATTGCAGTCCCCAAATCTCTAGCTTCATAACTTTCAGATATGCTATTTCTTTGAATACCTCAGAGACATGCGGTGAAGTAACTGAAAGGATGCTCAATTCTGTATCTCAGTCTACAAGATTGCTTGTGCCTCGGATGTCCTGTGCTGACCTCTGAGGTAGGCCATGCATCTTGAAAGGTGAACCTTTGTGCTACCTCTCAGTGACTTCCCTCCCTCTGTAGCCCGGTGAAAAATTTTCCCCTATGGATGTATTACTCCCTTTCCAGATTGGTCATGGACACGAGTCCATATTAATAAAATTCTGTTTCAACCTAAATAAAAATTTCTGGCATGTAATCAGGACTCTAATAGCAAATATTAAAAACTAAACAAAGGAGAAACCTTACAAGATGAGATACATATGAGATTTATATGGGAGGACTATTTCTATGCTAATCAAGCTCAATAACTGTTTGTTAAATGAATGATTTTTCTCCCTCTCCTTATTTCCTTTCTGAAGCTTGGAAAGTTTAGCCTGTACGATTTATTATCCAAAACTTTGAGATTTTTACAGATATTAACATGAAGGTTTTGAAATTGAGACCAGGTGGTTCAATCCAGGGCCTTACATTTGGAATATTGGATTCCTCTAGGGTAACAGTCTGTCAGGAAAACCTTTATGCAACGCAAAGATAAGTCCAGATTCTCGTGCCAAGACTTGAGGGGAATGAGGCTCTCTGCATGAACTAATATAAAGTTCTGACTGCGTTGATGAACAGAAAATGGTGAAATTGTAAATGCATAGCTATTATGGAGATGGAGACATTGCCTTTTAGAGATTTCTTCTGGTTTCATTCCACTCTGGGGATAGATCAGGAATATTTTTCACCAGTTTAACATATCAGAACAGTGTAGAAATACTGTTCTGGCAAAAAAGGTTTTCCTATCTGTGAAATTTTCTAAGTTAACAAGATTTATTTATCCTTTAGTTCACCAACATTATATTGAACAGAATTTGTCTCCACTATCTGCTTTTGCACACGTGCTGTCAAACCTCTCCAAATCTTTCATATTCCTGTTCATGTTTGGGGACATTTTTTCTTCTCTAAAATCTCTAGATTTTCACTCATACTGATTGCTTCTTTTTCAAAAATTTTTAAGTTTATTTATTTTTGAGAGAGAGAGAGAGAGAGAGGAAGAGAGAGAGTGCCTGTGCATGTGAGCAGGAGAAGGGCAATGACTTATGAATATCACTTTGATAATCTTTAGCATATGTTTATCTTCTAAATTCATTGCCTAGCTAAAAAATTTTTTTAAAAATCAAGTTTTCCATTCCTATGTATTACATTAAGTTTCTTCGCACTTTATGCAGAATTCTAACCTGTTTTTTATTTTTTTAAATTTTTAATGTTGTTATTTATTTCTGAGAGAGAGACACACACACAGGATGAGCAGGGGAGGGTCAGGGAGAGAGGGAGATACAGAACCTGAAGCAGGCTCCAGGCTCTGAGCTAGCTGTCAGCATAGAGCCTGATGCGGGGCTTGACCCCACCAACTGTGAGATCATGACCTGAGCCGAAGTCGGCTGCCCAACTGACTGAGCCACCCAGGTGCCCCTAACCCTGTTTTTAAAACAACCACGACTTTTCTACAGAAACCCAGTGCCCTGGGTTTCTTAAGCTTTAGCAATGGTAACAAAATAGCAATGCTTTTGTCTATTGCTTCTTTTTTAAGAACATTTAATTTTTATTTAAAAAATGTATTGAAGTATAATTAATATGCAATGTTATACGAGTTTTAGGTGTATAAATATTGATTCACCAACTCTATATATTACTCAGGGCTCACCACTGATAAGTGTAGTGGCTGTCATCATATGTTATTATAACATTATTGGTGATATTCCATATGTTGTACTTTTCATCTCTGTGACTTACTTATTTTAGAACTAGAAGTTTGTATCTCTTAAGCCCCTTTATCGATTTCTCCTACCTGCCCCCCACCATCTCCTGCTTCTTCTTCATACATATGTGGGCTGACCTTCTCCATGAGAGTTTCTTAAATGACTGAAGCTCTCCTGATCATACTTATTTAGATTTTAATATACAAATGTTGTGTCATAAATCTTAAAAGACTGAGCACCATCTTCCTACCTTTGATAACAAAAAAATGCTTTAATTTTCACATATGCATAATTAATTGTCTTGCTGATTTTTTGGGAAGAGTTCTATAAATCAATCTCTCAATTCATTTCTTTGGTGATTTCTGACAGAAATAGTACTTCTTTGCCCAACGTTATAATAATTCTCTTGAATGAGATCAATACTGAAAGCTCATTGTCTAGTCTTTTGGTTTGTGTTGAAATTATCACGAAATCCAAATTACTGGAATAGTAAACTGAAGAAACGGATTATACATTTAGGACCTCAAGGTAAGCTAAATTCGGTGGGCAGAAGAAATAACTTCATTTTATCAAAGTTTAGGTTTTCTTATGATTGGTTTCTTGGCAAAGAAATCTTTTTCTTTTAATGTTTTATTTATTTCTGAGAGAGAGAGAGGGAGCATGAGCAGGGGAGGGTCAGAGAGAGAGGGAGATACAGAATCCCAAGCAGGCTCCGGGCTCTGAGCTATCAGCACAGAACCCGACGTGGGACTCGAACCCACAAACTGTGAGATCATGACCAGAGCCGAAGTTGGACGCTTAACCGACTGAGCCACCCATGTGCCCCATCTTGGCAAAGAAATCTTAATAGTGGAAATAATGGCAATTAAGAAAATACTCATCAGTTGTGTTCACTTCTATGGTAGATAGCTCTTAAAAGAAAATTTCCTTTTCTTACTTGAAATTAAGGCAGTAGTGTGTCACTACCTATGTCCATCGATTCTCTGAAATGCTCTCAAATGTTTACTTGTTTGTTTTCTCAGTAATCAATTCTACCAAATCAGGATTTAGATGTGCAAAGTTGTGCCCCACCTATTTTTCTCAGTTTAAATTTGGTGTAATTAAAAATAAAGATGAGTTTATAAAAATGTATTTTTCCTAATTTTTGTATTCATTATGAAGAGAGGCAGTCTAAAATCAAAATTAAACTGTTATATCACAGTGACACAGGACTAAAAGATCATTGTTCTGAGTTCTTTAGGCAAATAAACTGTGCTTTTTTGAGAAGACTACAAATGAAGTGTTCTCTCCTCTTTAAATAAGAACTGATTAAAAGATTATTTAAATAGAAGCTCTAAAGCAAAAGTGGTTGCAACATTGATAAGAAGGAATGGATGTAGTTGCTGTTCCTTGAGTTAACACAACTGAAATTCTCATACTGAAAATCCACATTTCTAAGCATTTAGGCTGTGTGAAATTATATACTGAAAAAGAAATGTTGGCCAATGCTACAAATATGTTAACTGTTATATTTTACAAATATATATATTAAAAAACAGTCTATGCCCACATGTTTGAATCTTCCAGTTTGACCTTATTGATCAAAAATGCATTATCTATATCAAAACATTTTTCAAAAAAATTTACTAACATGATAACCATTCCAATGAGAAGAAGAGAATGAATATAAGCATAAAATCTATAAATAATTCAAAACCTAGTAGTATTTTATAACAAAGTAGACATTCAGTTATTTATTTTATGTCTTCCCTTCTAGATTGTGGGCAGATTCCACAGCTTTCTCATTCATCATTATATTCCTAGCACTAGATTGGTGTCTGGCTTATGATAACCAGTCAAGAATATTTGTTCATTGAAACAGAGCAGACTCATAAATACAGAGAATAATTTGGTGGTTGTCAGAGATGAGGAGGTGGGGGGGATGGGCAAATTAGGGGAAGAGAGTTAAATTTTTAAGGTAGAAGAAGATTTTATTTTATTTTATTATTTTATTTTATTGTTTAGTTTCATTAGTTTATTTTGAGAGACAGAGCAAGTTGGGTAGGGGGAGAGAGAGAGGAGAGAGTGAGAATCCCAACCAGGCTCCGCACTGTCAGCACGAGGCCCCTGTGGGGGCTCCAACTCAGGAATGGTGAGATTATGACCAAAGCCTAAATCAAAAGTCAAATGCTTAATCTTAAGATTGAGCCACCCAGGTGCCCCAAAGAAGGTTTCTTAAACAAGATACAAAAAGCACCAGCCATAAAAAGGATTAATAAGGAGGACAACATTAAAATTAAAAGTTCTGTTCATCAAAAGGTGCATTTCGGCAATGAAAAGACCAGACCCAGAGTGGAGAGGGTGGTTGCAACACATGTAACTGGCAAAGGACTCACACCCAGACCTCTAAAGCATATAAAGAATGGCTATAAACCAGTTAAAAAAAAAAAAAAAAGATTAGTAACCCAATAAAAAAAATGGGCAAATGGCTAGAAAACACTTTACAAAGGAGGGTAGCAGAAAGGCCAACTGACAGATGGACAGGTGCTCCACCTCCTTATTAGGGAAACCCATACTGGAAGCATGATGAGATGGCACTGAGCACCGCCAGAGTAGCAAAAACTGCAAAGCTGGCTGGGTTGTGGAGCAGCTTTCTGAAGCTCTGGTGGGATCATGAATGCATGACCATTTCAGAGCGCTGACTACATTTGCCCTACACCTGACACTGGCAAACCCAGCGATTCCACAACTAGGGGTGCCCCCCAAAACGCATTCATGTGTGCGCCAGTGACACATACAAGAAGGCACACCATAACGCTGTTCCTAACCATCTCAAACTGGACACATCCCAAATTCCAAAAACAGTAGCATGGTTGGACAAATTGTGGCGTATTCAAACAATGGACTACCATAAAGCAAGCGTGACACAAAATAATTACACATTGCAATTCCCTTTATGTAAAACTCAAAAATCAAGAAACACTAACTCCTGGTGTTACAAATCAGGAGAGTGATGATTTTGGGGAGGAAAGGTAGTGAACTTCAAAGGTACTTGGTCTGGAGGTTGGCTACCAAGGTGTGTTTATTTTGTGATAATTCAGTGAGCTGTAAAATTTGTAACTTGTATACATTTATATATGGGTTATATTTCAATAAAAAGGTAAGCAGAGTTTGAAGAAAAGAATATATTTGTTGATTAATGAATGGATGAATTAATGAATGAATATTAAATTGTAAAAATAACCAGACCTACTATACTGTGCTCAGTAAAAGGTCTGTATAGAGTCTTGTACACACATCAGCTCTCTATGAAATATGGTGAATTTTTTAGGTAGAATCAAAATAGTTCTCTCATATGATAATATTTAATTAGGTATTGTGTTTAGTAATTTAAATATTTGGAAACAAGTCTAACCTATATTTTAAAATAATAGATTCTATACAATGATTACAAGGATAATTTATTTCTTCTCTTTTGTCTTTCTCTCTCTCCATCTCTCTCTCTATATATATATTTAATTTTTTAATGTTTATTCATTTTTGAGAGAGAGAGAACTGAGCAAAGATGGGCAGAGTGAGAGTGAGACAGAAACCCAAGCAGGCTCCAGGCTCTGAGGTATCAGCCTACACTTGGCTCAAACTCATGAATCCTGAGATCATGACCTGAGCTGAACTCATACATTTAACTGACCTAGCCACCCAGGCTCCTTTTTTTTCCTCAAAATATATTAATTAGGGTTTTGAGTAACATACAAGTGTGATTTCAAATTTATCGACCATAGTTTACTAAATTACAAATATTTTCATTCCATTGAAAGATAACTATGTTTTTCTTTAAATTAACCTGAAACCAACTCACTATATTGCTTTAGCCTCAAGCTAGGGAGCTCTCAAATTAAGGACAAATGCCCACAAAATCATATTTTTAAGGTAGTAATTATAGTTGCTATAATGGAAATTTATTTATTAAATTATTTATTAATTAAAATAATGCCCTCCCACAGAAACTGGGAGATGAGAGTGCTATTTTTCTTGGTTTTTGCTTTTTAATGGGGTATTTCCCAGATCTTTTAAAAAGAAATTTCTGGGTCTTTAATGTGGCAAAAAGCTAATTTAGCTTTTAAGAGATTTAAAATTTTTCAAAGAGACAGAGTAAGACCTTATTGCAAGTTTTCTCAAATAAATGGTATGAGAAGGGAGGTGGGGAATCTTTTCCCTTATTTTTAACAGGAAGAATAAAACCTTTTATTTTTAATTTGCATTTGCCTTTACATAAGTATAGCCCAAATTAATAGTAGCAAAGTAGGGAAGAAAGGCTACTATCAGAAATTTCTGGTTTTGATTCCAAGCTTCTAGTCCCAAACTTCATTAGACTTTTTTCCCCTTTGATCATATTTGATTTATTCTTCAGTGAATTCAGGTCTTATTTCAACAGTCAAGCTTCCACAAAACCCCTTAGGCTGGGTTACCTTGCCTCCATGCCTAAATCTGTACATATTTATTATAACAGACGGTGCATAATAATTCTTGATAATTAAAGTGTGGTCACTGGAGCTGAATAAAGACAGGATAAATCATTGCCTATGTTATACAATAGAAAGAATGCAGAAGATGATACTGAAGGTTGCAGTTATGTTCCAGCCTTGCTGTACCAACTTGCTGGGTAATTATATCTTCTTCCGTGGGTTACCGCGAAGATAAAATGAAATTATGTGATTAGCACAGTGTAAACCAGGGAGCAAAAACAGGTCTGAATGGAGCTCAAGGAATGTTGCTGGGTTAAATACGTTTTCAAAATCCTTCCAAGACCTAGGATTTCACGGTTTGCTGATTTAGGATTTAGGATAATATTGCAGGATTTACTTCTTTAATTTCAACACTTCTTTTCATTCATGTCATTTTAAGTATTTATACTTCGGTTTTATTTACTGAGTTCCTTAAAATTTTTTTTGACATTGATGATCACCTTTGTGCGTGGAATCAGATTAATTAGGATCCACTGATGTCTCAGATTTATTTAAAATTGGAGATGGGCCTAATGGACATTTGGTATGAAAAACAAGTTGAAAGCATGTTATGTCCTTGGTGACAAAATAGATTTGATTTAGAATGACTAAAAGGTATTATTCTTTAGAGGTTTTCCTTTTATTTATTCTGTATTTATTTTCAATCCAGACACTTGATTTTACTTGGCAGAGAAGCAAACTGATAAGTTGTATTTGGAGATGCAGTGTTAATTGATTCTTAAAATACTTCTCCATAAAACTTGAAAATATCATCTAAAATACCAATTTCATTTCTAAACATATATTGGAAGATGCTAACATTTTCCGATACAGTAAAAGAGGACTTTTCCACCTTCTACAGACTATTTTCTTGAGCATTAGGCCCATGCTTAGATACACCAAGCAAATCTGTTCCCTGCCCTGAGATGCCGAGTAAATGCTGTCTGAGAGAGAAGTCAATAAGCATACGTTCAAGATGTATTCATGTAATAAAGCTACTTTTGAAAACTCTGAATTCTTTCTGCCTCGTTTTTTTCTAAATATCTGGCACAAATATAATATCTGAGAGTGTAGTCACTTATGCATATTTACACGAAGAATAATCTGGTAAACATCGGTATGATTAAATATAATGAAGTTATTTGCTAACAGCAAATATATTTAAGTTCTTATATGTACCGCATGGGGAAAAAAAGAAAAAATATCTTAAAAGAGGGTTTTAGCAATATATGGTTTCTTGTTTTTAGAGAGTTCATCTTTATTACTAGCACAATATTATTAGCACATATATGAGTTTTAATATTAACATTTTTGTGTCTGGGTTGAATTCAAAAGTATAGATGTATTTTTATTTATTATTTTATTTTTTAGAAAATGTTTATTTATTTATTTAGAGAGTGGGGAGGGGCAGGGAGCCAGAGAGAGAGAGAGAGAATCCCAAGCAGATTCCCTGCTGTTAGCACAGAGCCCAACTCAGGGCTCCATCTCATGGACTGTGAGATTACGACCTGAGCTGAAATCAAGAGTGAGATGCTTAACCAACCGACTTACCTAGACACCCCTATAAATGTATTTTTAAAGTTGAAATTAAAACAATCAAGTTGAGTTGTAACTGAGTAGAGAATGTAAGAGAATGAGTAACAAGAAAAATGGATTAAGTGGTGAAATCTATCAGGTTTAGATAATGTAAATTAAAACAAGAAGTAATATAGTGAAAGGAAGTTTGAAAATAAGGTGAGCAATACTTTACATTTGAATGTAGCGGTAAAAATCCCATAATTTTAGTTTTGAAGTGTCAGGTACCCCTCTGGAGACCAAGTGAAACTCAGATGGGCCTGGGTATGTCTAGCAAAATGGATGAGACCAGAATTCTGGTCTGTTGCCATTGTTCTAGCTACATGAGGAATGAGGGGCCTCTGAGGAAAATTCATTCAACCAGAGGGAAGAATAAGCCATAAATACTAAACATGAATTTCTGAAAATAATAGACACTTCAAGTACATCCTTTTTCATATTATTGAATTATTAGCCTATGACCAGTATTGTGGGAGCAGAAGAAATACAACCATGAGGGCCCATTAATAAACCATTATGAGAAAGTAGAAACCAAGCCTTCCTTTCCCCCACTTTACCATATGCTGCTGTCAGAGCACTGGAAGTGGCTAAAATCACAGAAGTGGCCAAAGTGACACTCTCGTCATGGTAGAATTCTGGGAGACTTTGTAGTGCTCAGAAGGAGCTGCCTACCCATCCTGTAACCACGCCCCTTAACCCTCCACCCTGCATAAGCAGCATGGTATTAAATGAAATAGATGCATTTCTAGCTGTATATGAGGAATTAACAAATCAAAGAAATACTCAGAGGAAAATTTTCATGGGATCAGTAACCCTTCATCCAACATATTAAGGCAGGGGCACCTGGGTGACTCAGTCAGTTAAGCGCACAACTCTTGATTTCAGCTCAGGTCATGATCTCACTTTGTGAGACTGAGGCCCCTCGCGCCCCCCTCCCCCCCATTGGGCTCTGCACTGATAGCATGGAGCCTGCTTGGGATTCTCTCTCACTCTCTCTCTCTTTGCCCTGCCCATGCTGGTGTTCTGTCTCTGAAAATAAATAAATAGATATTTAAGAAAATAAGAAATAGTAAGGCAATGCTAAAGAAAAATGAAGTTATTCCTCTTAGTAAGACTCCATCCCTAAGTACGGTCAAGGCCTAGGGAAAGTAGAAAACTTTAGAGTAAGTTATTGAATATGCCTGCCCTCTAAGAGGAAATAGTTGTGATAAAAGGCTCTTTGGTTTGGAGAAGTTTTGATAAAAGTCCTTTTGGTTTTTGCACGATTTTCCAAGAGCCTCAGGATTTGAGGAAGTGTGATGAAGGAGGGCTGGAAGAAGGTTGCTGGGTGGATAGAATTTAGTCTACCCGGGTAGGTTCCTGAAAGGAGCTGTGGGGAAACATCTGGTGCACACTCTGGACTTTCCAAGGCCCAGAACATGTTTTCTTCACCCCAGTGAACCTCACTCTGTGGTTTCCTTTGAGTAAGTTGTGAATGAAGAAGATTGTAGCTTGGACTCTGCTAGAACCTCAGAGTCATAAAAGGCTTTTTGAAAGTATCAATGGACTCCAGTGGATAGCGTTAGAAAACAAATCCAGTAACAGAGTTGCTTCATACAAGAAGTAGCTTAGAGTAGCAATCTTTAAGTCTACGTGGGTGTGATGGACTTGATTTCCTTTTGGTGACCACAAATACTGTGTCTGTCCCAATTTTTAAGAGGAGCTCTTTTTTTTTTTTAATGTTTGTTTATTTTTGAGAGAGTGTGAGTGGGGGATGGGCAGAGAGAGAGAGAGAAGGGGACAGAGGGTCTGAAGCAGGTTCCGCGCTGATAGCAGCCAGATGATGTGGGGCTGGAACTCACAAACCATGAGATCATGACCTGAGTTAAAGTTGGATGCTGAACTGACTGAGCCACCCAGGCGTGCATAAGAAGAACTCTTAATACCCTTATTATCCAAGCTGAGAGACCACTCCAGATCTCAGTTTTCCCACAAATCCAGGCAAACAAATTTGGACTTAAGATTTATTTTTGCTGCTTTTTAACAACCTCTTTATTTCTTGCTACATTTAATCCGGCTATGGCGCTGTCCTGGAGGCAGACTCTATTTGCCCTCTGTGCCAACACTGAAACAACATTTTTGTCACATTTTAAAAAGCCGATTTTGCGACGTACTTGTGAATGATGTAGCTTTTACTAAAGAATTATCTGGGAGACAAAGGATAAGAATTTAGGTCACACAAACATCCAGTCCTAATTTCCCTCAAAGGCCCCCTTTCCTCCATCCTTTTTGAGCTTCCTCTGAACGTCTCCCCTTCTGGAACAAAGAAAAGGCTTTCTTCCAGCTTTCTCAAAGATTACCCTGGGGCCAGGAAATGAAGACGTGGTCTCTGTGTATGCCTATCAAAATAACCACCCCACTGTCCTCACCTCCCGCCCCCCAACACAGTGGGTTCTTCTATGAGATTTGACTTCTAAGGTGAAGAAGAGAGTTCCATATCAGTAGTTATATTAAGATCCTTCTTCTCTAAATGTGAATAGTACTTTAGGAGCTGAATAACTTTTTTCAAATTTATAAAAACTTGAAAGAAAAGTCCTGAGGAAGGAAATGCCTACATAAAGTTACCATTTCCAAGACCCTGAAACTTTCAGCCAGAGTTAAATCACTGACGCGTGATTGTACTGTGAATTCTGGCTCTCCCTTACTCATGCATAATTAAGTTTCTTAGCTCCTCATGATTCTGCCAAAGCTCTCGGGCAAATCAACTCAGCTTTCCCTGAGTCCTTCCTGGTATGGCTAAAGTTCAGTTTTGTTTCCCTTTAATGAAGAATTAAATCACAAATTCCATAAACTAAGCCAGATCATAGAAAATTTAAAGCAGGTCATTATAGTCTAGTGACTTCACAAATCCTTTGTGCCTTTCTTCCTTTTTTGTAAAGCAGGTGATAAAGTAAGCTTTTACTGTTCAGGGATAAGTAATTCTCAGGTATTATTTTCAGATCGTAATAGTGGTTCAGCAGCTACAGTGCTATCGGGTCAGATTCTAAGAAACTTCTTAGCAATGAGTTGTACACAGACAGAAAAACACGACTTTCAATGAAAGAATAAAACCCATCATCACCATGTTATGAGCTTCTTAGTGTCAATAGGCTCATACTTAGGGAATGAATGTAAGATACTCTTTAATATCAAAAAAGCCTAGATCTTTTGTTGTCTTTAAAATAGAAAGTTGCTAAGACTATTACTTAATGGTTGGTTTAGATCTCCTACTAAAAAGTTCAACTTTCAGTTTGTCAATTTGTATTCTAATCAAGCATTGTATCATTAATGGGTTTAAGTTCCTAGAGAAATCCAGAAATGCTGTTTTAATCTGTGATATAGCTGGTAAAGTGTTTAGATACAATAAAATGTAATGGAACAAAACCTATTGTTTTTTTTCTTCAAAGTATCACTATCCAGTCAAAGTATTAAAGGCATGACCAAGATAAATAATATGCAAATCATTGTCTGGATGGACTAGCTCCGCATAAAAATTGTTACAAAGTTTCAGAAGGATAACTGAGGTTAAAAGGTAGCCTAATCCCTAAATCTCCCACTGAATATCAGAAAATAGGAGGAAAGATACAGAAACAGGAAAATGATGATTGCAAAGTAGAAACGATATTGTAGAAAATTAAACAGTGCTGTGGAATTTTTACTCATTTCTTATTTATTTATTTATTTATTGAAGTAATCATTTATTTTTTAAAATTTTATTTATTTTTAAAATTTAAATCCAAGTTAGTTAACATTTACTGTAATCATAATTTGAGGAATAGAATTTAGAGATTCGTCGCTTACATATAACACCCAGTGCTCATCCCAACAAGTGTCCTCCTTAATGCCTCTCACCTCTTTGATCCTTCTCCCCACCCAATACCCCACCAGCAAACCCTCAGTTTGTTCTCTGTATTTAAGAGTTAAATAATTTCTCTCTCTTTCTGTTTTGATATTATTTTTGTTTCACTTCCCTTATGTTCATCTGTTTCGTATATTAAATTCTGCATACAAGTGAAATTATGTATTTGTCTTCCTCTGGCTGACTTATTTCACTTAGCATAATTCACTCCAGCTCCATCCATATTGTTGCAAATGGCAAGATTTCATTCTTTCTGATTGCCAAGTAATACTCCATTGTGTATACCCATTTCTTATAAGAAAATTTAAGGTAACATTCATCCCAGTAAAATTAACTGTAGAAGTATAAATTTGGTGTTGCAAGAGAACAGGGTGGAGGACACCAACTTAACGCCCATTTTCCACCTTCCTATCCATTCAGTCAGCCATGTTTTGAGAAGGACAAGCAAAAGCGTTGGAACCACGAAAAAGAGTTTCTGCCAAAGAAAGGAGATGGATAAGACATGGTCAGTGAGTGTAGTTTTAACATAGAGATTAAGATGGAGAAAGTTTCATCCAGCAGTCCCTTATTGAAAAGAAGGTAGACAAAGAGAGAAATGAATAAAATAAAAAATACAATTCTTCAAGGGCAGCACATCTTGGCTCAAATACCTTCCTAGCAGTTTTGCAATGTGGAAAATGTAGAAGAAAGACACACAGAGGAAATGCCTCTGTAGAAGCAGTCCAGGGAAGATGATAACGGCACAAGACAGAGGTGATGGCCAGAAGACTGGAGGGTGGGGACGTGGCATCTAAGATGGTGGGGAGTGTTTGTTTGAGAATGAATCCCATTTGCCACGTTAAAAGCTACCTCATGAAAAGTTCATTCTAGTAATTTGGACTTCATTAGCTTTAAAAAAATTTTTTTGACAAATAGTTCTCATATATCAACAGGGCCTGGAGAGAATATTACAAAAGTTTTTAAGTACATTTGTTAGAATTTGTATCATTTCTGAATCGTACTATATAGCAAAGTGGAAAATGTAACGTAGAGCAAGAAATTGGGAATCTAAAGATAACATAAAATTAATAAAATGTTGCATAAGCAAGGGACATTCTCATTATATTTCACCATGTTTTTAAATAAGTTTTGAGTCTTATTTTTTCTCAGTTTTTTAAAAGGAAGATTAACTGTAGCGTGTTCAACTATTTGGAATATACCAGTTGCTTAGATGGAAAGGTATTTAAATTTTCATACCTTGACTATCATTATATAAGTCAAAACATATTTTTGATGGGTTTACACTTTTACTTTTATAATCTCTTTTTCAATATTACATGTTGACATATAATTATTTTGACAATTTTAAACAGTTCTTCAATTTAGCCTCAAGTAGGAGAAATATTAGAAGCTGAAACAGATTTCAAAATTTACGTAGGATTCATACTCTCTAAGGCAAAAGAAAATGACATGATAAAAAATCAGTAAAGAACTTTTAAAATATTAATGTATTTCCTACATAATCTTTTATATGAATTTAATGAAAATTTAAAAAATCATGGGAAGGAATAATTGCTTTTAAAATTGCTAATGAAAATTCGCTTTTGTAGGTATAGTCAATTATGCAGATTTTGACTACTAAAAGACACACCTCCACTTTTGAAATATTGGAGGGGTTTGGCTTTTGCCTTTAGCTTTCAGCTCTTTCAATGATAACACAGCTGAGGTGGGTATACATATCTTAATGACTCATTCACTGATGAATGCAATTCTGTCCAATAAAACAAGGGGTGTTCAGAATGTTTCATGGCAACCAGATTCCACAAGAGCTGCCTAATTTAGCAAAGCATTGAAAGTCAGAGAATGTGGCTGTCTTTGCAATAAGAAACAACACTTAGAAGAATATATTGTAATTAAACTCTAGGACTTGAATATAGCAATTCTAAGTGGAAACTCAACTTTTCTCTCACGATGAGATATAAGCAACCTGTGACTGCCAATCTCTTTAATGTTTTTAATAAATAGCGTGTTCAACTTTACATTTTTACAAAAAGTGTATTTATTTAGTTGAGTTCCCTATATGGATGCTTAAATTAAATTTATCTCTAAATTCCACATATCATGGACGTGTTTTATGCCTACTCTAGTGGAGGAAACTTGTCCGAGCACAGAGACACACATTGGTCCAGTGAATACGATGGTGGCAAATAGAGGTGGGTGGTACTTTCATGATGGCATGTCTCTGCCCAAATTGTCTTTGTATAAAATAGGTCATTATGTCTTTTATTTTTACTTAAAATTTTTAATATTTATTTATTTTTGAGAGAGACAGAGACAGACAGAGTGTGAATGGGGGAGGAACAGAGAGCGCGAGAGAGCGAGACATAGAATCCAAAGCAGGCTCCAGGCTCTGAGCTGTCAGTCCAGAGCCCGACATGGGGCTCTAGCCCAAGAACCATGAGATCATGACCTGGGCTGAAGTCAGGTGCTTAACTGCCTGAGTCACCCAGGCACTCCTTATTTTTACTTTAACAGCAAGTAGAATCTATGCATCTTATTATATTTCTTCACTAAGATTTCTGATGATAAAAATATTCAATTAAATCTTTAACTACCGCTAGAGGCATAGATAATGAGAAATTGTATTCTCCTATGAAAACCAAAGATTTATATTTTAAAATTTTATAATTTTATTGACTTTTATCGCTTTAAAATATTGTTCCCCCATTGACAATAAATTTAATGAGTAATCATGAGTTGGCAGTACATGCTATTAAGTCTGTCTTTTTAATGGTTTTATTAGATTTTGCAAAATAATAATAGAAAATCCACTTGCAATAATTCAACAAGTATATATTAATGCCTAAGAAAGCAAAGGAGAGATCTCATGACAAGACAAATTAGATTAGGATAATCATCATATTTATAGTAATAGAGAAATTTCTTTTCATTATTGGCTGTTTAATCACATATGAATAAAAACAGGGATATACTCAGTATGATATTTTGGAAGTACACTATGCCTGGATTCTCATATAATTGAAATTAGGGATTCTAAATAATGTATCACCTCTACTATGCAGTTAAAAATTTTTAATGTTTATTTATTTTTGAGAGACTAGAGACACAGAATATGAGCAGGGGAGGGGCAGAGAGAGAGAGGGCAACACAGAATCTGACACAGGCCCCAGGCTCTGAGTTGTCAGTCCAACGCAGGGCTCAAACTCACAAATGGTGAGATCATGACCTGAGCCAAAGTCAGATGCTTAACTGACTGAGCCACCCAGGTGCTGCCGTTCAGCAGTGTTATTTTAAAAGTCACAATTATATTTAAATGTCACGACTTAAGAGTTACATTAGGATGCATGTACATGAGATATGCAATATTCCCTATTTACACTGAAAAGCCCACTGACTTAAAAATTGATTATTCTTAATTTTTTCATTTGCTCCATAAAATGTAATAATCTGAATTACTTGGCCTAACTTGTCACTCTGTAGATGGAAAAACTTGTTCTAAGCATTTGTTATCTAGATGTTTGAAGAAGAAAAGATGACTTGTTACAATGTACACTAGTCGATCTCTAGTCTTAAAAAATTAGAATATGTTAAAAAGAAAAAGGCTTGACAAATCTCACCCACAGTTAGAAATCAGAAAATGATGGAATGTCAAAGCATTGAAATAATCTTTCAAAATAGTGTGTGGCATAGTAAATAGCATGTATGGTATTTTGACTGTTATATAACATTATGTAAATATGTTATAATATACAGATAAGACTATTTTTCTATAATTTTCTCATAGTAAATTTAGGTTGTGTGCATTTTAAACTTTCTTTTATAAATAATGTTGCAATTTACACTTATGCCACATCCTTCTAATGCACATGCTGGAGTATGGCATATTTTGGTAACGTACTATATACATTTTCAATTTGTCCAGCTAAAAAAAAAATACTCTCCAAAGTTTTACTCATTTATACTTCATAACAGGTGCTTGAAAGTTCGAATTACCCCATATCTTCACCAGCACTTGGTTTATGTGACTTTTTGTTGTCATTGTTAACAGATGATTGTGAAATACTATCTCACTTTTAAAGCTGTTGTATTTATTTTGAGAGAGACAGAGAGAATGTGAGGGGGGAGAGGTTAGAAGTTTTAAAAATATTTTTTCTATAAAGTTGTTACAGACATTTTGTATCTAACTTTTTAGATTCATAAACTTCGAAGCTTGTTACATTCTTTTAATAAATTGACTTCTTTAATCATTATGAAATAATCCTCTTTATCCCTGGCCATGTTTTGTGCTTTGCACTCATTAGATCTTTATAAAACCAAGTTTCTTTGGATTAATATTAGCATGATATATCTTTTCCATCCTTTAAATGTTAATCCATATTTGTCTTTACATTTAAAGCATATGTCTCATAAATAGCGTATAGTAAAGCCTTGCTTTTATTATCAAATTTAAAACCTTTCTGTGGTTGAAATGTATTTTTAGGCAGTTTATTAATGCAATTATTGATAAGATTGGTTATCTTTCTTCTTGATGTTTTTTTCTATTTGCTGCAACAGTTCTTTATTTCTTTTCCCTCCTTTTTTATTCTGTTAAATTAAATAATTTTTATGATTCTATTTTATCTCCTTTGTTGTCTGGTTAGTTATAATTCTTTGCTTTGTTACTTTTGTGTTTGTATTAGGGTTTATAGTGTATATCTGACATCTGAAGTTATCACAATATATCTTCAAGTGACATTATAGCATTTAATGTTCAGTATGAAATCTCAGTAGTGTACTGGCATTTCTCCCTTCTCTTTCACGATGTTATCATATGTTTTGAATTCAATAGATAATAAATGCCACAAAATTAATATTAGTTTTTTAAAACATGTCCTTACTTTTATTTATTTTTATTGTCTTCAAACTTTTATATAAATTCAGTTGGTTAACATAGTATACTATTGGTTTCACGAGTAGAATTTAGTGATTCATATTTTACATATAACACGTAGTGCTCATCCCAACAAGTGCCTTTCTTAAAACCCATCACCCATTTAGCCCATCCCTGTGCTCACCTCCCCTCCAGCAACCCTCAGTTTGTTCTCTATTGTTAAGATTCTCTTACAGTTTGTTTCCCTCTTTTTCCCTCTTCCCCTATGTTTCTTATCTTCCACATACGAGTGAAATCATATGGTACTTATCTTTCTCTGATAGACTTCTTTTGCTTAGCATAATACACTCTAGCTCCATCTTCATGGCAAGATTTCATTCTCTTTGATGGCTGAGTAATATCCCATTGCATAAATGACGGTAATTACTTTAAAAATTCAAATAATAGGCACAAATTATATATTTTTCATGTTGTTACCACTTCTAATATACTTCATTCTTTTTTTCTTTTTAGGATTTCCATTGGGAAAAAAAGCCTACGTTGACTTTTTTTTCTTTTTATACTTTATGATGTTTGCTGCTGTCTTAATTTTTTTTTTAAGTCTTTTATTTATTTCTGAGAGAGAGAAAGAGAGACAGCGTGAGCAGGGGAGGGTCAGAGAGAGAGGGAGATACAGAATCTGAAACAGGCTCCAGGCTCTGAGCTGGCCGTCAGCACAGAGCCCGACATGGGGCTCGAACCCACAAACCGTGAGATCATGACCTGAGCTGAAGTCAGCTGCTTAACTGACTGAGCCACCCAGGTGCCCCTTTTGCTGCTGTTCTGCTTATTGTTTTGTTTCAAACAACAAATATGGTGTTTTTTATGTTTACTCTTCTGTGTATGATGGGTCTTTTTCTATGTATGATTTTAGGGTTTTTTTCTTTATCACTGGTTTTGAGAAATTTTATTATGATGTGTGATGGTATAAATTTTTTCAAAATTTTTGTGACTGATGTTCATTGAACTCTTGTTTTTATAGTTTTCATCATATTTGGAAGATTTTCAACCATTATTTCTTCAAGTGCTTTTTCTATATTCCTGTTTCTCTTCTCTCTTTCAGAGATTCGAATTATATGTATCTTAGACCACATAAATTTTTCCCACAGTTCACTGACATTCTGTTCATTTAAAAAATTTTATTTTACCTCTGTGGTGCATTTCAGATAGTTTACATCATTATCTTCAAATGCAATATTTTTTCTAGATATTCTAATGTCTACTATCTTATTAATCCCATATAGTGTATTTTTCATTTCAGACATTATGGTTTTCATTTCCAGATTGGATCCTTTATATTCTTTCATGCTTCCACTTAACGTTTTGAACATAGAGGATATAGTTATAGTGACTAATTTTATGTGCTAGTGTTCTAATTTATACAACTGTGACAGTTATGAATTGGTTTTTATTGATTGATGATTGATTTACTCCTTATTATGAGACATGTTTGCTGTCCCTATGCAAGCCTGAGATTTTTTTACTGAATTTCAGACATTATTAATTTTAAGTTGCTCATCTTGGATATTTTTGTATTTCTATAAATATTTGTCAGCTCTGTTGTAGCATGCATCTAGGTACCTAGAACAGTTTTATCCCTTAAGGTCTTGATTTTAAGATATCTTAACTGAGACTAGGCCAAGATTCAGTGTGTGACTATTTTCTCCTTCAGAGGCAAGATTCTTCTAAGTAGTCTAGCCAATGTCCAGGGAATCATGAGTTTTTCCAGTCTAGCTAATGGGATCAGGCACTCTTCTCTATTACATGTAAGCACCAGGACTGCTCTCTTTAATCCTTTTGGACTGCCTTCTCTCTTAAAGTAGTTTATTTATGTGTGTGTGGTTCTCAGTACTCAGCTGAATAATTATAGAGGGAATATCTTGAACATGCTCTATGAGCAGCCCTCTGCTCACTGGTACTCAGTCCTGCTAGCTCTGGCCATTTTGGTCACCCTGATCTCTCAGCTCAACTCAGGTATCCTACTGGCTTTCCGCTGTCTGCACCATGGCCTGGAAATACTCTCAGGTTAGTAAGTTGGGACCATCATGGGACTCATAATGTTTGTTTTTTGTCTCTCAGGAATCACTTTCCACTACCAGCTGATATACAGTGTCTTCAATTGTTTCACATATTTATTTTTGGATGTTCAAACAAGAGGGAAAATATGGTCCACTTTAGTCCATCTTGCTCATCGGGTGCCTGGATGGCTCAGTTGGTTGGGGGTCTGACTTTGGCTCAGGTCATGATCTTGTGGTTTGTGAGTTTGAGCCCCATGTCGGGCTCTGTGCTGACAGCTCAGAGCCTGGAGCCTGCTTTGGATTCTGTGGCTCCATCTCTCTGTTCTTCCTCTCTTGTATTGTGTCTCTCTCTCTCGAAAATAAACATTAAATAATTTTTTAAAAAGTTTTACTCTGCATTCTCTCCTTGTCTAGTCTCTAAACAAGTTGCATAATTGCAATGTGGTCTGATTCCTGAGAGTGTTTTGCAAATGTCACCTCTAAAACTATCTGCACTTGTCAGTTCCTCTGTGTTTTGTGTGCATGTGCACGTGTGTGTATGATTTACTTTAAATTCTATTTCTTTTATTTATATACGATATAGAGAGATGAATAATAGTGTATATTCAGGCATTCGATTTTTTTCTTAATCACTTTTTGCAGGTTGTATTATAAAGAAAACTGGGTGTATAATTTATTATTTTTCAAATTTATTAAAATATATTTTCTTATTTTTAAAATTTTACCTTTATCTATGATTATGTCTTTTCCACTTCTGGTAGTGAGTTTTGGTTTCTTGTCTTTGCCTGGATTCCCAAAAACATAGAGCCTGAAACAATGGTTAATTAAGCCCAAGTAATTTACTGGGGGGTGCAATACAGAAAACAAAAGTTAAGGATAGAATGAATGCAGCAAGCTAGGAAGAGCTAGTGCAAAGATACATTATTTCGTTGCCTGCAATCTTAGAAGATTGCTTGTTCTGTCTCTTATTACCATAACAAATGCGCCTCTGGAACACCCGTATGGGAGAAGATCTAGAGAAGGACTTATCTATCTGTTCCTTTTACTCATCATAACTCGTACAAATAGTGGCAAGCACTACACACAAATACGAATTTATTACCGTTGTCAGCCAGCAAATTGCCAGCTCTGATTTACATTTTTCTCTTCATTTTTGGCCCCAAGGACTTTGATTGCATTAAAGGGGCTTAGCTTTGCATTCAAAAATAAGCTTTCTTATGTATTATCTGGCATAACTAATTGTCTTCTGAGAAAAGGTTTTCCTGCCATGTTGTTAGAAAATGAAGAAAAACATACATATTTAAAATGTTGTGGGTTTTTTCATTTTCTGGCTATGAAAACAAATGAGAACAAAATGATCTAGATATAGTTTGCTTTCCATATTGCTTTGAATTGAAAAGCTTTCAGTGAACAAGTAGACCTGACATGTTTTGTGACAGGAAGGAGAAATAAGCTTTCATGCTTAAAAAAGTTTTTCTTTTAAATAACATTATTATTTTTTAAAATTTTATTTTAGAGAGAGAGCATGAGCAGGGGAGAGGAACAGATGGAGAGAGAGAATCTTAAGCAGGCTCAATGCTCAGGGTGGAGCCCAACATGGGATTCGATCCCACAATCCTGGGATCATGACCTAAGCTGAAATCAAGAGTCAGACACTCAACTGGCTGAGCCACCTAGGTGCCCCTCATTTAATTAACATTATTTTTATTTGCTCTGGTATATTTAATCAAATCCTGCTCATTCTATTTCTACATACTTCGACTCACACATTGCAACACAGTTTTTAAATTTCTCTTAATTTTATTGATACTGTGTGATTGATCCATAGTCCATAATTCTGCCATAGATGTTGTTAAATAATGTAAAACATCTGCAGATGTTGGTTTTTAAATACCATTTCCTAATAAAAGGTTCCAGAGCTGCATGGTGAAATGGCTGATTCTAGGGAATATAGAAGCCATGTCTAGAAATCAGAAAGTAAAGAAGTGCTCAAAAAAGGACACAAGATGGTCCATGTTAAAGGGACACAGGAGCGAGCTTGAACATGCTCCCAATGGTCAAGTCTGGATCAGTTTGCAAAATAAAATAATGTAGCAATGGAATACTACCCACAGAATAATCTGAATATCTATGGCTCTCTTGGTATAAATAAATGACTCAAAAAATAATAATAGGATAAAGTTTAGCCCTTTCTCACAGTAGAATTCCAATTCTCCTGTAAGAAGAAATAAGGGTGTCTGCCTGGCTTACTCAGTAGAACATGTGACTCATGATGTTGGGGTCATGAGTTTGAGTCCCACATTGGAGATAGAATTTACTTAAAAATATGTAGAAGAAATGGAAATGGAGTCATAATTAAGTACACAGCATAGAAACAAGTTTTGCAGGCAAAAATCATCACTGGACACTGAAAGTAATGAGCTAATGTATGATGAGGTACAGAGAATTTATATAGGTCCAAAATATCACCCCACCAAACACTTATAATTAAAAAGGGTAAAATACTAACTTTTTAAGGAAATCTGGTGTACACCACCCTTAGTGTGAGCTAAATTAACATGACCAGTAATGAGGCATCTTCCCATCCTATATCTCCTAATTATCCACTAAGAAGGGCACAATATCAATTTAATTATGAGAAGCTCTCAAACATTCCAAGTTGAAAGAAATTCTACAAAATGACTAGTACTCTTCAAAACTGTCAAGGTCATGAATGACAAAGAAAAACTGAGGAACTGAAGGAGATTAAGGAGACATGCCATCTTAATTCATCATGGGATCCTGGATTGGATCAAGACCACAAGAATGAGAGTGTAAAACTGATGGAATTTGAATTAAGTTCTGTAGATTTTTAGTAGTGGTGTATTAATGTTAATTTCCTTGTTTCAATGATTGTATACAGACAAAGATGTTAATATTATGAAAAGCTGTGTGAAGGCATATAGGAAGTCTTTNCTGCAGAATAAAAGCTAAACTGTTACTCATCCAACCCAGATCTTGGGTTATCTGGTTCCTCTCCACATTTTTACAGATTTATCTACTATCAATCAGTCTAGGCACATCTTCACCTCTGGCTAAAACAAATTGCTTGCAATTTTCTCAATGCTTGATGCTTTCTCTTACCTCTAGGCTTATGTCTTACTTCTGTTTGGAGGCTTATTTGTTCCAATCCCCCCCCGCCCCCGTTAACTTGACAGATTCTTTAAGGCTCAGTGCAATGATTCCCTCTTTTTATCAGGGTTACCTAAACCATCTCTGTTCTCACAGTAGCTGTGATTACGTGTGCCCTAGAACTTATAGGGGTTTGTAATTTATGATTTATTTCTCTGTTCCCTCCCCAGCTTATGAGTGATTTTAAGACAGAGATAGTGTCTTTTGTTATGGGATTTTGATACTCAGTAGTACCTGGTGTATAGTAAGAACACAATAATGATTCACATAATGAATGTTTGGGCCTTATGTAAAGTGAACCAATAATAGAAAGTAAAATTGCTTTTATCCCATTATTTTTATAAAAGAGGATGGTGTGTATCATTAGGATGTCTCTGAAGATGCAACTGAAGATCAATTTTATATATTTCTGGGTTTTTCTTGTCACTAATAACACAGTTTTGAAACCATGTGATCCTACCTACAGGCAAAAAAAAAAAAAAAAAAAAAAAAAAAAAGAAAAAAAANTATTTTTATAAAAGAGGATGGTGTGTATCATTAGGATGTCTCTGAAGATGCAACTGAAGATCAATTTTATATATTTCTGGGTTTTTCTTGTCACTAATAACACAGTTTTGAAACCATGTGATCCTACCTACAGGCAAAAAAAAAAAAAAAAAAAAGAAGGAAAGAAAAGCTATTCTAAAAAAATCATGAATTGGAGATTTTAAAAGTTTAAAATTCAGTTGAACTGCAAGTTAAACATACTATTATATTAGCTCAACTGTATTATTGCTACAGTTGAGTGCTACAGTATGTGCTAACTATTTTCTTGTTTGTTCCTTCTCCCAGTCCTCATAGATTCAGGTTATTGATTGATAATTTGCTTAATTCTTTGGGGCTTTGCTTTGTTCCATTAGTCTTCTGGAAGTTATCCAGTATGGCAGAGAGGAGAGGCATACGTGCCATGGAGCTAGACTGCCCTGGTTAAAATTCTACCTTGGCCACTTAACTGTGTGGACACGAGGGAGTCAGTTAGCCTCTCTGTGCTTCAGTTTCCTCATTTATAAAATGAAAATAATAATGGTAATTAGCTCATAGGATTACTGTGAGGATTAAATATTATTACACAGGATTCACTTAGAATAATGGGAAAAAAAGCTCCTGGCTCATAGCAAAGAATCACATAAGTGTAAATTATTATAATAATTGCTATTTGTCTTTCATCCAACCTTGCTACTTATCGTTTCCTTTCAATACATTTCCTAATTACCTTTGTGGCTATAAAAAACTATAATTAACAAAATCAAGTAAAATATCTATTAAAGTATCATAGGAATGTAAAATTTATGGGAAATGGAGGGCTTAGTAGCAGACTGCAACCATCTGAAGGGCTCTTATGTGAAAGAGATTGGGATTATTTGCTATTTTTTCAGAGACAATATGCTAAAGTGTATGAAAGCTGCAAGGAAACTTACTTTGAATTTCTCATAAACAGAAATGACAAAAATGTAACCTAAGGAGAAAGATTTCCTTTTTTAGAAGTACAGGAGATAACCTTTAAAATAGATGACTTCTGAGATGTTTTTGATTCTAAAGATCTATACAGCATCCCTTCTTAATAAAGACTCTAGAGAAAGTTGGGATAGAAGGAACCTACTTAAACATCATCAAAGCCATCTATGAGAAGCCTTCAGCTAACATCATCCTCAACGGGGAAAAACTGAGAGCCTTCCCCCTGAGATCTGGAACACGACAGGGATGTCCACTCTCACCACTGTTGTTTAACATAGTGCTGGAAGTCCTAGCATCAGCCATCAGACAACAAAGGGAAATCAAAGGCATCAGAATTGGCAAAGAAGAAGTCAAACTTTCACTCTTCGCAGATGACATGATACTCTACATCGAAAACCCGACAGACTCCACCAGAAGCCTACTAGAACTGATCCAAGAATTCAGCCAAGTTGCAGGGTACAAAATCAACGTACAGAAATCAGTTGCATTTTTATACACCAACAATGAAGCAACAGAAAGAGAAATCAAGAAACTGCTCCCATTCACAATTGCACAAAAAACCATAAAATACCTCAGAATAAACCTAACCAAGGATACAAGAGATCTGTATGATGAAAACTATAGAAAACTTATGAAGGAAATTGAAGAAGACACAAAGAAATGGAAAAACATTCCATGCTCATGGATAGGAAGAATAAATATAGTTAAGATGTCATTACTACCTAAAGCACTCTACACATTCAATGCAATTCCAATCAAAATTGCACCAGCATACTTCTCAAAACTAGAACAAACTATCCAAAAATTTGTATGGAACCACAAAAGACCCCGAATAGCCAAAGTAATACTGAAAAATAAAACCAAAACGGGAGGTATCACCATCCCAGACTTTAGCCTCTACTACAAAGCTGTCGTCATCAAGACAGTATGGTATTGGATCTATATTATTTTGAGTAATATTTTTAGGCAGAGAAGAATTTATTTCTCCCTTCCATAGTGTGATAGGTCTCCAATTCTGTTTATCAAGAAAGAGAAAATCTTATAGTAAACATTAAGAATAGAAAACATGAAAGTATTGCCATATATTAATGATAAGATTTATGTCCATATCCACAAACCATCTTTTATAACCAGTGGTATGTAATCCGTTAGTGAATCAAAGGTACATTATGAAGTGGTGTATTACTTCCTAATAACCCCCTAAAAATTCTTCAATTTATTTTAGTTGGTAAACTTCTGTGTTTCTAAAAGGCATTATAAGTTTGTGGAGGGTGGGTAGAAGACGTAGGCTAGCTGAGTCTGTAATAAGTGTTCCATTTCCTCTGATATGATTATTTTGCAAACACCAGTGCATGCCCAGTATTGGCTGAATATTTATTGGTAAGTGTACTATGTTCATTTAAAAATTGACTTCCACTCTGGGTAAAATTCACTTAAATTTTTGAAGAACTGTCATTTTAGTAAGTTATATATTGAGAAATATATCTATATTTGTTTCCTTCTCAGAGGACTTGTGAATGGGTTGACCATAAGTCTATTTATGCAAGAATGAAAAATGTATTTTGCCTTCAACTCTTTATTGGCAATAGTATATTTGAAAAGGAGTTTCTGTGATCTAAAATCTCTATTAAATATTTATTGCTTGACTAGAAATCCCCTTCTCTACCTACCAAATACGTTTTTGAGGACGGTCATCAAGAACCTGGACCTGAAATGAGAACTACCTGGCCACGTGACCTTGTGTGCACATTTTTCACCACTAGGAACTGGTTACCTCATCATTAAATTGACCATATTACCAATGGCCCACAACATGCTAGCTGAAACCTGTGGATCCAGTCATGTTTAAATTCAAATTAAGAGGGGTGCCTCCGTGGCTCAGTCAATTGATCATCTGACTCTTAATTTTGGCTCAGGTCATGATCCCAGAGTTGTGGGATGGGACCCTGCTTTGGGCTCTACACTGGGCATGGAGCTTCCTTGAGATTCTCTCTCTCTTTGTCCCTCTTACTTGCTCCCCTGCACATGCTCTCACACTTTCTAGCTCTCTCTCTCAAAAAAAAAAAAAAAATCAAATTAAACAAAATAATGCGGTGCATCTATCATATATTATTTAATACTAAATGGGGCCTGGGGCATAATCCCAAAAAGGAAAGTATTCATGTATTTGCAGTGATTCATGAATATTGACTCTAAGTGGGGAAAGTAAGATATGTAACATCCTTACAAAAGCTCAGATAAGTTTCACCTTTAAATGAGTTTTGGAAGCAAACTAAAACTAAAACTAAAAATCTTTTGCTCCTTAGAACTTTTTGTATTTTGAAATAGCAGATGAAAGATCATATACCTATATTTGTATAGCACAGTTCATTATTACTACTTACATACTTGACTTTATGTTTATTTTCCAGGATTTTACTGGATAACAAAATCTGGGCAATAATTTTTTTTATTATTCTGGGTTTGAACCCAGTTTAAAGAAGCAAAGAGATTTAAAATTTTTTTCCTAGAAGTATATGGTGATCATACTATTTAGATGTCATTGAAACCAGCATGAATTTATGTCTTCTAGGCATTAAAGTTATCTTTCTTACCAAAATAATGCTGACACATTTCTGCTATTATAATCTTACTTTAAATGATATCTTAGGGAATCAAAAGCTTAAAATTCATTCATTCACTTATTCATTCAGTAATTGTTGATTTGGAATTATTATGAGTGAAGTCACATTCAGTGAGAAGTAATATTAGATCAAGAACCTGACAGAAGAGTTGTTTGACCTGAAGAAAGATTGGAGATATATAAGAAATTCCAGCTTCAGTGATAATTTGGCTCAAAGTAAAACTAGTTTAAAAGTTTACCTATAGATCTTGGATATACAATGAGAAGATAAAGGTAACAAATTGGAAAGTCTTGTTGGAATGCATAGGAAGCTTCCTCTGCAGTTAGTCAAGAAGCCATAATTAGAATTACAGCTAAATGTTATTGGCAACTTTGGCCAAGAAAAGTTGTGAGTGCTCAACTGGGTAGGATTCTGATCCTCAGAGAGCTCCAAACTGCTGGTCACACTTGAAGTTCTTTGGTAAACCACTCTGTGAACGACTTCCAGTGTGAGTGTATAGGACCACTATAATGATTGTTACTTCCTTCTACTCTGTTTGATAAATAAATTATTTAACTCTACATCATCCTAATTAATGCAATCAACATCATACATGGGAATTTATCAATGGATGCATTTGATTTGTTTAAGTCAGCAGCGTCCAGAAAGAGGCCCTCTTGGACAAAAGCAGATGAACCTCTCTTTCACAAATTGAGAAGGGTCAGCTTCACGTATGAAAATAAGAGATGGCACAATGACAAAAGCAATACACATGTTAATATACACATTCTGTTGTTCTCTCTTAAATCAAACTGAGTTAAACATAAAAATAATATATGTGGGTCTTACTTTTCTCATGTATAAATTGTAGGGATAGATGGGATAAGCCTGATGCTGCTACCTGCTCAAAATTTTTATTTGAAATTTAGTATATTTTTTGTAGTTTTAAGTTCCACTTTAGCCATGTACTATGCCTCAATAATCCAGTTGAATCCAAAATTATCAGTGGTTGTTTTACCAAGTTTATGTAGAGTTTTCTTTTGAAAGAAAGTTTTGTTTTTGAAAGAAAACCATGCAATTTAAAAATTAGCTCCTGCACACACACACACACACACACGCACACACACTTATCATTCCCCACATTCTTTGGTCTTTGCCAGGGCAATGAAAAACTGACATCACTATCTATGCAGTTAAGTGATGAATGCACTTTAACACAGCTGGGTACTTTACACTAAATATGTCTTCTCAAACACTATCATATCATCACTTCTAACTTTTCAAACTCTTTTCTAGTCTTATAAAAAACAAAATAATTATGAATCTTCTAGAAGTGACAGAGTGTAAGTTTCAGAGCAAAGAGAAATTATTAAATGGAGCATGAGTAATGTAAGTAAATGAAAAGAAAGACATGATATGTAGGACATTAATAAAATAAAATTTATATTGCAGTTGGGCTTTGAAAATTGATAATAGGACTCTGTGCTTCTAAAGGATATGATTTAGTCTCATACTGCTTATTTCCATCTACTTCCAAAATAGTCATTCCTTTTAACTTGTAAAGAAAATGCCTCACCTTTTCATGTCTCACTGGGCTGAATTCATGCATCAAAAAGTTGTTCAGTCTGACTTAGAAGAGAGCAGAAAGAAAGAATGTATTTTGTTGTTGTTTACATATATAGTCTCTTGTATTTTGTAATCAAGACCTCACTGGTTTCTTATTGATACTGTAAATGTAAAACACTTTGTTCAATAGATCATGTTACCAATCAGGATATATTAAGGCTAAATTAAAGGAGTATAAAATTTTATTTTTCCTCTGATATTTTTATCCATGTTTTTTTAAATTGGTAAATATTTATAAGTTGTATTATATATACCAAGCATTGTATGATCAGGGACTGGATATACAATGATGAAAATGTAATTATTTTTCCTTTTATTTATCTGATTCTCTAGTGGAGGAGGAGATCAGTGCATCAATTACTAATGATGATAAAAAATGGTTAATACTTTTTATCTTTGGAGTGCTTACTATGCATCAGAAACTGGACTTCCTATTTTTCATGAGCAATCTCATTTTTAACTATCACTACAGTCCCATGAAGTATATACTAGAATGCCATTTGTCAGATTAGGAAACTGAGGTTTAGGATGCTAACTTGCTCCAAGTCTCCTAGCAAGTCGATGGCAGAACAAATACTCAAACCTGGCCTCCCTGACTCCAAAGCCAAGGCTCATAACATATATTATTACAGGGGGACAAATGCCATAGAAATGTGTATACACAAGGTTATGTAAGCATGGATAAATGAAGTGGTTAATTTTATACCAGTTAGGAAGGGAGAAAGCCATGGAAAATCTTCACAGATAAAAAGGGTATTGAGTGAATGCTGGCATCTGAGAAATGTGGACACTGTGAGATGACTAGGATTTTCACTACAAAGCATGGAGTGGAGGGGAAAGGGATTGGTATGAACAGATGTATAGGGGTTTGGTCAAGAACAATCTGTTTAAACTACATTAAAGGTCTAGGATTTTCTTTATGTGTACATAGAACCTCCAAATGATTTCTCAACAAGGAGGTGATAAAATCAACAGGGAGGTGATTAAATCAGTCTGGCACACATGAAGACCAGATTGGAGTAAGAAGACCCTGGATAGGAAGACAAGTTAAAGTTACTGGACATGTTGACAGGAAATAGAAAAACTTCAGTTAAAACAGGAGCCTTGTGGAAGGAGATGAGAGAAGAAATGCAAGAGCTTCGAAATTCAGAGATGGGATCAATTCAGTTTGATACTGTTCTGTAGAGAATGAGGAGCAGTTTAGAATAATCCCATGATTACTGTATTTGGTGATAGGGAGGATAGGAAAACAGAAGAATGAATGGATTTGAGGGTGCAAAATGAAGAGTGGTATGACAATGTTGAGGTTCAGGGGCCCATGGCATGGCCATGTTGAGACGTCCAGTAGATGGAGGTAAGATAATGCAACTATTATTAACACAGAGATGAAGTAAAATTTATTTTGCTAACTCAAAAATTATAGCAGGGAGTTCTTGCCAGAGAAAATACTGATGGTCGCTATGAACAACAGACTCACCAATCGTATGTAGCTATTTTCTTTGCTCTTCAATTGCCTCCAAGTGGGGCTTGGCATCTTGAAAACAGAGATTCTTTCTTAAGGACAAGTCTCCCCTCAAAGCATGCATAGAGCAGGCATGCCTTCTCTCTTCAAAGCTGAAGAATTAGATCCACCCTTTAAAAATAGCTTAGTGAAAATCATCTATAAATATGTTCGTTTTCCAAATAGTTCCTTTTGATATTTACTTTAACACTTAGGTTATTACATTTCTTTATGAGAATCATTTAACTAAATAAGTGCTATTAGATGTTCAAATATTACTACATAGTATGTTTCTCCTGACATTTTGTGATGTTAAGATATATATGTATAATTCTTCCAACTCAGAATTCCTAAAAACCATTGATGTTAGGAGGTGTGATTTTCAGATCTCAAGTAAAAGTCCATTAGTCCATTAGTCACTTAGGTATATAAGTTATTATTTTGGTTTGGGGATATTTTAACAAAAATGAAAGCAAATCTTATTATATACATTCTAGATAAATACATATTTGGCTCAATTTCAATGCATAGCCAATAGTCATACCAGGTTTTCATTCTAAGTACATATTTTTTGTTTTTAAAGGATGGATGCATTACTAACCTGCTCTTTAGACCTTTAAATTTGAAAATAATTTATCTGCTACCTCATTTTATACTTTAAAATAATCTGAGAGGATATTAAGAACTCATTTTACAGATGAAAAACATGCCAAAGGATTAAATAGAAAATATGTGACAAGTCTATGTTTTAGTTTTATAAAGTACACAGTAAAGCAATTGGCCCTTAACCTATAATAAAATTATGTTATGAACAAAGTTAAGTGCCTTGCAAATAGCTCTGAGAATCACAGCATACACAGTTTTCTTTTTTAATCTTAGAAGTGACATGAAAGATCAATTGAATGGTGTTTATTATAAGGTGATCCAGAGAGCACCAAAACAGCATTTCTTGTTTTGACTTTTTTCTCCAGTGTCATTAAGTTATACTTGACAAAAATGCAAAAGATAAAAAATATTCGATGTGCACTATGTCATGATGTGGTATGTATGTACATTGTGAAGGGATTTCTCATATTGAGTCAAACAGCACATTCATCACCTCACATATTTACCTTAAAATTTTTTTGTTTTGGTAAGAACATTTTTCCATTCTCCCAACAAATTTCAATTATACAACACAATTACCTGTATCAACTGTAGTCATCAAGTTATGCATTAGATCTTCTGAACTTACCCATCTTATAACGGAAAGTTCATAGCCTTTTACTAACTTCTTTTTATTTTCTCCACTCCTTGCCACTGGCAATTACTGTTTTCCTCTCTGTTTCTGAGTTTGACTTTTCTTTATTTTAATATTTTTATGTTTAAGTGATACCATGCACTATTTGTGTTTCTCTGGTGTATTTCTCTTAGTCTCTAACAGATGTGAGGCCATGTCTTATTGTGGTTTTTATTTGCATTTCTCTGATGCTTAATGATGTTGAGCACCTTTTCATATATCTGTTGACAATCTGTAAGTCTTTTTTCCAAAAAAATGTCTATTTTGATCCTTTGCCCATTATTTAAATTGAATTATCTGGTCTTTTTCTAATGAGTTCAATGAGTTTCTTGTATGTTTTGAATATTAGGCCCTTATTGAAGATGTGGTTTGTAAATATTTTCTCCCATTCCATAGGTTCCTATTTCATTTTGTGATGGTTTATTTTACTGAACAGAAGCTGTTTATTTTGATGCAGCCTGTCTTTATTTATTTTTTCCTTTTGTTGTTTTTGCTGTTATATTTAAAAAAATCGTTGCTAAGACCAATGTCAATGAGCTTCTTTGCTATGTTTTCTTTTTGCTATGTTTTCTTTTAAAAATTTTGTAGTTTTATGTCTTACATTGACGTCCTTAACCCAGTTGAGTTGATTTTTGTGTATGGTGTAAGATCAGGGGCTAGTATCTTTTTTTTTTTTTTTTTTGGCATGTGACTACTCAGTTTCTCCATTACCATTTATCGAAGACACCACCTATTATATATTTTTGACAACTTTTCAAAAATTAATTGACCATATATGCATGGGATTGTTTCTGAACTTTATTCTTTCCATTCATCTATGTGCCTGTTTTTATGCCATTATCATTTTGTTTTGATTACCACAGCTTTGAATATAGTTTGAAATCAGGAAGTGTGTTGACTCTAGCTTTGTTTTTCCTTCTTATGATTGTCTTAGCCATTCAGGGTCTTTTGTGATTCCATACAAATTTTAGATTTTTTTTTTTGTATTTCCATGAAAAATGCCATTGTAATTCTGAGAGGAATTACATTAAATCTGTAGACTGCTTTGGGTAGTACGGAGATTTTAACAATATTATTTTTTCCAATCCATTAACACAGACTATCTTTACATTTATTTGTGTCTTCTTCAATTTCTTTCATCGAACTCATAAAGTTTTTTTGTGTTTATAGTCTTTTACTTCTTTGGCTAATTTTTTTCCCGAGTATCTGTGTTTTCAGTGATATTGTATATATTTTTTCCTTAATTTCTTTTTCTGATAGTTTATTGCTGGTGTATAGAAATGCGACACATTCTCATATTGATTTGCATCCTACAACTTTACTGAAATTATCTGTTAATTTTAACAGTATTTTGATGGATTCTTGAAGGTTTTCTCTATATAAAATTACATCATCCACCAAAAGAGACAATTTTACTTCCTTCAGATGTAGATGTCTTTTATATCTTTTTCTTGCCTAATTGCTCTGTCTAGGACTTACAGCATTATGCTGAATAACTGTGGAAAGCAGCCATTCCTCTCTTGCTCTTTATTATCTTTGACATTTGTTCAACTCATTTTCTTTTTCTCTGTCTCTCTGTTTGGTGCCTCTGTCTTTGCCTCTGTGTTCTCAGTTCCCTCTTTTTCTCTTCCTTCCTCTCATATTACTAAAACACACACACACACACACACACACACACACACATAACTACATAACTTTTGGATTTGGATTTTCTACTAAGGAATTAGCATTCAGCTACAAATGTTACACTTAGGAAGAAAATGAGAAGAATAAAAGGTAAAAAAAGAAGACAATATTTTGATATTGTGACCTTTCTTCACCTGTCCTGACCTCCTTTCCCCTTTATATTTGTTCTCCCTCTCTTGGCTGTCTCAACCCTCAGGCTTAGAGAGATGAAATAATGGGAAGTTTCACCTATGGAACTCGAAAGATGTTATTCAAAGGGGAGAGAAATAAAATATTTAGTGCTCTGACACAGTCTGTGACCTGCTTCTTTTTATTGCTATAGTTCAGAGGATGTTAAAAGGGTTTTATTAATGTGGTTGGGGCTAAACACAGACTTGCTGTATAGTGTTTTTTATCTGTACCATCTTACTTTGTAAAGTTCATCTATTATTTTAAATACTGATCATTTTTCAACTAAAATTTCTCTTATTTATTTTGTATCACATGCTGCTGATCATTGTCTTGATGACAATTAAATCAATATCTAGGCCTTATAAATGAGTCATTGGGAAGTTCACCAATGTCTTTGTCTTTCATTTTCCTGTTCCAGAACAGTTTTCTAGAGAAGGGCTTCTCAAATTCCCAGGGAAATTGTGTAAGTGATCAGGCATCCATCTCTTTTAAAACACAGGTAATTTGTACATTTCTTTGCATTGTTCAATACTAATTTTATACACACAACCACATGTGCACACATGTACACACATGATAATTTAATAGTATTTTAATCAATGTTTTAGATTTTTATTAAGAAAAATTACACCATGGAATTGAACTCTTTGGTGAATGTCATATTCCATGTAAGCTATGGCAATGAAATATTTTATGATTATGAATTATAGTTTTATTTCCATTTTGAAAAATGGTACTACTCTGCTCAAGGGTAACAATAAACTGTTTCTCAAATTATTACAAATAATTCTCAAATATAAGATGTATTTATTACATACATTATTGTGAATATTATAATTGATATAATTATTATTACAATGGTAACAATGTTTATGTTATTAATTCACAATCTCATTATTGATAATATTTCATATTTTGATATAAAATTTGATATGAAGTCCCTAGAGAAAAATTATACTTAACTCAAAGTGTTTCAATCTACAGTAATCTGAAAGTTAAGATAAATCAGTATTAAGAGGAGGAAAAAAAATTCCCATAATGATGAAAAATGCCAATTTTACATTTTATTTTAGAGCAGAATGAATCATATGTGTGTCTGAATTGCAATGTATACGTATTTCAATTTTTCTAACATCTTATAGTGTCAGACTTAGAAACCACCTATTAACAACTGCCCTTACTAACTACTACCAGTGTCTAGCAAGAAATAGACTACTAAGCAGCTCCATGACATCGAAATAATAACATAAATTCAAGTTGTAATATTTTGATTTATTTTTATGATCTGAAAATATTTATAGACAAATAGATTTAAAATTCAGATATTTGAACTATATTGTTAAAGAAAGTGACAAGGACATGGTTAAAGAGGATGAATTAATACTTCATAGAACCAAGATGAGGTATGTGGGGTAATTACAGAACTAATGAGCTAGTTAATCATTCTGAGAACAAACCATTGCTTCCATTTGCTTCACCTGGTGGGAGGTTTGAATAGATGACTTCTAAAGTTCTCACAGGATGTAGGATTCTATGACTGTGCAATTTAATATAATTTATGTTTCAGGTCCTTGATTAATTAGAAAGTTTGAGAAGAATATTAAGTCTTTTAGGCCATTACAATAATGCTTTCAGCCACCTTAGTAAGAGGAAAGAGTTAATATCCAAATTTTCCAGTTTATTACTGTGGATCAATAAAGAGTTGAGCATGGTAAAATGTCAAAAACCAAGCAATATATACTAAATTTTTTGCAATGAAGTATTTTTCTGTCCCAAATCTAAAATGGGTGACCTAAGATTGTCAAAATAGTTATTGGATAACTCAATGTAGGCAAACTAAATTTTTGAATAAGAATCAACAACAAAACTAAAAATAAATAGACAGATTAGGCTAAATTATTCTATTTTTTATCATGTCATGAAGACCTAGCCTTTTAGGGTGTTAGAGAAATAATGTATTAACTTGAATCAGCTAGGGTTTAATTAAATTCATCCTAAATCCCTGGAGTTTTATGTTCTAAGCAGCAGCCCAGTGATCTGAAGAGGTCATGGATCTTGACCTTGCTGACTACCATATTCTCAATATTAGAGAAGAACGATTCTCAGAGTGCCTAATCCATTAGAGTATATGTTATATGTTACAAGATCATATACCTAGACTAGTGGAACATCGTTTAGGTAAAGGGAAAAAATAATACAAAAATATCTATACCATATGCATTTGAAAGCCCTTCTTATAAAACACAGACAACATATACATATATTTAATTCAAAGATTAAAATAAATTTCTATTTTTTCTCTAGAGTGACCCTTTTTCATGAGTAGAGACAAATTTTGATTACATTGATTGTCCTGGTATGTCCCAATTTAGACAGTGAATTCTCCCTTGACTGTAACAAATACACGTTAGTTATCTCTTTAAATCATAAACTAAGTGTGGTCTGTCCCTACTCAGGCTTTTACCCATGAAATTAGAGGCCTAATGTAGATCTTAAAACTTCTAAAGAATGTGAGAGGATGTGCAATATTTTCAATGAATTAAGTGCATTTCATAATGGTATCATATAAATAATTGTTCCAGAAGTTTTTCAGCCACATTATAAGATATCTGGTTTTCTGTTTTTAAAAGGTTATAAGTAATCAACACTTGATTGATCCAAACACAATATGGTAAAAATGGATATCCAATACCGAAAAGTAGCAGCAAAAAACACACTTTAAGTTTCTTTGACAGCAAAATTTTCAAATATATTTATAGATTTAAAAACTTTATGCTAACTTTATTGATTTTTCATTACCTTTTAAACTGAATTAAGTCAGATTAGAGGTGACTGATGTTAAAAACTAGTTTATATTTCAGAGGAAATTTTAACATTTTTTCACACCTTTGGAGTTTACTTTCAGGAGGAAGATAAGCAGTTATAGCAAGGATAGTGCAAAAATAGCCAATACTGATCACCAATTAAGGACAGTCCCCTTTACAGAGACTTCAGATTAATTCTCTAATGTTGTGTTCACTGATTTGATCTGGTAATTGATTTTTTTAAATTTAAATTCAAATAGACATGACTGTTATCTTCCCAATTTTCTGTAGATGAATTTACCTCCATTTTTTAAGCATCCCAGGTTATGATCCCATTTGGTAGACACTGAGGAAGTGTTACTAGGTGACCAGTATACCTGGTATACTGCTGATGCTTTATATTCAAAATCTTATTTCTCTGAGACCATGATGGAATTTATTTGTATTTGCTCAAAGACAAAGTTTTTGAACTTTCACCATTATATTTATGTTTTCCTGAAAACAAAATAAAACAAAATCAAACCCATAAGATTAAGTCTCCATATTTAAGACTGGAGTGGGAAGTTTGATCATTTTGTGTAACTGTATGTGTGTGTTCATGTATGTAATTTATTCCATGCTAGTCTTTTGTGTTAAGGCTGAGCTCGCTCGCTATGATCTTGACTAAAATCTGAAAGAAAAACTTCACTGGAATTTACCAGAGACAACCTGGCAGGTTTTTGGATAAAGCAGGAAATAAATGAGAAGGACCAGTGTAACATGTAGTGTAAATAAATATGAAAAAATACATTTCTAAAATTCATGCTAATACTAAGTTATCAGCCTAGGGCACAATGTATGATGCCTGATTAAATTTTAACTTTTCTTTGGTTTGTCATTTCATTGTATGCTTCACTTCACTTAATAAAAATTTGTAATCAACATCAAATAGTTCAATGCAGTAGGCAGAAGATAGCAGAAAAATTTTCATTTTTGTAAGTAGCATATGTAGCTATAACATTTTTATTGGCTAGGGAACGAAATAAGGCAAAATGTAAAAATAAAAGGCAAACAATTACTAAAAAGAGACCATTCAATTCCTTAAGATAATAATACAAATATTTAGTGCGTGCTGACTATGTATTTGTTGGGGCCCTATGAGGTAGAGCCCATTCTTATCTTCATTTTTCGGATAAGAAAAGTGAGGCTTGGGCCTACTATTTTTTAATAAAGACAGCAACAACGTTCTCTGTTGAACCCAATGAAAATTTGCATAATTTGAATATCTAGGAAATGTTATTTTCCCCATCTACATTGTGATAAGATTTGCAGGAAGAGCTAGTACGCTGGCATTGAGAAATATCATTTATTTATTATTTGATTAAAAATGCATTTATGGTTAATTCTGGAGTAACTAAGATCCATATGAATTTAAAAAATTATGATGAATGAATTTTGCACTTAAGTATCATTTTAGGAAAATATCACCACTAAATAAAAGCAATCTTCTGCTCTAATATGCACATGAAATCAGTATACCTTTTATGAAAATCTGAGGACAAAATTTTATCCATAAATCTGTTAAAACAAAACATGAAAGTAAAACTCCATAATATTCTCTTCTTTCCTCATCTGGTAAATGACAAATGGAATTTAATTTAATCCATTAGGACAATAGCTACTATACATATTTAAACTAAACCCTTCTCAAACAACAGTAAGCATCTATCCCTGAATAATAGCTAATTTTTCGCTGTTTACCGTCCCATGCACAGCAGGGCCTCAGCTGTATGAACAGTGCACTCTAATACTGAGGCATGTCACACTGACCTTGGGAAGCAATTTTGCTAATGAGTGACAGAAGACCAATGAACTATGCAAGGCCTTCCCTAATAAAATCATAAAATGAGTTTTACAAGAGTCAATTCCTCATGTTCCTTGTTACACAAACACTGAAAGCTACAGCACTCTTATCTCTCACAGATCCAGAACAAGACTCTCAATAGTACCCGATTGGGCTGTGAACTTGGCCTGAGCTCAAAATGAGGTCAGCAGCCAGACTGAGGGTCTCCTACTGTCAACACCAAATGGTATGAATAAATTGGATGAGAAGGTGGCCCATCTAGTCCATGCTGATATCCTCGTTTGGTAGATCTCACTCAAAATCATTTACTTCACATTATATTGACAGGTAGCAGTAGATTTACAACAATTGTGTAGTTTAATCAGTTGTCAACTTGATAAAAATTAATCTCTTCTGCATTATAAGATTCTCTAGCTCTGCATAAGTCAATACAAATTTCACACCACTCTTAAAGTATCATAAAAATATTATTCAACTGAATAAATATTTGTTGCACACCATCCTGTCCATACTCTTACAAACTAGTTGTTACCTCATCACTTGTGCAAGGATTAGTACTTGAAATTCTAAGAAACTTACTGAATCATTCCATGATTAAATTTAGAGTTTTCAAAGGAACTAGACCTTAACTTGCAAATAGACAGGGCTATTTCATGATTTTATAGCCAAGAAAGCACTGAAAATTAAATTGTAATAATTTAGGATTTATTATCGTGTTCATTGTAAAGTAAAATTACTTAAAGTGAATGAATAATCATTTGAGCTGATCCTGCTTTTTGAGCATTTAGGGAATGCTAAGGTTTAAAAGATATTCAAAAGAAAGATAAGTATATATGTTAATATTAGGAAATTTATTTTATCTCACTGCAGAGATGTTTTCCATTCCATTACAAGGTCATTTAGAAGACCAATAGAAATTTCCCATACTGCATATGTAGTAATAGCAACTTGGAATCACAAAAAACTAAGAGGTTAATATCATTTTTCTCACTTAATCTTTTGTGAGGTAGATATTATTTTTTATTCTCATTTTTCAAAGGAGAGAGGAAACATATTCAGATAGCTCTAAACTCTTCAGAAACCCTCAAATGCTTATTGAATAAAGCCCAAAATCATTATTAAGGACTATGCTATACATAGTCAAGTTCCTGCATTCTTCTCTGGCTTTATTTCAACCATCCTTGTACCTGCACCTTCACTTTCTTTACCAAAATAAATGAGTACATGAGTTAAAATGAAATAACTTGTCATTCTATAGCCCCAATGCCAAGGCTACATCATGACCTCTGTGCCTTAGTTTATAGTGCTTCCATAGCCTAAAATACATTTTACCAAATTTCTATTTCCTTAGACATTACAGCCGCAAGATGAAATTCAAGGGTCACTTCTCATATCAGAGAAGGATACAGTTGCAAGATACAGTTCAAAGGTCACTTCTCCTCCATAGGTTACCTCCAGGTCTTCCCCCATTGTTCTGGTTTCATGTGTACTTTGTAACATTTATTGGGCTTATTTGTTGAGATAATGTTTCTCTTCTTGTAGAATATACCTTCTCTTGAGAGCAGGGACAAGCTCTTCATTGTTTTAGCCTCCTCAGCACCAGGCAAAGTGTGAGCCTACATTTCTACATTTCATAGTGCAGTAAATGCAATCACATTAAAACAGTAAATGCAAGGTACAGAGTATAAGGTGTGATAATAGTTCAAAAGAGCGTTTGACAGGGAAAAAGCGGCTCTCATCTTAAGTTTTAGAAGGTTCTAAGTAACTTGTTATTTTATTTTATTTTTTCTGACAGTGTATATTAGAAAGTATAGAGGGGCACCCGGGTGGCTTAGTCGGTTAAGCGTCTGACTTTGGCTCAGGTCATGATCTTAATGGTTCATGAGTTCCAGCCACATGTGGGGCTCTGTGCTGTCAGCCCAGAGTCTGGAGCATCCTTTGGATTCTCTGTTTCTCTCTCTCTCTGCCCCTCCTCTGCTCGTGTTGTGTCTCTCTCTCAAAAATAAATAAACATTAAAAAAAAAAGAATGTGTATAAAAAATTAGCTTTCAAGTCAAAACAAAAAATAAAAACTAAAGACAAATGAAAATCAACCACGAAAAGCTTCCTTTGACAAATTTTGTTTTAATTACGTGACTTAGATGAGGTATGGGCTTTCTGAATTTTATTTTTAAGTTTAGTTTTAGTTTTTTCTAGGTTCCTTTAAAGGTCTTTGTTCAGTAACATGTTCATTCATTGGATCTACATTGTGCTCTATCCAATGTTAGAAACCATTTTAGCCAAATGGGTCTGGATCCATGACCCCAAGCTCATTTTTTTTACTTATTCCTACATCAGCCTCTGACCCTTTCATTGGTGGAAATTGTCCTTCTAATCCCCTGGAGTTTTCATTAGTTTAAATGAGTTCACTTTGTGAGTTATTGCTTTTTTATTGCCAAAATGTCTTTTGCAATTACCTTTTCTTTTAGAGGGAAGGTTTTGCATGTGTGTGTCTATATTTATAAGATTAACTCCTAATACTTACTATCTGCATCTTTATTCTGTATAACAAAAATATTCATTAATGAGGATGTCAAAGAACATTATTTCCACAGCACAGTAAGTGCTTTTCCACTGTCTGACTTCAGAAGTATGGAGGCTACATTGTGGAATGACCTAAGCAATTACAGTGGTATGATATTAATCACCTTGAGAGGTAGAGCCTGCAAAATCATAAGTTGGAGATAAGCCTGTTTGGGGGGCAATTTGCTATTCAAACTGAATAGCACCCTGAGAGTAATTTTTATTGCACACTGTGACAATAACACATTCATAATATGAGACAGAAATGAACTTGGCCTCAGAATTTAGGACGGCAATTCACAAGTAGCCATAGTATTAGCGTCGTATGCTAGGAACAATTTTAACACAAGGTATGAATTGGAATTGGGGCTTGTTAATTCCATCGGGTTCCTGCTGTCTGCTATTAGAAGTGATTTGGGTTTTTTTGCTTAAAACTTTTCAGAACTGCTCTAAGTCTTTCTGTGATTAACAGAAGATGAGTCGGGAATAAGCAAAAGCTTCAACGAAGAAACAAAGATGTTTTAAAGAAAACAAGGGTTCCTGGGGCACCTGGGTGGCTCAGTTGGTTAAGTATCTGACTCTTGATTTGGGGTCAGGTATCGATCTCATGATCTCCTGGTCTGTGGGATTGAGCCCCGATTTCCTCGCACTGTAACTTCTGCTGAGAAGTTTTCTCTCTCTTTTCTCTCTGCCCCTCCCCCTGCTCTCTTTCTGTCTCTGAAAGTAAATAAATAGTTTTCTTTTCTTTAAAAAGGAAACAAGGGTTTCTGACCTAACAAACCTTGAGTGGTATCTTTTAAAAATAATAATTTAAACTTAAGATTTACACAAAACTTCTAGTGTGTCAGTCAGGGGTCTAGAAGGGAATTGTATCCAACCCTGATGGCTCAAGAGACTTTAACTTAAGGGGCTCCTTACCGAAGCATGGCAGGGTCAAGGAACAGAACAAGAAATGAAGCACCAGAGACTAAGCAGTGGGAAACTATTAACAACTTCAGTTCTGAAACCACAAGGATGGGGAGAGTGTTCTTGGACCCAAGAGCCAATAACGAGAGTGACCTAACAGGAGCTGTAGCCACTGGGGAGAGGAGAGATGTTAAAACACTGCAAAAGCAGAAGCAGCAGGAAAGAGTTAGCATGACCCCTTTCCCTTTCTGCCCTTCAATCTCTCTTGTCGTCCTGATGATTTCCAGTAAAGACCCTGGAAAGAGGGGAGGAGAAAGAAAAACAGACACGGAGAGTAGGCAAGGCATGATGGTAGTGCCGGGGGTTATCAGCACAGTTCAGTGTCATTTCAGCATTACAAACTGCAAAGGTTTCTCTTTATTATTATATTCTAACCTTTTCTGGAGATGATCTTTGACATAATTTTGAAATGAAAACACTTTAGTGCTGTGTAATCTGGAGCGATATTTCTTTGGGGGTTTTATTTGCACTCTTCTTAAAAGGAGGCAAACTTCTTCTCATCAACGTCTACATACTTTAAAAATGTTAGCCCACTAGCTTCATGTCCGTTCTTATCACAATAGGAAATTGCTGTCTTGAAAATGTCTAAGCTTTAAAATGACACATTTAAGAGACTTGTCTGAGGCGTTGTGTCCTGACCTTTCATAGTATTCGATGTTGATTGATCTTCTCATTCTCTGAGGCTACTGATTGCCTATTGATCAAAATATCTTTGATAGCCTCTTACTCAATAGGACACTCTACTCTGGCTCTTCATCTTACTTTCTTTCCCTTCTATTCCTTATAATGTAGGCTCTCCTGAGGGTTACGGACAATATCTTCTATTCTATTTCTTTGAGTAGCAAATATGATTGTCGTGAGTCATCCGACAATCAAATATGAACAGTTCGTGAGTTCAAGTCCCGCATCAGGCTCTGTGCTGATAGGTCAGAGCCTGGAGCCTGTTTCAGATTCTGTATCTCCCTCTCTCTCTGACCCTCCCCTGCTCATGCTGTCTCTCTCTCTCAGAAATAAATTTTTTAAAAAATTAAAAAAAAAAAAGAATACCACCCAGGCTCAAATGTGAACTCCTATGAAAGAGTGTTTCTTTTCTAATTTGTTTTCTGCTTGACTGCAACACCTATCTCAATATCTGATATGTGTGAGCTCATTATAAAGAAATGTTCAATAAATCAATGAATTCATGAATTTCCATAATAATTTTAACTGCTTTTCTTTCTTGCCTTTGTTTTAGATTTTGTGAATGATCTTTCAAATGTATTATTTGTATTCCCACTACCTCAATCAAAATTTATACCCTTATTAAATGTCAATTTTGATATTGCAAAACTTTCCACTGCTGGTTACATTTTTTTAACTTTGTAACTTCTACTCAAAGCATCAGGATTACATTTTTGATTTTCAAGTCAAAATTCCAATCCTGTAGTTGCCCAAAACAAAGAAACAAGAATATGGAAAACTGTATACAAAATTTCAACTAAGGTTAAATGATAAAATCACAGATTATTGTCATCATTTTTTATTAGCATTTTCTTAATTGGTTTTTATATAGGTTTATCTATATATTAGTCATTCAAGCGAGTAAACGATCTCAGTGGGTTAAATGAACAAAAAAATATATCATAGTTGAACATTGAAAGTAACATACTTCATGTGGGAATTGATTAAAAGCTAATTTATAATGATTCAGTTAATAAGTTAATATATTCTTATTATCTCTCTTGCTAATAAATCTTTGATGAAAGCTATGAGTCAAAGACCTATTTTTTTCCTTTTTGCTTCAATATTAAAACATAGATCATAAAGTCTGCTATGTTCTTAGAATTGTTTAAATATTAAGAATACAGCCAAGTCCCCTGACTTTGCAGACCTTTATTTAGTGAGGGAAAGCAAACATTAAACAAACAAGTTATTAAATAAGACAATTTCAAATAGTGATAAAGAAGAAACAGACTTCTGTGGTAATGTATGCTTGAGATGTAGGATGCTACTTCACTTTTATTTATTTTTTAAGTTTATTTCTTTATTTTTAGAGAGAGAGAGACAAGGAGAGGGACAGAGAGAGAGAGAGAATATTAAGTAGACTCCACTGACAACATGGAACCTGATGCAGAGCTCAATCTCATGAACCGTGAGATCATGACCTGAGCTGAAATCAAGAATCAGACACCTAACCGACTGAGCCCCCCAGGTGCCCTGGATGCTAGTTTAGACTCACTGGTCAGGGAGGGCTTTTATGAGAGGTGAAATTGAAGCTGAGACACAGATTTATGAAAGAAAACCAGTCACATAAAATCTGGGGCATGCAAATTCAAAGAAACTGTTAATATGAAGGGTATATAATTCATCTCCTGAGTGTAGTGAAAATAAAAGTGATGTTTGTGCTGATAGAATTGCTAGGGTAAAGGCCCTGGGGTGGCAACAAGCTTAGTGTGTTAAAGGAACAGAAAGTTCATGATACTATAGATACAAACGAGGGATGGGGGGAGAGAGAGAGAGAGAAGAGAGACTAGAAAATGCAGCTTGAGAGAGAGAGAGAGAGAGAAGTGACTGGCCATGTAATGGCGTCTAGACTATGGTCAAAAAAATATTATTGTTTGTAATCCATATAATAGGTTACCTGTAATGGATTACTATATAATCTATAATAGATTAAAGAAAGAAGTGAATAAGCAGATCAACTAATAATAACCCAATGTTGATACAACTCAGAACAAAACTCAAGATAACTGGTGAGTTTCAATACTGGATTCGATCAATACACTGAAGTTTATTAGAAATGTCAGTTTTTAAAGAACTGGTTTGGGGGCAATAGTATAATTTTTTGCCTTGTATATTGAGATGTCTGGGGTCTTAAAAGAAGAAGGAAGAAGAATTAAAAAGTCCAGTGAAATGCATTACAAAATTTATCTAGGTGAATTTTATGCTTTCATTACTCTGGCCTTGTTCCCAGCACTGATTTATTTATGTGATGCTAAAATATTTGGATTAAAAAATTATATTAACAACTCTATATATTCTTAAATTATGTCAGATATAACCCTAAATATTAAATATAAACATAAAAATATATGAATATCAACTTAATGAAGTCTGAAAGTTTAACATAAAATAAACTACTAATTGAATAGCTATTTATGAAACAACTAATTGAATAGCTATTTAATATTTTTAGGAAGTGTTGATGTAAAGAGAATACAATGATTTCATTTGAAATGATATTAAATATAGTAAAAATATATCAAATTGTCAATCTTTTTACTTCTCTAGAGTATTGATTTTGTGCTTTGTTTTATAAAACTCTATATCTTCTTTACAGCCTATAAATATTTTCAAAGGAACCAAGGTGATCACCTTCCTATGGCTTATTTTTCCCCCATTTAAAAGAAAATCACTTTGTGATATTTTTCATTCTTCTTCCTTTGACCTTGACTTGTCATTCCTGAGAATTAATGGAACTCAGTCAGCTGAACTTTTCTCAATTCACATTTCACATTTCTCTACTTTGGGTTTCTTGACAAACACAGAAGTTACATGATTTATTTGAAAGGGAGAAAATGATCTCACACGTGGCATACATAACTCCATGTTGAAAAACAACAACAACAAAAAAGCCTAGAAGAGAATAAAATACATAATAGGTCACACTGATCAATGACAGTGAAGAATTGCTGTAGGGATTTCTGACCCTCACAGGCCTTACTCCTCCTTTCTGAAGCCCACCATGAAGCTGGATATAGGTTTTAGGGAGCTACATCAGCTTCTTTAATTTTTAAATTAGAAACATGAGGCCCAATGCGGTGAGCAGTCATGTAGAAGTCAGGTGTTGCAGGTGAGTTACTCTGGGAAGCAGGTACTGAGAAGGAAATTGGTGTGCAGCAAATGTCCCGGGAAGTGCTCTCCTAATCAGCCTACCTGGAGGAATGAGGAAAACCAAATGAGGCAAAAAAGGAAGTTGGGCTGCAATAAGGTCACAATGAAGTCTTCAACAACATGACTCTGGGTCTGACATGGCCTTGCATATTGGGGCAAGGGATCCCTATCCATGTGTTTCTAATGATCATTGGATACAGGGCATCCTTGAGAAAGAGGTTGAAGAGAATGGTCTTGGAGAAGGCAGCTTTCTTTAGCCAAAGGCAATCCTCAGAGGAGAGTGTTTCTATTTTAACTTGGCTGGTGGTGACATCTGAGTGCTGTATCATCAGACCATTAGACCATATCTCCTGATTCCTGGTTCCGTGTTCTCAGTCTGCTGGAATCTCCTAGATGTAGAACTTAGCTCACTTTCTGACACATAATAAGCACCTAATAAATGTTAAGTCTCCTCATGTGTCTCCCCACTCCCACCTACTACCTTGGGTTAAGACATAGCTTGGAGCCACCTTTTAAATGGTGTTTTGCTTGAATGTTGGCTATTTAAGCCCTGAGTGGCTCTGACAGGTTACAGGTAAGTAGATTAGTGAGGCCTGGGAAGGGTGAAGTGTGTGGGAGAGGCTAGGCAACTGGATATTACCTTGGACACCTCAAAAATGAGGTGCATCCATAGAAGCATAACCCCTTCTGGATGTTTGAATTTTGAAAAGAAAAGTTCTGGCATGTATTAGGAAGGTCTCTGCATAATATAAAGATATTAAAGTAGTGAGAGCAGGCTCTTTACTCATGCTTTTGGAAGTAAACAATGATGGACAAGGTAAGTACTAGATAGAATGGGCTTCCTAGAAGAGGGATCAAAGAATGAGGGCTCTCCACGAAGCCAGGGCTACCATCCCTACAACTTTACCCTCAAAAGAAAATTTATGGTGAAAAGAAAATCAAAGCTTGATAGTAACTAGCTAACAGTCAAATAAGTAATCATTAGTTTTAAAAATAAGTGAAATTGAATTTAGCCTCTCAAAATGCCTTCACTGCTTTGTGTAGTTAGGCAAAATAGTGTGTATATACAGAGAGTAGTTGGGAAGATGCTGCCACAGAAAATATGCCAATTAGCTGGGTCAGTATTGTTTCCAAGATATGTAACAGCGAACATCATCATATCACCAGGACAGAAAGGAAATGTGAATCATTGGGTAAGCTGCTGTCACAGGTCCAAGACCAAGGTGATTAAGTCCCCAGACACCCTCCTCTGACCATTCTTTTTGGAACTCACTGTAGTTTCTCTTCCCTCCAGCTCCCACAGGGGAATTTTGATTAAGGACTTTATTTCATTGATTTACCAGTCACATTGGGAGGTGTATCTCAATTCAGAATATAAGTTATGGCAAATTTGAAGATTTTATATAATTTCTTAAGATACAAAACCAAATATATTAATCTATTATAAAAAAGGGCCAACCATTTTTAAGGATCACTTAGAATGCTTTGGCTACCTGCAACACTGATGCAGCCATTCAACCATGTTATTACTTAACACAACAAATAACTTGGAGGAAGGAGGTAGTTCTATGACTGGTAAAGTGATTTAATAATATTAATTCCCTAAATTGGCAGCTGTTATTCCCTTGACCTTCTTTACTTCATGATCACAAGATAGGTGTCTGAGTTCCAGGTATTATACCTACGTATTGTGATGTACAATAGAAAGGACACTTATGGGCAAAATGAGACTTTCTTTTGTCAAGGAGAAAGAGTCTTCTTACATGTCATTGGTCACAACTGAATCATAGAGCCATTTCTTCCTGCAGGGATGGCTGGAAAAGTGGAACAAGTTGCTTTAAACTTATCACAGTGGGCATTTTGCCATCAGGACACAAATCAGGATTCTCTTAACAAATAGGAGGGTGGGGTGGGAAGGAATGATTCTAGATTGGGCAATTTACTGCATTTGCCACATAAGGGAACCTTAAAATACAGTAGAGTAATAGGTTCACAGGCATTCAATTCTCCCTACTTCTGTGTATGTTAAAAAGTTTCCATATGGAAAGCTTAAATATTTTTTCCATTCAATGATAGGAAACCTTAAAAAATTTGATTTAATATATATTCAAAAATCAAAATGAATAGTTTTACTATACTCTGAATAAAATAAAATGACATACAAGAGCAAAGGAAGAAGGCAATAAATCCAAATGAGTTTCTTCCTCTTTGCGTTACATTTCTTGGTTAATTTTCTCCTCATTTTACATCTTTCATCCATTTAGCTTTAGCTGGAAGGGGGCAGTTAGTATAGGAATGACAGGCATTTTCCCATCTTGGTCTGTTTTGACAGGAAAGTGTCCATAAAGGAGCCAAGGGTTGAATAATATTTCAAGAGTATGGCAGTGGTATTACAGATATGGGGAAGGACAATAATCAGAAATTAAGTACAGTTAAGGGCCTAGAGTAAGGGACCTGTGTGCCACTGTGGATTCAGACCTGTATGGTCATATAGAAAGCACAGGTAGGTCAGGCAGCATATTCATGAGAAAGCCAAAGGTGTCCCCTAACAGACATAAGCACGGGAGATATTAAGAGTATTGCACCTGTCCAGTGTTTATGAAACAATCTGATATCTTTAATTAGGAACTCAAATTAAGGGGGAGAGGGTAAGGGAGGGTGAGAAGCTTCAACAAAGCTTGGTTCAGGGACAATGACTGGGCTTAAGAAAAGGTTATCTCTTAAATAGTATTCATTTATTTTGTACTAGACTTCAGGAACTTGGGCTAGTATGTTGGATGAGAAAAGCTTCATAAAGTTGCCATTTAATGATGCAGTTGTATTGTTATAGAAATGCACTAAATGTGAGAGCAAAGATGGGGGTGTTAGAAGTATTCAATATCTGTGATGCACCTGTGAGGCTGTGTATGCATGTTTGTGTAAAGATTGCATTTTTAAAAATTTTTGTGTATTGTATGAATTGTGTAACTATATATCACATACATGTGATTATATATGTATTATTTATATATACATTATGTGATGTGGTTATATACTATGTGTATCCTTCATATAATACTTAATTTTTCTTATGGTTATGCTAGCAAGCATATTTTTTCTGTCAGTTGGCAGATAAGGAGACAATCAGAGAAAGAATTACTTTGTCCAAGGTTTATCAGCATACGTCATATCAAGAATTATGACATGAGCTGTACTTGTCACTAGGAATGAATAAAGAGCTAAGCCTCAGGATAAATAAATGATTGAAACTATGAAGTAGAAGCTGTGGTCAGTCGTGGCTATTCCCAATCACTTGAGGAAAACCTCTGACGTTCTTTTGAACCTTAAGGGAGAAATTGAAAACAGCATGCCAGCAATTCTGCTGCAGGACCATGGTGTGTCTGAGACCTAATATTTTATTAGGTTATTATAATATAATATTTATTAGGTTATTATTCATAGTTATTATGACTATGAATCCCAAAAAAGTATTGCATTCAACAACTCATGACACATAGAAGAAGATGAAAAGGTGATTCATTGTAGGGCCAGAAAGTATGAAAGTGTTAAAAAACAACCACCATGCTGATAGGGGTGCTTCAAAGGGGCACATGGAAGAGCATCCATTCGCCAACTGGAAAGGGCCAACTGGAAGAGCATCCATTCGCCAAACCTACACCTATTTAAACAACAGGGTAAGTAAAGTAGTACTGAATCACAACCAAAGTATAAACTAAATATCCATGATTCCATAATGATATAAGTAAGTTAAGGGCTATACAAAAACTGAGGAAGAAGATAAAGGCTTCTCTTGAGAAGTATTTCAAATGATTTATGATGACACTCTGTTCTAAAGAAAGTGGAGCACAGCATCCCACACTTCAAAGATGACTTCCCGCCAAAACATACATTACTGGAAGGGGGATAAAGGTTGAACGTTACAGTGGGCAAACCTGATAGGAGCTTTTCCAGGTGCACAAGGTCAACATTAGTGGTTGTATGTCATGGTGATAGTATGTATCCTTGATATGATGTAATGACAGTAAATGGGTCTTTACCTCTGAGGTCTTTCTCACATAATCCTAGTGTAATTATGAGAAAAACAGACACATTGCAATAGAAGAGGATTCCACAAAATATTTAAGTGTTGCCTTCAAAACTCTCAAGGTCATCGAAAACAAGGTAAGTCTGAGAAAGGGACCTTTTCAAAGGAAGCTCATGGAGACATGACCACTAAACGCAATGTGGTGTCCCAGATGGGATCCTAGAACAGAAAAAAGGATGTTAGGGAAAACTAAGGAAATCTGGATAAAGTATTGGCTTTTGTGATTTATGATTTATCAATATAACTTCATTAATTGTGACCAATATACTATTGTAAGATGTTCATAATCAGGGAAACTGTGTGTTGGATATATGGGAACTCTTTATACTATCTTTATAACTTTCTGAAAATCTAAAGCTATTTTAAAATGTAAAGTGTATTATTGGAGCAGTGGGTTAGGCATCTGACTTTGATTTCAGCTCAGGTCATGATCTCATGGTTTGTGAGTTGGAGCCCTGCTCTTCATTGTGGCGAGGCATCCGCTTGGGATTCTTCTCTCTCTGCCCCTCCTCAACTTGCACTCTCTCCATCTCTCTCAAAATAAATAAATAAATTTTAAAGTATATTATTTAAAAAAGCCATGAAAATATCTGTGGTATAATAAAAAAAAGGACATGTAATTACATAGCGAGTATGATAACTGCCTAAAAATAAAAACAGGTATTAGAAAATAAAACAGGAATACAACAAAATTTTTTGTAATAGCTGTTCTTAGGTGGTATGACTATGGTAATTTCCCCCCTGTATCTCTTTGTCAATTTTTAATGATATATATTGATTTCATAATAAAAAGAAAAGAAAAGCAAGATGTTTCATGGATCAAAGAACAAAGAAGTGCATGTTTTTTAGACATAACGATGTGTAGAGCAGTGCTCCTGGCAGTGTTCCTTTGATAAAACGTACTTAAAGGAACACACAACACTGAAAAGACCATCACAATAAAAATGAAAGTAAGAATAAATCAAAGTACAATTATATTTCCAGCTAATGCCTCTATTTAATTGTTACCTCAGAATAATTTCAGTTTTTGTGATAGAAGGTTTCAGACCTAAGTAAGAATTTATAATATGACATGACATGACATAACATAACATAACTTAACATAATTATACAGAAAATGTCTGTAAACTCATTCTGTATACAATATTGAATGCTAGCTGCCACAAGTTTCTGAAGCAAAAATATGATCTTTACTTATATGTTAACATTATACAATTATACATAGGTTCATTTGAAAATAGATGTTGACATTCCTCATCTTCACTGTTTATACATCTTCATACACATGCATGGCAGTTGTAAATGAGACTCAATAATAGTAGCCAATGACTTTATAAAGTCTTTTGATTGCTACATGAGTTCTGATAATAGACTACATAAAAACTTGTTTCTTAGAAATGATATATGAACAGTATGAGAAAGAAATCTTGGAAGCTTTACCAGAGAGGTTCGTTATAAGGTAGGAAGATGCTCTTCATAACTACATGAAAGTATGTCACCTAAGTAGGGATGAGAATGTATACCTCAAATACTGATATTTAAATACTTGAAAATTTTACCTTATTTGAGAATGTATACCTCAAATATTTATTCATGAATAAATATCAGAAAGTTGACATAAGTAATTAAAGACAGCTAAGTGATTATCAGTGAGTATAATTTTAAAAAGTTTTAAAAATAATTGATGAATAAGATACACGAACAGCTAACACATGAATTGAGTCATATTTAGATCTAAGATTGAGAACTACCAAATTCATCTTTGTTACTTTCACACCTTTTACATATTGAATATCCAAGAAATCTCAGCTCCAAGTTGACCTTAAGCTTTAGAACTTCATGTGTGGTTTTAAATAAATGTGTGATTATCTCCTTTAAAATCAATTTAACATAATTATTTTAAATGTGATTTTTTTTTCATTTTATCCCCTAGTATGTTGCCTTAATAATGTAATAATAAGCATCATCCTTGCTGCAATCAACAAGACAGTGTGGTGTGTTCTTTTTAATCAAAGATGTCACAAATGAGAAAATTAGACACTGAGTATGAAAATGGATTGTTTTCATTATAAAGGTATCGCCGGCACTAATTAGATTGTGTACGCACAGCTATATATCAAAGCATAGAAATCCATGTCACATTTGAAAATAACTGGCAGACCTTTGGGTCTGTTTTTCAGCTGTCCAACTCTGGCCTTTGTAGAATATGCTTCTGAACTTGCAGCATGCACCTGATTGCCAAATAACTACATGTAATGAAAGCAGCTGGTGGGATGCCATAACCTGTTTCACCAGCCAGAGATGACAACCTCTTAAAGGCACTGAAAGCTTTAATGGAAACAATTCTGTTTACTTGCAGGAAGCAAGATTTCTTGCTTGAAGAGATTAATCAATCCTTTCATTTGATAGAAAATTTAATTGAAGACAACATCCAGAGGTAAAAATATTGTTCAGCTAGCCTCTTCTTTTGCCATTCTGTCATATTAATTGGGATTGTCCTCATATTTTCATTGTTGAATTCGCTTGACAGAATCACTAAATTACACTAAAGTTGTTTAAGCATGAATTTTGTGAGAGGCAATCTTTTTAAATTTGACCGGTATGTAGGAAGCATGAAACTGATATATTAGAAGGATAATTTCACAATTTTTTAACAATGCAATATAGCATCTACTTCCATCTACCAGTGAGGTGTGAAACTCACCTCATGCTCATATTGGTAATATGGGTAATTTGTTTTCAAGCCAATATTTACTCTGAAGTTGACATGGAATGTTTATTAATAATTTTCTACTATGTTTTCTTGTCCCCTATGAAAAGGGGTGGAGTGTTTTTACTTCTTTTGTGCATGCCCAATTGTATAGTTAGCAGTGAGGATCAGTCAATAGATTGCTAAGAATGTTGTTTCAACAATGCAGAGAAATAAGCAGTGTTGAGGGGAAAAAAAGCCCCTCCCTGTACATTACACCATTCCATCACTTCAATAGGCACTGTTTATAAAACCATAAACAGTCTCTATGAATTCTCCTAGTGTGGCTACCATGCCCTTAAACTCTACCTATGGACAATTGGACAATATTCCTTCTACTGAGCGTCTAACATGCAGGTGTGATGCTTTGTTACCTGCCTTCTATGTACACACTCCAGAAAGAAAGTAGGAAGCCATGGAAGAGTATCCTTGTGATTTTAATATCAAGTCCTGAATTATTTATCTCTGAAAATATTTTTCAAACATGGCTTGCATTTTGTTTGTTTAACCTCAAAGCTGTGTTGTTTCATGTACAGGCTAAACCACCAGCTGTTACACTGTTATTCGTAAGTTCATCTCACTGTGATTAAATGACCTACCTAAGACTTACACCTATATTTTAGCATCATTTTGAAATGTTATACTTCTTTCCAATATACTGGCTGTAGGTATAATCTGAGCTTCCTAGCATAGTTTACAATGACATCCATCATCTGACCCATTTGCCTCTGCCTCTGACCTCCATCCTCTAGCCCTCCCTATGAAGCATTTCGTGTAGCCCTTGAACATACATCTGCCTCCTGTTTGAATTTATGGCTCCCATCATGTTCTCTGATCTGCTGAAAATGTCCCATATCCCTACTCTCAGCCTTAGGTATATACCTTCTCTCCTCAGAGCAGTCTTCTTGAGACCCTTGACTTTCACAAACTGCTTAATTTTCCTAGGTTATAATGTATTTGTTTTCCTCTATCATTGCCCTTATTATAGGTTTTTTCCCTCACCAGTGAGTTTCTTAAAATGAGGCCTACATCTTATTCATCTTTGTAGTCCCAGTACTTAGCATGGCACCGGACACATACAAGTGCTCATTAAATGTTCACATATGGATACATTCATTTCACTTGTAGAATAATTTTTGATATATACTTTTTGTCTAAAATCTTTTTTTCAGGATGACTAGATAAACTGCTTTCAAATAATCATAAACTTTCCCCAAATTTGTCAGCAACCTTAACTGTAGTCACAAAAGTCCACTGTGGATAGTACTTATTTAAGAATAATGAAGTCAGAAATTACTTGGCCAGCAAAAATGCCCAGACACACCACAGAGCTGCTGTAGCTGAAGGACCAATGTCCCTGCTGCCCAGAGGCATGAACCCCACTGCAGAAGAACCAGATGTCTCTGCCACTCTGTTTCCCAAAAGGTCTGCCCTCCCCATCTCACTGTATTCACAATTATGTGAATAATGAATTGCTAAATGACATGGAAGATCTTGGGCTTGAGAGGAGTTTAAGGAATGCCATTTTACTTTTCTAGTCCTCACATTACATGAACACAAGTTAGAAGACAGAAGGCGTAGAATGAGCTACTTTGTTCCATTTGATACACTCTCAAAATGTATAACTGAAAAAAATTTTTATGAGTCAATAAACAATCAATCAGTCAACAGCTTACAACTGTTTTCTCTGGAACCTTGGGTGCTAGAAAGAACAAAGGTAGAATTCTGAAAGTCATGATATAGTGCTTTTATAAGGTTTTCTGCTGGCCCCTATTGTTGACTTCCAAAAACTTCATCTTCCTCTCTTTTCAATCCCTTATCTACTATTATTCCATCCATAGTCTTAGGAAGTGTTGATGTGGACAGGAGTAGGCTAAGAATGCACCTGGACCCCAAATGGGCATCATCTCTTTTAGGGTTCCAAAGCTTTAGGAAATCATGCTAGATGAGTGTGATTCACTCTCAGCAACTTCCCAAGCTGAGAGAGTCATTTCAGCTCTTCTATGAAATTCAGGAAGAGCTATCTCTCAGGACTCAGGCACTTAGGAGATACATCCCTTCCTTCCTCAGATACTGACCATTGGCTCCTTAGGCTTGGATGGTTGGACTACACAACGACTATAGTGGCATTTAGAAAGAAATACTGTCTCCTTTCTGGAATTCTGATTTTCAGGATGCTTTCAGAGAGCACACTGTTTTCCTCCACATTTAATTGGTAAGTGCCAGTGATCTTACAAGAAAGGGAGGTTACTCAGACTTCCAGCTAGTTTAGCAAAAAACACAGACTTCCACGTGACTAAAAGTGTGTGTGTTTACACAACACTAATGACTGCTTTTGTCAGGATTGATCCTCTTTTTGTAGATTTTTCTTATAGAAGGTGACTAAAACTATTGCAGATGGTTGGACAATAGGAATCTCAGTGGTCAGAATTCTGCTCCTTTGGCCAAAAGGTACTGCCTATTGTTACTAACATTGTATATATTTACTGGATTTATCAGTCCAGATGCTTTAAGATGCATAAAAGTGGGGAAATATGAAAACTAGCCAAAATAAAATAGCTTTCGTGTCTGAAAGTCTACCTGCACATGTCACTTTTACACATGGAGCTCTCCTGGGAAGTTTAGTGCTGGTAACAGAGCTGCTTTCTAAACACGCCTTGCCACCACTCAGATTCAAGTGCTTGTGAACTCAAATGGCAATCGTCTGTGGACTGTATTCGGTAATCACATATAATCTTCTGATACCTGTTTGGTTATTGCCCTGATATGTTACTTAAATATTTTATTGATGTTTAATTTTTCACCTGTTTTTCTATTTCTATATTATCTTTCTAAGCAGAACAGGGACAGAATCTTTTATTTTATTTTATTTTACCTTTTTGGTATCCTATATTGCCTGGCCCAATTCTGTGGAATTCTAAGTTCTGTAAGAACTCAGTAAATATTTACCAGTGAATCTCTTATATGGTATGTACTGCTTCCAGGCTATGAGATTGAATCATGATGTGGCAGAAAATGTTATATCTCCCAGGGTGCCTTTAAGACTCTAGCTCTGATTTCATCTTTCTCTTCAGTTTCTTTAATTTCCCAACAAGACAAGAGCTCTGAGATTTTTATGTGCATTGAAACATTGAAATGCTATATACTAAACTAGTTCCACTGGCTTTTTCTGGGTGGAGCATCCATAGACAGTTTTAAGTGTTTGTTTCACACTTTTCTACACTTTCCAAAATTATTATGCATCAATTTTGAAATTACAAAAGATATTTTAATTTTTAAATGAATAAATGAAGATCATGACTATTCTAGTTGTTTTACAAAGGAATAAGTCAACTTAGTCTCTGCCTTTAAAGGGTACTAGATTTATTGTTTTATTCAACTTTATACTTGTCTTTTCTGCAGTCTCTATGATTATGCTGTTTTAAGGGTGGATACAGAATTTTGCAGCATTATATAATAGACCACTTGGCTTTTCCTTTTTTTAAGTTTATTTTATTTATTTTGAGAGGTAGGGGGAGGGAGAGAGAGAATCCCAAGTATGCTCTGAGCTGTCAGCACAGAGCCATATGTGGGGCTCCATCTCATGAACCATGAGACCATGACCTGAGCCGAAATCAAGAAGTGGCCACTTAATTGACTGAGTCACCCAGGCACCCTGACCCTTCTTGACATCAACAAACTAATCAGACTTGGCTCATTTTATACCTCACTGAGAATATTTACAAAAATTTTTGAACTATTTTTGTAAGGATTATATATAAATGCAAAGTCATTATCTAAAATCCCATGATCTGTATAGTCATGATCTTGTTTTAGGTATATAAAAACACACATGAAACTGATTTAATAATTTTTATTCATTCCAGTCCCACAAAAATAAAATGGTTTCTGGAAAAGTGAAGGGAGCATAATCTTTGTATAAGTTGTACAAATAATTAATTTAGAATGTTTCCTGAACTAGAAACTGCCAAACACATGCAAAATGATAGCATCTCTAGCCTTGAGGAGCTTACAGTCTTTTACAGACAAGACATTTCCATGAAATATTTGGCCATATCTTACTATATAGTTGTTGAATCAATACTTAAATGACATCAGTTTGAAGGAGCTTTAAATTACCACCCTGCCTGAGGTACTTACAACACTCTAGCTTTTTGAAAATCTTTTTTAGTCCTAAAAATAAATGCAGTAATTTTGGTTCAGGCAGTTGGGAAAAAAAAGCACAGAAGTTCTACTATTAAACAAGTAATGATCTCAAAAGCAGAATTTGGGGTTAAATGGATATGAGCAAAACATAGAACAAATGCATAAAAGAATAAGGACATTAAATTAAGACATTAAATTATTATTTAAAAATAAAATTAAAGATATACAGTTTCAAAGAATAAGTCTTTAGTCAGATTCATCGGAATTGTGGATCTTAGGATTTAAAAATAAAAAGGAATGAATGATAGAGATTGATTAGCCCATTTGTTTTTTCTTACAAGGAAAGTAAGGATAAGGAAGTTCAAGGTCATTCAACACTCAGTATCTTTGTACAGTGTTCTTTATGAATAAATATGTTACTGTTATTTTCATTTATTTTTATTTTATATATAAGACTAGTTAGCAAATAAATATATGCACCTAGTTTAAAACTCAAATGTCATTGTAAGGCTTGTAACAAACTCAGCAATTTCTTTTTCACATCTGCCTGTTCAAACAGATTTCTTGTGATTTTAATTACATACTTATGTTAGTTCTTGATTTCTTCCAGTATCAACAAAATTATGATCTTCCTATCCTCAAATTTTATTTTTTCCCCCTTAGACCATTTCCTTTACATACCCATTTCCTTTTCCCCAATCCCTGAATATGGTTATACAGATTTAGTTTAGATTAATATTCAGTTATTACATTATTCTGATTTTGTAAATATTGTTCACAATTAAGCAACATAAAAGGAAATGATTATAGTTTCTTTCCTACAATGATCTATTTTGCCTAGAATTAATAGTGCTTACATGTATTTGCTTGGTTTTCCATGTGCCTGTTACTACTTTATCCATAAACATTCACACAGAACTGTAAAACATCTCCTAAAATATCCAGAAATACAAAAAGGTATCATTTTATATTTTTCTTAGAGATTATGACAAAGTGATTGCATTCATTGCCCCAATTTTTCACAGTGCCTTATCTCCATGCCTTCTGATAGAACTCTTATATTGACTTTGGGATTGGTCATATGATTTGTATTGGCCTCTAGAAAAGCAGCAAACTTGAAACAAGGAGCAGCTTGACAAAGTGCTTCTGCATTTCTGCTTGCTCTCATGAGATGATTCCTTGTTTCTTGTTTTTTGTCTTTTGCTGTTAAGATATCAGAGAAATAAAGAGAAGAGCTGAGTTGCTCATAAAGGCCATTGTAGCACAGTCAGCCTCCAGCCAACCTACTAGCGCACCACATGGATGAGCAAGTCTAGGCCAAATCGGTCCGGCCTACCCCAGTGATGCATAACTGCTCAGCTGCTCTGTAAACGTGTCAGAAAGAGTAAAAGACTTTTTTTAAGCAACCAAATTTTGGAATGGCTTTTACTCAATAATATTTAATCAATACACAGATATTCATTCTTCCTAGGGCTTTTAGCCTTGATTAGTGACACTTTAAACCTGCTGTATCCTGGGATACATTAAGCCTGCTATCCTGGGATCCCTGTTACCATCTTGGATTTCTCTTGCCAGTATCTTTTACTTTGGAGACCCTTTATCCTGGATCCCATACATTTTGTGTTTTTTATTTCCTCTCTCATTGCAGTAGAGTACAGGCTCCAGCAGCATTTTAAGAAAGGATAATAGGTGGTTACAAATATTTAAAGGCCTAACAAATCTGAGAATATTGTTCTCTGTCTTTTAGAATCAATTCATAGTTTGATTAAACAAAAATACAGGTTAAAAATCATTATTCCTCAGAATTTTGAATATATTTTTTTCCTAACTTCTAATATTGTTATTTTAAAAATTGTTTTTTACCCTTTTGAAAGCTTTTCAAAACACTCTTATTTTTATTTCAAAATTCAGAAATTTCATAGATGCTTTGCTATAATTTTTATTGCATTTGGTATGTTTTGGTATGAGCTTTCTTTCACTTATCGTATAAAGCTCTTAACGGGTTGCTACTATTCGGAAAATGATAATTTTCAGATCTACTTGTTCTTTTAAAAATATATTATTCCTTTAATCATTCTTTCCTTCTGCATTTCCTCCTGTTGAAACCTACAGTTTTAATATGTCAACTGTTCCGAATTAGGCTTTTATTCCCCCCCCAATGTTTCATCTTTTTATTTATTTTATTTTCCTTCCTGGGGAATTTTCAACATTCCATTACAACATCTCCAGTCGATTTGAAAATATTTCTGCCCTATGATTCCTAATTTCTAGGAGCTCTTTCTTGTTCTCTGAATATTTCTTTTAAAAAGCACTCTGTTCTAAATGAATGTAAATCTTCTTTTATGTCTCTGACGACACTAAAGTTTTATATATATATATATATCCTCTTCTTTCCGTTGTCTTTTTTCTCCTGAGCCCCTTGTTTTCTGTTTATTTTCTTAGGCTTCTTTGCTTCTGGTTAGAAGCACTGTTTGACGGTCTTTAAAAATTAATTTTTGTTAAAATGACACACCAGGAGCAGATAGATGAAGAAATACTTGAGTAGATCTTGCTGATGTGGTCTTCCCGAAAAGCGACGGGCATGTGACCAGGCCAAAGCTGTCAGTACCTGCGTGCATTTTCTCTCGGGTTGGCTATCCCCCCCCCACCCCCTGAAAACTCTTTTTAATTATATGACTGGAAATTACACATCTGCTTTGTTGCTAAACGGGGGGTTGGGGGTTTCAGGATTTAGAAATCAGAAACTNGCCCCACCCCCATCACCACGCCCATCTCTGGCTCACATGACAGAATCCCTATTTTCCCTCACACAACATTTCCACAGAGGAAAACTTTTGCCTTTGGGCACACGGGAAAGGGGCAATTTTGTGACTGAAGGGACTCAAGAAGAGAATGTGGGGTTATAACTGCACCTGATAATGACGTGCAATCAGGGATCTTGGTTTCCTTTTGTCCTGCTCTTCAAAGCAGACTTCAAACCAGACTTTCCATGGTTCCATGCAAGAAATCCCACCGTTTTGTACAGGTTTCCCTCCTCCTCGTTTCCTCGGACGTGCTAGTTGGCTGCCATTTCTGTCTCTCTGCTTTTCAACTTGCAAAATATGAAAGATATCTCCCATCTCCCATTATCTTTTCCCCTTTCATTGTCCCTCTGGGTCTATACAATTATTTAAAAATTTATACTATAATTTTTATAGAACTGGGGAAAGGGGCTTATGTTTTCTAGATGCTGTATTTAATTTATTAAAACCCCGAGTGAATGACTTTAAACTCAAAGTATGCATCAAAATTCATGTAATTATAACATAACCACTATTACTGTAGCTAAACAAAGATGAAACTTGTTTTTAAATACCTCCTGAAACTAGCATAGGCCATAGGAATAGCAATAATTATTAATTTTAAACTACAGAAAAATACTAAATATTACTTAAAATGATGTGTTTTGTGAGTCATAGGAACTTTAAAATGAGATAAATATTTCATGTGTCATTTTAAATACATATATTTTAAGATGGATTAATTCCAGGAAAACAAATATAGTAAAGTAAAAGCTTACCTGTTAAACAAGGTCAAATATTTTCACTATGCAATAAATGTTAGTTTGGCTTGCATGTATATTTTCTAACAAATTTGGGAACAGTGACAATTCTAACCAACTATTATCTCTGTAAATAATGTTTTCTCAGAAGCTAAGTTAATGAGGTAAGTCTTGGTCATCTGCTCATTAAAGTTCTAAAAATAGAGCAAGTGATAAATGTGGTGTCAGAATTTCCAGGCCAGGAGGAAACCTTTAAGGCTAACGGTGATCAATGCCAAACTCCAACATCATGACACTGCATATTCATTTGACAAACCTCTTATCTGTTAATTACTATACTTCTTGGATTAAGATGATTACACTTTCTATGGAAAACCTGTGACAATATTGGACTTTTTTTTTTGGTGAGCATTTGTCATTTGCTGAATTTTCTAGGTGGCCTGATAATGGATTCCATTTTCCAAAACTATGAAGAGACACCATTATAATTTCACAGATAAAGGAAATAAACCTCTCAGTAAAAATTTACTATGAAGGAAGATCTAAGAAACACGATTCTTTTGGAAGAATTCAGTGTAGTAACATTGGTGCCAGTGGATTTTGTTCTGTTGTGCTATTATGAGAACTATTCACTTACCAAAAATGCATACGCTGCAACACATCTCCTCTGAATTCCATGTTCACCGAACAGCTAAGAATTGTGAAGTTAACATTGTAATCAGGCAGTCCAGGCGTGAACAGCTACTCTGTATCAGATATAATGACCTTGAGAGAGTTAATCACTCTGACCCTTTATACTCATCTGTAAAATGGGAACAATGCTAGTTGCCTCTAAAGAATGGAAGCTGCGTGTAAGACTGGTTAAGCTGTGTACATAAACTTAGTGCCCAGTGCCAGGTACACTTCAGCCAATCAGTCACTGCTGGCTTTCTTCCCACAGTCAAAAATATATACGTAAAAATATACAAAGTTTGTAACAATAAAAACTATATAATTGAAAGCTTTAACTGACCTGAATTATAAATTCACATAATTCAGTGTGTAATAAACTCAGTACTTGAGTCCATTTTTCTCCTGAGGAGTGGACAGATTTCTTTCTTTCTTTCTTTTTCATTTATTAGTTTTTGAATCAGTTGTTCTCACCCATTAGCAGAGGGATTGGGTGTCAGAATCAGCTGGGAAATGTTTCAAACTTCATGCTATGTTTTTAGAGATTCTGATATATCAACATCTCTTCTCAAAAATTCACTGTCTTAGGTCTATGAAACCCAATCCTTATTAAGATTTTCTGAAATCACATGTCAGAAATGTGAATTACTATGGAACCATACTTGCTTTCAATTATGTTTGGATAAATGACAAAGTCCTTTCCACTAATTTCATGATTTATGACATTATGTAGTTTCTTAATCTAAGTACTCAGCTATTCCTTGTGTGTAGCCCAGAGCCATGGAAACTGCAAATTCTAAGTAGATGTAAAAGGACAGAAAACAATCTAAAACATTCCCTGAAAACTTGAGATGACAGTAAATGAAAAATCATGTCAGTTTATAATATTTAGATAGTGTCATAATGTTAAAATTAATTCACTCCACTTTATCAATTTGTAAATCACAGAATTTCTGAGTTAAAGACCATTTATTTTTCCTGCTGCTGCTACTACAACTACTACCAGCAGTAGTGCTATTGGAAAATACTTATTGAGTTATTGCTATGTGTAAACTATTGTGTTATGCAACTTTTCCTGTATAATTTCATCTAATCCTTCCAACAGTGAAATAGTTCCTCTTAAGAATAATCCGAGGTAACATTTATGGCTCCCTCTCATTGAACTATAAAGAATATAAGTAAAATCCCTATTCCATGTAAAAATGTTTCAAATTGAAGACAATTTTATGTCTCGATTTCCAGACCAATATTTTTATTTTTTTCTGAAGTGATGAGATTGTGATTCCCCTTTCTACTTTGATAATTGCCCTCTTCAAGTATTTCAGTTTCTCTATTTTCCTCTTCCAGATGCTAAGTGCACCTGCACCTAACACCTCTGTGTACAATAGCCAAGGATTATCACATCCCTTGTATTGGATTTAGCTCTACTTTTCAATCAAATGCCAATTTAACTCTTTTGGTCTTTGTGCCACATTTCTTTCACATCACCCATATTCTACTTCATCTTATGCTCTGCTGAAAATAGTGAAAATACATATAAATATGTATTTGTAATATCCACCTTTCAAATCTGCATACAGTTAATTACCATTTATATAAGCTTGTAGAAGTGATGAGGGCAATATAAAATTCATAAATTCTTGAAAAAACCCATTTTATATTTTCTTTGAAGAATGTGACACAGAAGCTCAGATCCTCACTCATTCCATCCCCAAATTCTTCTTGACTTCATTCAACTCTTAGTAATCTACAAGTTGGTTGAAATGCAACTAGAAACATACCAAAATCCATAAACATAGCCATGGAAAATTGAAAGCTGGCCCTCTATTTAACTTTACCAAGGCAGGTAAAATGAAATGACAGTCTAATAAAAATCTTTAACTATTTAAAAAATTTCAAGGTGCCCAAGTACCATGACAGGAAGTCATAATGAACATTCTTGTAACAAGTTTATGAGTATAAATAATAGATGTTGGTAAACAGTCATTTGCATGGCTATGTGGAAGTTAAAGGACACCGAAACTATTTAAAAACAACAAAAACTGAAGTCACCAGAAGAGAGGTGGGTGGGGCGGTGGGTAAAATAGATGATGAGATTAAGAAGTGCACTTGTGGGGGCGCCTGGGTGGCTTAGTCGGTTAAGCGTCTGACTTTCGCTTAGGTCATGATCTCGTGGTTCGTGGGTTCCAGCCCCACGTTGGGCTCTGTGCTAACTGCCAGCTCAGAGCCTGGAGCCTGTTTCAGTCTATGACTCCCTCTCTCTCTGACCCTCCCCTGCTCATGCTGTCTCTCTGACCCTCCCCTGCTCATGCTGTCTCTCTGACCCTCCCCTGCTCACACTGTCTCTCTCTCTCTCCTAGAAATAAATAAAACATTAAAAAAAAAGTGCACTTGTGATGAGCACTGGGTGATATATGGAACTGTTAAATCACTATATTGTACACCTGAAAATAATATTACACTGTATGTTAACTAATGAATTTAAATAAAAACTTTAAAAATAAAATAAAAACAGTGTTTCCAAAGCCTCAGTAGCTTTCATCATTTTAATCTTTTTATCATTTTCCTAGGTTATTATAAAAGAAGATAAAGACTCAAATATGAGTTTCCTTTTTAGAAATGGCCAAATAACTACAAAGAAAGTGTTCTATAAAAGCCTTATTTTTGGCTCATAAAATTATAAACCTTGGACAGAACTGGATATTTAGAGTTGGTCTCTGACCCCTCTATTGCTCAAAAAAAGAGACTTTTAAAAAAAGAAAAGACAACTTTAGATTTTTCCCCCCTCTATTTACCCAAGCATTGTACTGTTTAGATGAAAATGTATTTATATATAGACGATGCTTTTTTCCCTATTAGATTAATTTTTCTCAGAGGATCTCTACTTTTATAGTTTTCCTTTCAAAACTATGCATGAACTTCAAAATAAGGCCTTTTCAGCATACTTCTTTCTGCTCTGTATAACATTGCATTTCATCCATGATTCCCTAGTTTATCCTGGCTGTATCAAAGGAATGTTATCTTATGAATGCCTTTATATATAATATTTACTAAGTGGTCTTGTTGTAACTTAGACTTTGTCAAAAATATTCTGAAATGGAAACTAAAATGCAAACTGGTGAGAAAATATCTTAGAGTTGACCAAAACCCATCATTTTTCTTTATTATATATTTCTTTTTCTTGATTGTCTGACTTTATCACTTTGTATTTACCTATTAAAGTACTTCTCTATTGTGTATAGGTAAAATGAGAATCAATTCTTTAGACATTGGGAACTTCTGAAATATCTTCTGAAAGTTATGTCCATGGCATTTATTTATACAATTGGAGATAAGAGATCACAAGTAGTAATTCAGAAGTTAATGCACAAGGAAGTAGGGGACAGAGGGTGTCCAGCACAGAATGTTGAAGGCTGAGGCTTGGCACCCATGATTTTCCTCTTTGTCATATTATCTCTCCCCTAGTCCTTCTGTGATTGATAAGTTAGTTTCTTCTACTTGTCCCTATTGGTCAGCCATTCAAAGAGGAATTTGTTGGAAGAAGAGATCTATTTTATTTTATTACTAAAAAATTTTCTTGTTTATTTATTTTAGAGAGACAGAGAGACAGAGCATGAGTGGAGAAAGGACAGGGACAGAGGGAGACACAGAATCCAAAGCAGGCTTCAGGCTCTGAGCTGTCAGCACAGAGCCCAATGCTGGGCTCAAACCCACGAACCGTGAGATCATGACTTGAGCCAAAGTCAGACATTTAACCAACTAAGCCATCCAGATGACCTCAAGAGATTTCTTTTAGAATGTTCTTTTAGTATGTCTAAAAGAAGAGAAAAATAAAACTGATGTTTTTCCTTTATTGCTCTCTGTTTCATCTCACTTGGAGTTGTCAGAGACACATTATGGTGATTCTGAAAGTGTTTAAACGCTTACCACCAGCACTCTTTATTCATTCACTAGTTTATTTACTTGTTCAATAAATATTAACTGAATATACTTACTTTGTGCCAGTAAACTGGGAAAACAGATAAATAAAATCAATTTTTACCCTTAAAAATGTGTACATTTATGGAGACAATAAGTATCAGTACTTAACCCATCATTGGAAAACTAGGGATGATTTCTTGGGAGAGATGATGCCTGAATTTACACTTCTGTGCTAAATAACTCATGATTGGACAAAGACAATAGGCCAAAAATTTCAAGACTGGAAAGTAACATAAACTAAGGGCCTAATATCTAAAACAATTTGGTATATTTCTAAAACATCAAGCCTTATAATGCTATTGTATCACAAAGTGTTGACCACAGAATGACTAGATGATGAAGCTAGTTAGACAAGTAGCCAGTAGTCATGAGATGGAGAACTTTGCATGCCATCTAAAGAATTTTAGATAACACAGAGATAAAAATCACTCAAATTATTTTTATTTAATTTTAGATAACACAGAGATAAAAATCATTCAAAGAATTTTAGATAACACAGAGATAAAAATCACTCAAATTATTTTTATGTAGGGAAGATAATTTGTTAATTTAGCATTCAAGACTCTCAATTTTATCCGTTATATAGAGGATGGATTTTAGAGAAAGAGGAAATAGGAAAAGAGAACATTTGGTGTGTCTCACTAATAACCTAGCATGAGTTTGTTGAGACTGGATTATGCCAATTTTCGCTTTCTTTAAGCTAAATTCACTGAGCATTCTTTATATCAGGCAATATCTGAAATCCTGGGAACACAAAGTTAAGCAAAACTGGACATATTTCCTATTCTCACGAGATTTACAGTATAGTAAGGAAGACAGATTTTAACAAAATAATCACATAGATCAGGAATTGGCAAACGGTAGCTCCCAAGTCAAATCTGGTCTTCAGCTTTGTTATGGGTTGAATTATGTCCCCCCAAAAAGGTATGTTAAGTTCCAACCCCTCCACCATACTTCAGAATGTGACTTTGTTTGGAAATAGGGGGTGATCATAAAGTGTTAAAATATTAAGTGAGGCCGTTTAATATAACTGATGTCCTCATAAAATAAGGAAATTTAAACATAGACTTTCAAAGAGGGAAAATGATGTGAAGACATCCATGTAAGAGTGGCTTTGTGCCTGGAAGGCTGAGGATTCTTGGAAAATCCCAGAAGCTAGAGAAAATAAGGAATTTATTCTCCCCTAGAAGTGCCAAAGAGAGCACGGCTCTACTGACACCTTGATTTAAAACTTCTAGCCTCCAGAAATGTGAGACAGTAAATTTCTATTGTTTTTAAGACACAATTTTTAACACTTTGTTTTGGTAGCCCTAGGAAATGAATACACATCTGTTTTTGTAAATATAGTTTTACTAAAAAATAGTTGCATTTTTAAAATTCAATGGCAGAATTAAATTGTTATGACAATGGCTATATTGCCAAGAAAGCCCAAAATATTTACTAAATGGCTCTTTAAGTAAATGTTTGCTGTTCCCTGGCACAGATGAATGTAAAATTACAACTGAAACACTACAGAGATAAATATGCCTATAAGAATGTGCAGCAAGGGAAAGGAGAATGGAACTATTAAGCTAGAGAAGATCTTCTCAGAAAGATTCAAGCCATTATTGAGTGTTAACCAGGTGAATGTGGTGGGGAAAAGATTCCAAGAATAGGGAACAACCTATATTTCTTCGGCAGAATTACTCTAAAAGAGAGCTTTTGAAACAAATGCTTGCATGGGAATATTTTATTGAAAAGTGATCCAAGGGAACAGAAGGAAGGGACTGAAAGAATGAAGCCAACAAGGAAGAAAATCCAAGTGTACATTACCCTGTTGGTCTCACTGGAGGCAACTCATATGAGACATTTCAAAATGTTTAGAATTTTTTCTTTGAGTATCCAAATATTGGCATCAGAGAGGCTTTGGGTAAGAGGTGATAAATACCTAAATATTGATATCAGGTCAAGGCCAATAGTAGGTACTATCAGATACACCTGTGGGAAGCTGTTCAAGGTATGTATTTACCTGGTCACTACTGTGGATGCTATGAGGAGTGACGCGGTGCTGAACTGATGCCTGCTGCAATGTATCCAATGCATAGTATGTACAGTCTGAGGGAATGTGGTACCATTGAGGTATAGTGAAAAGGGTATCATCTAGATACGGTAAGGCTATTGTACAGAAAGTGAGGTGGAGAGCAGTATCAAACGTGGCTAGAGACAAAACGAACCCAAAGAGTTAGGCAGATGTCAGACAAAATAGTTTTTTTTCATCATATTAAGAACTTTCTTCTTTACCTAAGTCCCGTATCAAACCACTGAAGGATTATAAATAAGAGAAAAAACTGACCAGGGTTGGAGTTTGGAGTCACCATCAGCTTCAAAGACCTCTGGCTCTAGGTAACCCTAGCTATAGGTAGTCTGCTGTGGAGAATGGATTGGAAACGTGAACGAGTAAAATATGAAAGAAATCTTTTAGGAAGTTATCAACATGTTCCGGTTGACAAAGGATGGTAGTGGGAGAGATTGAGGCGGAAAGAAATAGACATATTCAAAAGATATTTAGTGTTTTGTGGAAAAATTATAGCATTCAATAGTAGATTAAGTTTTGGGGAAAGTTGTGGTGATTAAAGAAGGAGGTGTCATGACTGGTAAACAAACATCCATCTTGTGGAAATTGATGAATGTTGGTGCCCATCATTGACAAGGAAACCACAGGAAGAATCAGGTTTAATATAGAATCTTGAGATACCTTGAAGACATCTAAATCACTATGTCAACTAGGCTGGTGAACATATAAATCTAGTTCTCAGAAAAGAATTGGCTGGAAAGAGAAATTTGGAAACTATCTGCATAAAGAATGTGATTAAAGCTATGTTTGGTGGCTGAAATTTATTGGAGAGTATAGATGAGAAAAGAAGAAGGGCTCTGGCAATTCGTGAGAAATGCTGATATTGATGATCAGATAGAGAAGGATACATTTACAAATAAACAAAACAGAAGCAGACAGAAAAAGAGGAGATATAGAACTCAGATCCAACTAATATCTGTGAGATATAAACAGTAGATCTGGAAATTGATTAGCATTGGACATGGGTTCAAGAGAGACCAGGAGAATGATTCCTTACTTTCTAGTTTGCATGAGTGGATGGATAATGGCTGAGCTGGAAAGAGGCTGGGGTGAGTCTTAAGCACTTGGAATTTGAGGTGGCTGGGAGGCATTTACGTGCACACATCTGAAAATGCTATCACCAAGATTAGCCTTTACATATGTAACACTCGCAATGTGCCAGGTATTGTTGAAAACATTTTATTTATATTAATTAAATATGAGAAACAGATACTACCATTGCCTCTGTTTAACACATGAAGGAACAGAGGCTCAGAGATGTTCAGTAATGTTAGAATCACACAGCAGCTAAGGAGTAGAGCCAGAATTTAAACCTAGGAAATCTGGCTGAAGAATATTATCTCTTAATCACTGTGTTAAATTGCTTTTACTAGATAAATCTAAAAATAAATTACAGATATGATCCGGGTATATAAATTTAGCAACCAATACAGGTTGGTGATAAAGTCAAGAAAGAAGAAAAAAAAGCATGAATACAATAATAGGAATAGATGATAAAAGAATCCTGGAAGGGAAAGCAATATATAGAAATGGCAGAATGTATTTTTAGAAAAAGAAACAGAATAGGAATTATTTGAGGAGTCCAAGGAAAACAAAAGAGTAGAGAATTATAGAGGCCAAAAATTTGAACAATGCTTAGAAGGTAGTGACTACATAGAATATAGAGTTAGCAAGGTCTCTAACAGAGTTAAGTATATTATATATTTATGGAGTGTAGGAATCAAGACATCCCTAGTGACCTCAAAATGTACTGCTTTGGTTGCATGGTAGTGGTAAAAGCTGAGTTATTGGAATTCATTGGGTGAAAATGATGTGAGAAGGTAGAAATAATAAATGTGATTGCTTCTTTTAGACATTTGTATGGAGGCAAAAAAAAGGATTCTTCAGGAGTATAGAAAGGGCACATGGTTAGGAGATATTTTCTCTGAAGGTGAAATAGAGATTGGGATATGTGTATAGGTTGCAAAATGAACATCTGGAGAGTGATAGGATTGATGGAACAGAGCTCTGGAAAAAAACAAAAGATAGGAGATCTTGATGTCAAAGGCAGTAATGAATTACGTTATTACAAGGTGGGTTGCATTGTTCTCTTACAGTTTCAAGACAATATGGATTTTTTTAATTTAAAAAGGAAGAAAATCAGAGAGATTATAATTTTTAGATTGTTTGCCAAAAGTGAATTGGGTAGAGATTGAAATAACTTTCAAGAAGAGGAGAATTTCTGGAATACATGAAAAAATGACAAAGCAAGATAAATAAGATTAAGGAAAATGACTGAATGGACCAGCTAAATTTATAGTTGAAACTTTCTGCACTTTTACTTGGTGGTATTCTATATAAATTCAGGTCTAATCTGTATACCAGCATTCACAACCCCAGAACAGCTAATGAAAAAAAAAATGGGATTGTATTGTTGATCCAAAGGACCCAAGGGTGGACTTTTGCTGATGAGGTGCAAATAAAACATAAAGCTATAAGAAAATGCAAGATATTATTTCAAGTACCATTTGGTTATTCAATCACAGATACTAATATAGAGAAGAGAGAAACAACACCCAAGTGACGATATTGGACTTGGATAAAAACCAGGCAGGATAGAGCCTGGAAATTTCTGATTTGATGCACAGATTTATTGGGGATAACATAGTTGTGCAATAATGGCATGTTGGAGTTAAAGATTTCTGCAGTGTGTTAGTTCTGGTTATTGGCAAGGTAAAAGACCTAGTTATGAGGGTTGCTAAGGGCTGTAGACGATTATTAAGCTGAAAAGATCCAGGTTTTGAAATTTAGGGTTATGATGATGTTTGGAAGCTTCTATTCCACAGGAGATGATGAAGAGATTGTCGTAACTCCAGCCATATGAGAATACTGCTCTGAGAATACCTTTGCATCTTTTTAAAGAGTCCTTACAAAGAATAGGGAAGGCAAAAAGTTTAATTCTTAAACATTAAACAAAGCTCCAGTCTGCTAGGGTGATCAAGAGAATTATCTGGCCCAGATAATCAGCAGGTTACTCAAATTGGGTTAAAAATAATACCTGATGGGGATTTAAGTCTGTAAAGTCATCAGAAACTATAATCTCATTTTAAAATAACTTACGTAGGTGCTTCATCTAAAGGTAAAAAATTAATATGACATACAAGCATCTAGCTCTCCACAAATATGCATTTCATATATACCTTGATTTAAACCACACCTTTGCAGCTTTATAGCTGCTTGACCTTTGCCAAATTAATTAACCCTAGGGATTCCATGTTTTTCAACTGTTGAATCATAATAATAATAAATAACTCAGAGTTGTCAGAATAAGAAATAGTGCATGTCTATCACATACAATATACTTCAACACATTTACTTATTCAATACATTTGTTTAAAATTAGAAATAACAGTACAAATAACACCAGATATTTCTTTGTTTTAGAGAAAGAAAGAGTGAGAGAGAGCACATGAGCAGGGGTGGGGGGACAGAGGGTGAGACAGAGAGAGAGAGGGAGAGTGAAAATTTCAAGCAGGTTCCACACTCAGAGCCCAACACTGGGCTCATTTCCACAACCCTGGGATCATGACCTGAGCTGACATAAAGAGTCAGACGCCCAACTGACTGAGGCACCCAGGCACCCCAACACTAGGATATTTCTTAAAACATAGTACATGCAATAGATGTATCTATTCCTCTTAGTTGCCAGGTTAAGATTTATTAATTTACCAAATTCTGTCCATAAATTTTAGATTGTTAGACTTCTTCCTAAACCATTACATTTCCAGTAGTCCTTTAAGTTTTCAAATATATTGTAATACTTTTTCAAAATCTCCTAACATGCTGATAGAATAAGTGGTGACAATGAAAGGAGGAAATGTTGGTAAGCTTCCTTCTATGGTGGAGTTTGAGAGGAGGTGGTTTGGGAAGGGTCCTTTAGTGTGTGTGATCAAATAGTACTCTTCAACACAGTTATTTCCTTAGACTACTGCCTTTAGCCCCCTCTGAACTGGGAACCAAGCCTGTAACCTGCACTGGGATGCGGCTCAGAATTCTGCCTCCAGATTTTCCTCTTTCTTCCAAAATTCTACTTCCAGTACCCCAGTCATCCTCTTTTTGACTCTCAATTACAAAAGGATTTAGCCTGTTCTTTAATGATTTCTTCTTAAACAACTGTGTTTGATTGCCCATTGCAAATGGTTCCCCCTTGGAAACTCACAAATACTTATTTTTCTTCCTTGAGTTTAGCTCTGTCTAAACCTTTGTTCCAACAACATAAGCAAAAATGCATTGCTCTTTTAAAGGTGTTTGTGTTTGTTTCTTTGTTTTTCCTGCTTTCCTCTCCCTTATAATTTACCAAAAAACAAAAAGATATAAGAAAAGGGACAGCATCTGAAAACACTTTCCATAACTGTGGTTGGCTTAATATTAGAGAAGGGGAAAAAAGCCCCAGCATCAGAGTAGATAAATAAGTTTAGCTTTGTGGAGCTGCAGACTTTCAGTAAACAATGTGACTACTTCTCACAGAATTCAAAACCTGAAATTATTCTCAAACCTGTTCTACCTTTGAATGGCTTGCCCCCAGTCCAACCCAATCACTGGAGAGTATATGTTGGAGAAGTGCAGACATGCTACAAATCCTCATTCCAATCCAATCCAGATTTGCATGCCAAACCATATACCACAGAGAGTTTTCACCAAAGGTCAATGAAATACATTAAGTACTTTGTGGACCTACTAAAACTATCATTGGAATTCAATGTTGTACAAACATTCAGTTTCCTGGTGGGATAGACATCAAGGTCAACAAATCAGCACTTTAAGAATGACTCCTGGATGGTGTGGGGGGAAAGGGGAGGGTTGAGACTCAGTGGGTGATCGAGAAAAATCCTTGTGCAGGCCAGATCCTCAATGACCCTGAGCAGAGGCTCCTGAAGTCACAGCCTACCAGCTGGAGCAGTAACAGTGGATCGCCATGGAGAATAGCAATGGCATTGAGGAAACAGGCTTTGGGGTCTCTGGAGAGGATGGCTTGATTTGTATCTGGGTTTTTTTTTTAATTTGTTTGTTTGTTTTCAAAATATGAAAGGTGTGCAGAAAAGAAAAAGGGAAAGAAGCTGCGTGGTAGAATGTGTTTGGTATTCTCAGGTATAAGAGGAAACAGGATAAACAACCAGAAAGACGTAAATGAACAACTTATAGATTATGAAAAACATAATAGCCCTACTATTCTTTTCAGAATCTTTGCACAAGAATTTAAATTACATTAAACATTTAGAGAAAACAATAGGGCAACCCACATAGAATTGAAAAATAATTCACCTCAAAATATTCAAAATAGTCTTGTTTTCTTATTAGTTGCAAACGAATTTAGCTTAGAGAGCATAAGCAAATCACTTTCCATTAATTATAGCTATTAATCAACACTGATTTTATATGTTTCAATTTATGAATATTTTATAAGTAAAACAAAGTGAAAGAGAAAAGCTAGCATTTGATTTTACTTTTTTCTTCAAAAATATGATTTTTTATTTGAAAACTTTTAGTTTTTTCTTAGGTTTTATTTCCCTTCTTTGCAATAAGTATTCAAATTTGTTAATAAACTGTTGCGTCTACTGAATGCCTGGCAGATGGTTTGAGCTGTGTAGGACCTAATCAGACAATACCCATGCTGTGGTTTTATTCTACAGAGAAATATTTATAACAAGGTATGTAATGATTCTACATTTTAGATTATTTTCTACACGTGAATGCAAAGTTACATTGGAAATAGAAAATAGAAGCTGTGCTTGTATCTATGTATGTAAGTGCATTATGTTTGAGGAGACCAGTCATAACAAGAAATCAGGAAGCTAATTATAAATCATTTATTAAAACTCCATCAATCAGAAGAAGTAATTTTTCCACCAGTGGGGATTTCTAATTTTTCCACAAGTGGCTCACTTATAATAAAGACTAAATAAATAAACATTCTGAATAGATACATGAATTATTAAACATATTTCCAAAAAGAAAAATGAATAAGGGATGCTAATATGCTTATAAATTGCCAGTCTCCCTGGTAATAATATAGATCAGGGGGCATTGTACATCTACCAAATTGGAACTATAGTACTTTTTCTCTAAATTTTCCTGACTTTGAAAATGAGAATAATTAAGCAATGGAAAGAATTCTCGAATCTCTGGAGCTATAAATAATGGATTTTAAGGAGAGATGAATAAGGAAGGTAGGAAGAAAGGGAAACATGTCATAAATCTGAGGAATTGATTCTTCATTCCTTCAGCTAAAAGGCCCTGAAATATCCCAGTATTAGTTATCTACCATTCTCTTAATTGTATCATAATTCAAGCCACTTTTAAAACTTAATAATGAACCTCTCTGAGATGTTTATAATGTTACACTAATACTACCCCCTCTAACAGAAACCCTGAAACTCAACAACGTAAAGCAAGAACATCTGCATTCCCTCACACACAGCCCAAGGGTGGGGGAGAGAGAGGGGGAGAAGAGGTGGAGATGCGAAAGGGGATGGAAGGGGGAGGGAGAGGGTCTCTACTCCACAAGGTCATTAAGGGGTCAAGCTGAGGAAGGCTCTGTTAACCTCAGTGCATTCGCCAATTCCCCCCTTATTATGTAAGTTGAGATAAAAATCAGAGAAAGGGCATATAATCATGGGGGTTAAGACTAGAAGTATTTATTATTTCTACTCATATTTAATTAGCCAAAGCTCAATTTCATGGTCACATCTAAATGCAGGATAAAGTAAAAAGTGTAATCTAGCAGTGTTCTCAGAAGAAAAGGGTAATGAGTTTGGTCAATAGCTACCCAGTGTTGTCCCCCCCAAAAAATATGTTAGTATTTAAGGCTTGCTTATTATGCAAGCCTCTTCTCCAATTTCTATGAGCATACAAATCATTTGGGTATCAGAAAATGCAGACTATGGTTCAGTGGTTCTGAAGGCGGGCCTAAGAATTCTAATGTCTAATAGGTTCCCAGGTAATGTTAATGCTTCTGGTCCACAGAGCAGAGGAGCAAAATAATAGTTAATCTGGTCATTACGTGAAAACAAATCACCAACTGACAAACAGAAGCCCAGGCTCAGTGGGATGAAGTTTAAGTCCAATAGCCATCTTTCTGTTCTTCTTGGAATATATATTCCCACTCTGTGCCCTTGTTCTGCTAAGTAAAGTGGCTCTAATAATACATAGTTCCTCCAAAGCTCACAGAAAGCTGGAGATTTATGAGATAATATCTGCAAAATGCTATGGCCTCCTTGGGGAAGAGGTGTTAGAAATATACAACATATTATATTATTATTAGCTTGTCATTGGCTGGGAGGAAACAATATCCTATTGGGGAAGAATGTTCTTATTCCTTTAAGTCTCTAAAAACCTTTGCAAAGAAGAGGAGCCCTTTTCCCTGCATGGAGCATCTTTGCTGTTATTTTTTCCATTGTTCTATTTTCTACTGAGGCATACAACAATCTGACCATAGCATATATACCATCAGCTAGAAATGTGATGACCGTTTGAGCTTCATGGCTCAGCAGTTTAAAACTTAAGAATTAAAATACATATATATATACATATATATATATACATATATATATTTAATGTTTACTCTTGAGATAGAGACAGAAGATAAGTGGGGGAGGGGACGAGAGAGAGAGAGAGAGAGAGAATCTGAAGCTGGTTCCAGGCTCCACGCTATCAACACAGAGCCTGACGTGGGGCTCAAACTCATAAACCGCGAGATTATGACCTGCGCCAAAGCCAGATGCTTAACCCTTTTTTTTTTTTTAACAAGGGACACACACATTCACTACTGCAGCCGCTTAGGTGCTCTGTGAGTGATAGAATTTAAGCATTCACAGAACTACAGAAAATCACAGATCCTGCAAATTTTGTGAAGGTTTTCTCTATTAGCTATATTTGTTCCTTGTCTTTCTCCATATTGAAACAAATAAATATGCATTTTCATCCTTTCTCTGTTAGCTAAAACCATGAAACCAAGGTTGCCAGGATTATTCTTTAATGTATTTATTCATTCATTTATACTGATATTTTTACTTTCCCTGCCCTACCCTTCCAGATAGGCTCAGAATTAGCTGGAGAAAAGAATGAAGGGGAAAGAAAAGGGAAAAAAATGGAAAGGTTCAGCGCTCTTTTATCTCTGTTTTACAGCCTACTTTCCTATTTAAGCTGGGAGGAGCACTTTCAAGAATATAAATCAAGAATCGTGTTGGTTATAGACTAAGGGAAAAATAGAGTAAAATAAAAGTAAAAGTCAAAGACTAAAAAAGTATGTTCTTATTCTTGCTCTTTGTTAGTCTTTTCTAATGAGTTGGAATGAGTGCTAAGTGGAAGAAATGTCAAAGTGGGATTTTGAATAATAATATCGATTACCCAGTACTTTTTGTCCTGAAAGCTTAAGATACAGCTATTTTAGGATACAAATATTGTGTAACATTGTCAGCATATAGCATTCTTTTAAAATGCAATTTTTGTATTGTGAATGAATAGTTTTGTTGGCAGCATTATCTGAATTATTCAAGCAAATGGAAATTTTCTTCTAAATTATATACAAAATTGCCTTCTTTCCTTGGAAGCTAGACACCTGACCACAGTTTATTACCATGATAACACTAATAATTCAGTATATTACAGGAAATCTGGTTTTAGCCATAACACAACTTGAAAAGATAGACTAGATCAGATTATATTGTTCCAATTTCATTAATAAGAAAGGAAGATCATTTAGATGATGTCTTTTAATATCAACTTTAGTATTGTTAGTAGCAGAGAAAGAACTAACTTGATTCCAAGTGTAAAATTACTTCAAATTAGACTGATTAGTTCAAATTAGATTTAATTTCCAACTCTCTTTTGTTAATTAGGTGAGAATTTTTTAATTATATTAAGTAATAGAGGTTTAGGTTTTTAAAATAATCAGACTACTGGAAGCTAATTGGTAAAAACTTAAAATCTCTCCTGTCCAAACTTCCTACCAACCAAAATTTTATTCAACTCCCTAAAGGTATGTGTTATTAACAGTTTTTTGCATGTATGCCTCGAGGAATTTTCTGTGCCTATGCAGGCCTATATCTTCAATTTACTCTCTAACTATAAACCCAGTGTAGACAAAATATGAATTGTATACACACACATAGGTTATATAATTCAATATGCCATATTGATAACTAAAGTCTTGCTAATTATTTTTAATTGGAGAATACTTTCTATTTTAGATTATTTCAAAAAGTTTAATTTTAGGGTTTTCATTACTATGAGAAGCTACATTATAATTATTCTTCCTTCATACATATATATTCCCTTGTCTGTGTAGGAATGCCTCTCATTTCAGCTTTTAAAAATCATAAAAATCATTGAGGGAGGTGGCTTCCCTTAATCACACTTCTCTCTTATTATGCATTGTTGCTGAAAGGTAGGAGATGCTGGGCTCATTGTCCAAATTATACCAGTAGCTGTATGTAATGCTGTTTAGAGTGCAGTTACAATGAATTCAAATCTCATCCAAATACATCCTAAAAATGTTGGTTTGACCCCTAATTAGTTGGTGCATGTCCATGAGCCACCCAGCAAGGCTGTAGGGGTTGCAGAGTCGCATTATTCTTTCTTAGTGAGCCTTTTCCCTACCTTCGCAGCAGACAGATGAGTCTCTTATCAGAAGGAGCAGATGGCAGCGTGAGTCTATTTGAAATTGCAGACATGCACTTGGAGAACAGTTCCTAGAATTTTTTTTCTTTGTTAGAGTGTATTACACAGGAGGACAATTGGCGTTAGGAGCCTAGGGAAAACTTTTGAATTTTGGCTCAGAAATGTTTCTTGGGTTTTGCTTTAATAGTTATGCAATGCTGGGATTAAAAATGAGATAGCCCATTGACCCTTGATATTCTAGATATGGAACACTGATAAACATTTAAGATTTAAGAATTTCTGAACTTGAAACCAGTAGCCCCTGAATAACGCTAATGAATCATCTTAACAGTTTACAGGTGGTTTCATATTCAGGATCTCATTTAATCCTCACAGCAAATCAATTTTTTTAAATTCCTCTTTTACGAGGATCAAAGAGGCAAAGTGGTTTATCCCAAATCATAAAGCAAACAAACCAAAATCCAGAAATTAAGTGTATTGGTCAAGATTGGCATAAGTGTAGTTCATAATGTGGGTAGGTAATTATTATGGGTCGGTCGTTGTGGCGGAGGCTCTATACACATAATGTCTTCTTTGTCACAAAATTACTACAACTATGGAATTATTATCTTCATTGCATATATGAAGTTACTGTAGATAATCTGCCCAGAGCTGTCCGTCCTTCTGGTAAAGAGTACACATGGCTTCCATCCTGTGCTCCATTTAACTCCAACTTTTATGCTTCCTTAGAGCTCCCAGAAGTTCGCACAGCCCTAACAATATCTTGATTTTATACCAGTGGAACCCGGGTCAGAAATCTACTGAACTATAGTAATAAATTTATGTTGTTTAAGCCACTAATTTTGTGGTGATGTGTCACACCAGCAATAGAAAAGTCATACAGAGTGTTGTGGATATTAAATGAGATTAGATAGATATGTGCATAGATGGATAACCTGAATATTTTAGAGATTTAGTAAATTATTATTTTAACCATACGTTTTTTAGATTAATACAATAATTTTAATCAGTTGTGTTGCTTGGGGTATCTTACACCTTATTTTGTGTATCATAAAAAGTAGTCCTAAACTATTGTATATAAACTCAGGTAAAGTTTCTTGTTATATTCACATACGTTTTGTATAAGGTAACTCATGTACAAAGTTCATAAGTTTGAAAGAAAATCTGTCCATCTATTCCTTTTTTGTTTTCTTTTCCTATACCTTGGGAAAACCTCGGTTTTTGTTTTTAATGGTAAAGCAAAGAAAGACAAAATAAAACAAAGCAAAGAACAAAGAGTTTTATTACTGTTTATTCTATTAGGATTAGCTATCATTTTATTTATTCATGTTTTATAAATTTTGTTAGAAGCGGATTTTCAATTAGAAAGTTTGGTGTTCAGGTGAGTTAAGATAGATTAATAGCAAAAGTGTGGGGAGTTGATACTTGTTTTGCAGTTTGATATCACAAGATCTGCTTTTAATGCTCCTTTATTCTTCATGAATTATGTCAGAAGTAAAAATTATCGTACAACTAGTATGTGCCAGCATTAATTTAGGTGCTGAGGACATGACAAGAAACAACAGAGACAAAAATTCCCATCCTTCTAGTGGGGAAGACCGATGATCAGACGAGTGAAGCAAATGTTTATTTGTCTTAAGGCAACAAAGAATTGAATGCATTTAAAATCCTGATGGTTAATTTTACAGAATTGAAGAGCTTGAGGTTTTGTTGGTTCTGGAGAAAAATAACGGTTTACTTCTCTGGCATTATGTGGAAATAAACATTTCACATCAATGAAATCTCTGCCTGTAAAGGTTAGTATACTTTTGCTCTTTAGACATTCACAACTTTTCTGATTAGTTTCTTTCATGTCTATATAGGCTCTGTTTCATATTATCGGTTTTGGAATTTAATGGATCTGGAGAGGTAAGAATAACTTTTCATCTGATCTTTATTCCTATTTGTGGAATAAAGTTTAATCTGGAAACATGGAATAATACCTCATTGTGTATGTAGAAAAGATAAGAATACTAAATTTGGTATATCTTATAAAAAACCAAAATGCCCTGAAGACTATGTTCACTGGTAGGGGTGAACTTCCCTTTTACTTGACTTCATTTCTTTTTGGAGTGACTTTCATTAGCCATTGCGTGCCGTTCCTGACTTCTTTCCTAACTTCCTACACATATCTGTGGTATGTATGGAAAATATGTATATGTTATGTTTAACTCTTTCCCTCTTCCCATTGAGTACAATTATCGGCAGGGAAACTATGTCCTGGCCTGCTTCCTACTTTGTGGGAGGCTTACTGGGACGAGTTATGTTCCTATAACATATTCTGCTAGGTAAATATGGGTAATTCAAGCAAGTATATTCGCAACCATCTGACTAAAGAATCAAAGCTGTGTATTCAATCAGATTTAATAGTAATAAAAACGATACCATGATCTTCAACTGTTGACTTGATATGTGTTATCTCTACCCCCATCCGCACCCCCAATTTTAAACCTGGAAAGAGAAGAGTGATATTTATTAGTTTTCTACAAAAATAATAATACCCAGAATATCTAATGACCAATATAGTTCCTCTATCAGTCAGAAAAGAAACAAAGGGAAAAGGTGAGGATATACCTGACCCATTGTCATGGCTGAATGTAAATTCTGATACCCTAAAATGATAACATGATTTGCAAATTTCCTGTAAACAGAAGAGAATCTAGTCATTCAATTAAACATAAGATGCCTCCTATCACAGGAGTATAAACATCTCATTGTAATCAATATCTCTGAGTAGTTACTAGATATTTTTGCTAATCACATTATTATGTTTATAAATGGTATCCATTCATCTGTTGACTTCGCTATGTCCATCTATGCAATAATCATCCATTGAGCACATGCTATGTGTGAGATATTACTCAGCTAGACACTAGCAATGCAAAGATGCACAAATCATGGTCCTGTCTTCAGAAAACACAGGGTAAAATGAATTCAGGTGACTCAATCCTGGTTTTTATTTATAAACACATTTAAAATTTTTCTTTAAATCACCTTATAAAAATCAAAACATATTACAATTGATATGACCTTAAAGAATAATGCTTCTTGTGTCAGAGCTTGAAATTTACATTATTAAAGAATATTTAAATTATCATTTCTATTGGTACAAAACAAGTCTATTCCTTCCAACATTCACACATATTGTATAGTTTTTAAGTTTGACATAGAGATGTTCATAATAATTTGTAACTCTTCTTTGTTTTATCTTTAATTTCTGTCCTTAGCACTCTGGCTTTTTATTTTTTTGACTTATTGTTTGCTTTTTGGGTATCAGCTTTTTCATTCTTTTGTTTAGATTATGTATCTATCTATGAGAAGAATCAGCTTTGTTTTTCATAATCAGTTTTTATTATCTTGCCATTTAAAAATTACTCTTTCTGCCTTTCTAAGGTTTATTCTCTTGCTTTTCACTCTTCTTGCTCATTTATTTTCAGTCTTTCTTATTTCCTTATAGATAAACGTATACAAAATTCCCTCTAAGTTTGCCTTAATTATATGCTCCAAATTTTATTTAGTGTTTTCATTGTCATTATTATATATTTTGTAATATTTTTCAGGAAGTGTTTAGCTAAAGGTTATGTAGAGTTATTTTTTCTTATTTTCAGATACCACACATAACAAATTTTATTTTTACTGTTGATTCCTAATTGCATTGCTTTTTGCAAAAAAAATGAATAACCTGTGCTTTGTGGCCTTATTGAAACTTTATAACTTGGTTTAGTACATGGTTCATTTTTCATGTAGTCTCAAAAAGTATTTTCGCTGTATATTTTTTGTGTAAAAAGTTGTTATATGTATATGTGTGTATATATGTATATATTCATGTATGCATTTACATCTGTACACATATAAATTTAAACTTATAAATTTTGAATTTATTGTTACTTTCCAATAATTCCTTTGTTTTGATTTCTTCATCCTTTTACTTCTTAAATATTATATTACTCAAAGTAGGATTTATGTCTATTATTATGTTTTTATGAAGAAAATATATTTATTAATATGAACATCTATAATATATATGAAGTTATATATTATATATAAGTATATATTTAATAGAATGATATTGCCTTTGCTTCTTTGACAAATTAGTTGACTATATTTGTGAGTGTATCTTCAGGCTTTCTATTCTATTCTGTTGCTCTGTACATCTGTTGTTTTACCAATATCACAGTGTTTTGATTACCATTGTTTTATGATACATCTTGAAATCAGGCAATTCCAGTCTTCTGACTTTGTTTCTCACCTTCAATAATAAGTTGCCTACACTGGGTCTTTTGTCTGTCTACATAAAAGTTAGAATCAATTTGTCTACAAAACAGCTTGCTTGGATTTTTTTTTTGTGATTGTATTAAACTATAGATTAAGTTGGAAAGGACTGATGTTAATTTTGAACATTCCTACCCATAAACATGGAATGACTCTCCATTTATTTAGTTCTTCTTTGATACATTCCATTAGAGTTTTGTAGTTTTCTTTTTTCTTTTTTAAATGTTTATTTAGTTTTGAGAGAGGGAAAGCATGCACATCCAAAGTGGGCTCCATGCTGATAGCAAAGATCCCCATGCAGAGCTGGAACTCACAAACCATGAGATCATGACCTGGGCCAAAGTCAGATGTTTAAAAACTGAGCCACCGAGTTGCCTCTGTAGTTTTCTCTATATAGATCCTGTACATATTTTGTTAGAGCTTTTTCTAAGTATTTCATTTTTAGGGGTGCTGACATAAATAATAATATGTTTTTAACTTCAATTTTCACTTATTCACTGCTAGTATACAGGAAAGTGATTGACTTTGATACATTAACTTTGTATCTTGCCACACAAATTCAATAATTTGTTATAGAAGATTTTGTTGTTGATTCTTTAGAATTTTATACATGAATGATTATGTCATCCAACAAAGGCAGTTTTATTTCTTTCTTCTCAATCTGTATACCTTTTAATTCCTAGTCTTGTCTTACTGCATTAGGTAGAAATTCCATTATGATGTTGAAAAAGAATAGTGAAAGGGGGGGTAACATAGCCTGATACTTGATCTTAATGTGAAAACTTTAAGCTTCTCACGATTAAGTATGATGTTAACTGTAGGTTTTTTGTAGATGTTCTTTATCAGTTTGATGGTTTGCTTCTATTCTTAGTTCGGTCAGAGTTTTTATCATGATTGGTGTTGGATTTCATGAGATGCTTTTTCTTCATCTATTGACATGATTATGTTTGGTTTTTTTTCTTTAGCTTGTTGTCATGATTTTCAAATGTTGAACAGCCTTGCATACTTGGGATAAAATCTCACTTGGTTGTGGTGCAATATTCTTTTACGCATGTTGGATTCAACATGCTAATATTTGTTGAGGATTTTTCATCTATGTTCAGAAGTGATACTGATCTGTAGTTTTCTTTCCTCCATTAATGTATTTGGTGTTGTATTGGAGTAACCTTGCCCTCATAAAATGATTTCAGAAATAGTCCCTCTGCTTCTATAATCTGGAAGGGATTGTGGATAATTGGTATAATTTCTTCCTTAAATATTTGGTAGAATTTATTGGAGAATTCATCTGAGCTTAGTGCTTTTTTTTTTAAGGTTGTTAATTATTAATTCTGTTTAATAGATATAGGCCTATTCAGATTTTATATTTTTTCTCATATAAGTTTTGACAGTTTCTTTCAAGCAATTGGCTCATTTGTTTATTCATTTGTTCTACATTATTAAATTTATGGGCATGGATTATTGATAATATTGCTTTATTATTCTTTTAATGTCTGTAATGATATCCCTACTTTCATTTCTGATATTTGTGTCTTCTCTTTTTTCTTAGACTGGTTAGAGGTTTATCAATTGTATTCATTTTTCAAAAAAAAATAGCTCTCTTGATTTTTTGTTTTATATTCATTGATTTCTGCTTACTTTGGATTTAATTTGCTCTACTTCTTCTAATTTTCTAAGATTTTAGTTTAGGTTATTGATTTCAGACCTTTCTCCTTTTCTAGTATATCTATTAAATGCTATAAAGTGCCTTCTAAGCACTGCTTTGCTGCATCCCACACATTTTGATAAGTTGTGTTTTCATTTTCATATAGTTCAAAATATTTTTAAAAATATCTCTTGAATTTCTTCTTTGACCCATGTGTTATTTAGAAGTGTCATATTTAATCTCCAAGTATTTGGGGATTTTCCAGCATTCTATCTCTTATTGACTTCAAGTTTAACTCTGTTGTGGTCCTGGGGCAGAAATTGTATGCTATCTATATTTTTAAAATATGTAAACGTGTCTTTTATGGCCCAGAAAGTTATCTATCTTCGTGAATATTTCACATGTTCTTGAGAATAATGTATAATCTGCTTTGGTTGGATGAAGTAGGTTATAGATGTCAATTGCATTAGTTGATTGATGGTGATCTTGAATTCAATTATGTCCTTACTAATTTTCTGCATGCTGGAACTGTCTATTTCTGACAGAGAGGCCTTAAAGTCTTCAATTATAATGGTAGATTCATCTATTCTTCCTGCAGCTTTACCAGTTTTTGCCTGATGTATTTTGACATTCTATTGTTAAGTATATGTACATTAAGGATTATTATGTCTTAGAGTATTGACCTCTTTATCATTATATAATTTCCCTCTTTATCCCTGATAACTGTCTTTGCTCTACAGTCTCCTCTGTCTGAAATTAATGTAGATACTCCTATTTTCCTTTAATTGGTGTTATCATGGTATATCTTTCTCCATTCCTTTAATTGTAATCTATATGTGTCATTTATTAAAGTAGGTTTCTGATAGACAACATTGTTTCTTGATCCACTCTGACAATCTATCTTTTAATTGGTATATTTAGAACATTGATACTTGAAGTGATTATTGATGTAGTTGGATTAGTTTCTACCATATTTGTTTCCATTTGTTGCCCTTTTCCTTTGTTTCTATTTTTGTCCTTTACACTTTCTCTGCCTTTTGTGGTTATAACTGGACATTTCACATTATTTGATTTTCTCTTTTTTATTAATACATCAATTCTACTTTAAAAAAAAAACTCCTTTTAGTGGTTTTCCTAGGGCTTGTAATATACAGTTACAAGTAATCAATGTCCACTTTTAAGTAACATCATACTGCTTTATGGATAGTGCAAAGAATACACAAAGAAGAACAGAATAAACCCATCCCTGACATTTGCTTATACTTACAGATCAGTGAGTTTTGTCATGAATAAAATTTCCCATATACAAATCTAACTGCATGGGAAGTATTTTTATTTTATAAATTTGGTAAGTTATTTCATCCTCTTACCTGAAATTCTTGGGGAAATACCAAGTGCTTTCTGTCTTCTCCTGTTAATATCATAGCAACTGTAAATATTTCTTTCTTTTGAACACATACAATAATACATCAGTTTTCTATATGTTTTATAGTTTGCAATTCAATTTTATACTTCATGTTTTCATTTAATTTCAACTTTGTGATATTAAAGTCATTATTTCCTATTAACAAATGAAGAAGTTGTAGCAAAAGAACATTTAGACACTTGCTCAAGGTCACACAGGTAAATAGTCTGCACTTTAATGCAAGATACATTGAAGTAGAGTCCCTTTCTCTTTTTATCAACCACTGAAGTAATGCCTAGCACAGTGACTGACATAGCCAAGGTGATTAATATATATTTGTTCAAAGGAGAAAGGAATGAAAATCTAATAAGTCTAAAGCTCTCTCCAGTATAATGTGAGGAGGAAGGCAAAAAGACACAAAACTAATTGTCTTGTATTCAGATGAGCTATGAACTGATCACTGTATAGATACTTGATAAATACAAATATTTTATATTGTGTTAGTGTTAGCAAGGTTGCCTTTGGTACATAAACATTAGAATTTATCGATAATTATTTTTTTATTTTTAATGTTTTATTTATTTCTGAGAGAGAGAGACAGTGTGAACAGGGGAGGGTCAGAGAGAGAGGGAGACATAGAATCTGAAACAGGCTCCAGGCTCTGAGCTGTCAGCTCAAAGTCCAATGCGGGGCTCGAACCCATAAACCGCGAGATCATGACCTGAGCCGAAGTCGGACGTTTAACCGACTGAGCAGCCCAAGTGCATCTTTTTAAAAATAAATTTTAATGGATAATTTAGAATGATTTGAGAATGTTACTATGCTTTGTGTATATTAGATATACTGTTAATTATTGAAGATAACAGAAATAGATAACTTGTAAAAATAGAACACCAATTAATTGTAAAGGAGAACTGTTTTTTATTTACACTATTTGTGGTGATCCTGATGAGAATAAAGACTAAGTTTGAGACTGATAAAGGAATAGGAAATATTGAAAAATGTTGATTAGGAATTCTATTGCTATCAGAATAAAACCAGCAATGTTTGATGAGAAGGAATAAGTCAACATATAAATCCCGCCCTTTTTTTTGCAATCTTTCTTCTATTTACCCTTTAATTTTAAATGCATCCTTATCATTAAGTTTAATGAGTTTGTTTAAAATGAAAAATAAAGAAAAAAAGGGCTAGTTTTATGTGAAATCTCTGTGACTCGGGAATTTATATATGTATGTTTGCATTAGCTATGGACATACATATATGCATGTTAGTTATGCTTATTTTCATTTTGTCCTCAGAGAACTTGAAGTTTTTGTTTTTGTTTAATATCTGCTTAGGCTACCTTAGTGATGTTATACAATCTTTCATCATTATAAAAAAGAAAAGATGAGAATGAGAACATTTTTCTCCTGCTGTTGTGCTTTAATACTGATAAGGGAAGATATATGGCTCTGATAAAGTAGAAATATATATATATATTTTAAAAGATATTTCTAACTGAAACATGTTGGAAGAACACTATAGGTTTTAGGGTGAGATTTATAATGTTCATGGTAGTGAAGAAGTTGAGTCTGTAATAATTTCTTTTCCAGAGAACATGGAAAGACTTCAATTAGAACAAGTTAAAGAGAGTCACCTGCTTCTGAAACTGCCTCAGGTCAGCTATAAATACATGGCAATCTATACTAGTTAGATGGAATTCTGACTTGTAACTAGTTTAGGATGTGCAACAGCAACCCACTATCTGATGTGTAGCAGGAATAATGGCGTGGACTGAATTCTCAAAGTAGATCATATTATTACACTGAATCAGGACAATGGTCTATCTACGGCTTCTGGGATTGTGATCACAAATCATTATGGAGCTGAGTCACTGAAATAGCATCACTATAATAAAAAGGAGCCTGAAAAACCAACATATAACATTACTCTGTGGAGAAGCAGTTGTTGAAATTTACATCCAAGCCACCTGATATTGTGCAATCAATAATAGAAGATTTCCTCCAAAATTTTGTTTATCAGGGTCAGCCTCAGAAATCTAATAGAGTAGCTTGCCAGTGATTTAAGCTGGAAGGCTCTGTTTTCCATGGCTTTTGCACAGAGAATTGAATTTATGGACTCTTCATGCAGCAGTGGCTATTACATGCAAGGTGCCAATGACTACTTGATTATCTCGGAAGGACCTCAAAGCTAGTTGGGCATGAAATAGAGGACCTCTTCAAATGAAAGGGATCAGAATATTCAACACAGTTTATAAAGTGTGACAATTCTATTATGTAAGTTTGAACAGCAGCCACCATTGGAAAAAAAAAATCCATCAGAATATCCAAGAGAAAAATAGCTTGGCAGAGCTAGTGACCGTGAAAAAATATAGGCTTCATTACTAGTGGGAGAACAATATTTGGAGCTTTTCTATCTTAAAAATATGAATTATGCTCCATAGAATATGTAACTAGTCCCCAGTAATGTGAAACTATGATGGCATAGATACTATTTGTAATGGCTGGCTCCAGATTTAATATGGAAAAATTTCTCCATGATTGGATTTTGAAATTATTGATAATATCAAGGCAACTCCAAATAGAGACCATGATGACCTTTACTTTCTATGATAGGAATCATGTATAACTGTGTGAAAGAACAAAGAAAAGGATAGTAATCCATTTTTTCATAAAGGAAGGTAAATTTTTTATATAAATTTTTTTATTTTAGAACAGATTTAGAGTTGCAAAATCATTGTGAAAACAGTGCAAGAGTTCCCATATGCCCCACACTCAGTTTCTTTTATTATGAACATCTTTCATTAAAACAGTACATTTGTCACTACTAATGAACAATGAACTATTACATTACTATTAGCTAACATTAATATTTATTCAGATGCCCTTAGTGATTACCTAACATCTTTTTTCTGTTTCAGGATCCCATCCCAGATACTGAATGACATTTTCTTGTCATGTCCCCTGAAGTTTCTCCTGGTTGTTACAATTTCTCAGACTTTCCTTGTTTTTGATGATCTTGACTACGTTGCAAAGTATTGGTCAGGTGTTTTGTAGAATATTCTTCCACTGGGATTTGTCTAGTATTTTTTCATGATACATTTTTGAGAGGGGGTGTATTTCTTGGAGGAAGACCATTTTCTTCACATCATATCAAGGATGCATATGACTGATATGACTTACCGCTGATGATCACCTTTATCACTTGACTTGAGGTATGCTTGTCCATTTTCTCCCTGTACACTTACCTTTAATTCCTTTCTTTCTACACTGTATTATTTGAAAGAAAGTCACTATGCATAGCCTGTACTTATGGAGTGGGACTTATGCCCTACCTCCTTAAAAAAAAAAAAAGCATCTATGTCAGTTATTTAGAATTCTTTTGAACTAGAGATTTGTTTCTTTTCCATTTATTTACTTAGTCCATCATTTATTTATAACTGAGTCATGAATATCTGTGTTGAGTTATAATTCAATACCATTTTACTTATTTTGTTGTCCAATCAAACAGGTCTATTTTTGGCCATTAGTTGGCTCTTGTAGCTCTTTGACATATTCCTTCCATTGTTTTATTCTGAATTTTGTTTGTTTTTAGTACTTACTTTCTGGCACTCTAAGTTTTCGATACCAGGTATGGTCATTGAAACTGGGATATCACTGCTTCCAAGACCTCTTAAATGACAGAGCAAGAAGATATTCTGGGCATGTATATTCACTTACCTACAAATGTTTTTATGTGTAACTATATGTAATTATTTTAAGCTAAATATTAGTTATTACTGACATAGGAATTTTTTTCAGCATCCAGCACTACAGGATGCTCCTTAAAGACTATGTTTTGTGTGTATTTCTTGATGCTCTTCAAAAAATTTTATTTTGTGTAATGTTGCATTGGACTTTTTTTTCAGCATTTCAGTTTTGTTAAAAACAAAAAGAAAAAAATGTTTTCTAATAGGACTATAGTTACTTTTATTTTAAGTGAAATTTTCAGTTTTTAAATGCTAGGATTCAGGGATTGAGAGTATAAATTCCAAACCCTGATGGTCTGAAAACCCTGTGGTCTCTCCTTCCAGGAGCAGAAGATTGTTAGAGGTACCCTTACTACTTCACCAGCCCATACGATACTGGTTTTTCTCCTAGAAACTAGATTGTCCCTTTTTTTTTCCCTTTTCAACTTGGCAGAGTTCCTGTAAGTATGTGTCTTTCAAACCTGCCTGAATATTAAGTCACCTGGGGAACTTACAAAAAAAAAAAAGTACCGATATAATCTCTCTACTTCAGACCAAATTCAATTTATGTAGGACGAGACTCTGGAAATGTTTTCTAAAATTTCCCAGATTATATTATAGAGCCAGAGTTAGGGGCAGCATTGATACAGATGACCTCCAAGATCCTTTGGTCCTGAGATTCGGCTGATCTTTGATTTCCATTAATATGATCTGTCTGGATCAGTCTCTGCTTTATTCTCAATATGATGTAATGCATACAAAATAACCACAGATCTAGAAGTTATTTGGTGCTTGAAATGTCAGCTTAAAGAGAGTTTGCTATAGACCCGTGTATACTGGCACCATACAAACCGTTCGACAATGGGCCTTATGGCCATTTGGGAAAATAAAATTGAACTAGGCCAATGTAAAACTGTTATTCCAGAAGTTCAAGTCCACTGTGGGTGATTTGAAATGCTTCCAATATTAGTGAATTGCATGCTTTCTGTTGACCTATTTTGAGATAGAATGATTCAGCTCCTAAAATGCAGGAAAATACTATTTCGCCACCTTCTGAGTAGGATTGTACCAGAAGGAAAACAGCCATGTGGATTGTTCTTAGAGATCCTCAGGGAAGTCCTTACAGATCACTTTAATAATACATTCAGGTATTATGTAAGGCCAAGGTCAGGAAACATTGAAACCTAACGACTAAAAGTATTAAATGAAAAACCCAGATTCTTGAATTTCAGTTCTGAGACTCTGCTAAAGCCTTTTTGATACCAGGGAAGACATAACACTTCTGTGTGTTGTGCTTTCTCCATCTGTAAAACAAGGATAATTGCATCTTCATTACGATGCTGCACAAATGCATGAGGCAATCTATAAGAAAACACTTCAGACTCTATAGTCAAAAAGTCCCTAAACTATAGCATAGTGCCACATTTTTGTGGTTCTTCTATTTGACCCAAATATCTTTTGTAATTTAAGCACATTTCCTCCTAGATGGTATTTGGGGGAACCAGAAAATTAGCTTGCTACAGCTTATTTGCAATAAGTTTCATCCCAGTGTTTTGGCCCAACTGCTTTTCTTTTTAATACCAATCATCTCTATGTAGTCTTATATTAATTTCTTTCTGCATCGTAACTCAAGCTGTGAGTCACCTACGTGACCCAAGCTTTCCCCAAGGGCAAATCGTTCACCACTGCTGATTTACCCATGTTAAACAGAGTGACTTCATTTTAAGTTTTATCAGCTTTTGCTCTTCCAGCTCTAAATTCTGTGATTCTAATGGTGCATGTAAAAATTCGAAATGGATTTAGTTTCCTCATTATAGGAGTCTCTGACCCCATCACACATGAAATAAAGGTAAGTTGGAGAAAATCATAGGAAAAGCCTTTATTTTGGATTTTGATTATGAGCTACTTAGTTGGATGGCTTTCTCTATTAGTTCCTCTGAAGGGCTTCATTTAGTGGAGAATGAGGTAAGCTGTCAGAATGCAGGGAGTACTGCTGGGCTCCAAAAATAAGCTTCTTAATTTTTTTAGTGACACATTTTTACATATTCTCTGAAGATAGTTCTTGACTCAGAATATTAGAATGTTCTTTCTCTGCAGGTGAAGATGGTGACACACAGATGGAACTCATTACCTGTGGTGCCACACACAGCTCACGAGAAATTTTAACGAAGGGCAGGGAAAGTGCTTCCAAGTTTTACCACTGTGTTTCTGCACCCATCATTCAGGCATCCAGACAACTTAGGGACAGCGGTGTACACAAAAGCGGACTCAGCAGACTTACCTAAAGACAGGATCGGATTGTAGTTTTTACACCAAGAAAAGTAAACTATAAAGACACATCGAACGATCATGCCATAAATTGTAGTGTCAAAAATAATCCTGGCTCCTTAGAATCTTGTGGGCTAAAGCAGCATTTAAAACTAATGGGATCTGGTTAATCTTCTAGGAGGAAGAAAATTGTCATTGAAGCAACTCTAAAAAAGGATTTGGAAGATATGGTCATCTGAACACTGATACAATAGGGACAAAGAATCTCAGTGTTCTATATCTGAAAAGAAACTAGAGATTTTTCTTTTTTGTTGAATAATGGATTTAATTTTAGAGTAACTGTAAAACAAACTATGACTGTGCCTTCATCCTGATACTTTTGCAAGTGTTAAACTAGTGTCAGGCACTTCTATAATGCCTCATACTTTGCACAATCCTATCTATCTTCCCAAAATGCACCCAGCCTTTTCAGCCATAGTTATCTCAAATACATCTTCTACCCACACCCACTCTTCCCTGTATAAAGCTTTGGATAATAGGCAGAAATGGACTCACCTAACCCATTTTCTGTGGGACAAATCAGAAGGTGAAACTCAAATCAAAAGGAAAAGAGGATTTCTGATCTCTTGAAAACCTCATCTTGGAGTTTAACTGGACTTGGTTCACAATTGAGACTTTAGTTCTGAGGTAGAAGAGGCAGCAATGGAGGGAGTGGATGGACTTTGTTTACAGACTTTCTTTCTCTTGATGCTTTGATATGATGCAGAACATCTCAGGGCAGGCCGAGGAACAACACACACCCAGGTTCATGTCTTACCTCTGCCACTCACTATGTTTCTCACTTTGGAAGGACCACTTGGACCACACAGAACATGAACCCAGAGAGTTAGCATAAGAATTGATGAAATTAGGTCATACATATTCCTGGTACAAAGTATACACTCAAAGAGCACCTGGGTGGCTCAGTTGGTTAAGTGTCCGACTTTGGCTCAGGTCATAATCTCGCTGTTCATGAGTTTGAGCCCTGCATCAGGCTCTGTACTGACAGCTCAGTGTCTAGAGCCTGCTGCAGATTCTGTGTCTCCCACTCTCACTTTTCCGCTGCTCATGCTCTGTCTCTCTCTCTCTCTGTCTCTCTCTCTCAAAAATAAATAAACATTAAAATTTTTTAAAAAAAGAAAGTAGACACTCAATGCATAGTAATGATCATATTATTGCACTGTTCATAAATAATATATATTACCCAGAGGTGTCAATAAGACAGAGTTCTCAATAAATTATTCAATACCTACAGCCACATTGCCAAATAATCAAACCCTTGATTTTGATCTTTGACCATTTTGCCTCCTAATTGCGGGGTCCTCCCGATAGCTAAACTTCCATCCTCAGCCTGTCAATCTAGGCCTGTTCTCTGTTTCTCAACCCCAGGTGACAGAGGTGTATCATGGAAGGAAACATTTCCAACCCCTGAGACATATTTTCAGGTAAGAGTATTTTTTAAACACTGTTAAAGGTAATCATTCTAAAATATATCCCCTGTACTCCTATAGGGTGAATAAGTGTAGATTTTCTGGTTTATTCATGGTGTGTCATTAAAAATCTCGATTTAGCGGGCTGGCATTAATTTATCACCCTCACCCTTAAAATTAATTTAGTCATAATATCCAGCTGATTCCCCCTACCAAATTTCTCTTAAACCCATTCACTTTGTCCATCCCATTTGCCACCATAGTACTTGATGCAGCAAACCATCTTGCTTCAACCTGGGATACTTCCGTGGCTTCTTAACAGACAGGTGTCTCTGCTTTTGCTCTCTTTTTCAATCTCCCCAGATCCCTCAGAGGGACTTCCCCTGGTTTTAAGGATAAATGACAAAGTTCTAGGGCAGCCTTAATGTCTTACACTATCTGGCTTCTGCTCTCTAGCCTCATCTCACACCTCTCTTCCTTCTATCTTGGCACTCCAGTCTCTCTGTTTTTATCTCAGTCTGCTCTGCGTTGTCTTCAGGAAAGATGTTTTTTCCTTGAAATGGCCATCCTTCTCCTCCACTCCCATAGCCAGAGTTAATTTCAGCTCACTCTTTGGGATGTTACTCAATTAACATTTCCCCCAAGGAAACTCCCCCTGACTTTCCAGGCTCCCCTGAATCATCAGGTCTACAGTATGTGGTGCATATCAGGCCTTGTCACAGCACTCATCACTATAGTTTACTGATGAGCTTTGTTGTTATTTTTAAATGATCTCCACTGCTGGAATTTAGCTTCAAGGGGGCAAGGACAAGTTAACTTTCTTCAACACTTGTAAAATTGTTATAATAGAAGCCTTTACTATGAGAATAAGTAGATGATGCAAGAAAAGTGCTTAGTAAGATGCCTTGTACACAGTGTGTTCTCATTAAAATAATGTTTCCATGATTGCTGTGCTGAGTGCTGCAGGTGGGGGCTGGGGGAGGAACCATATGGATGAGACAACAGTGCCTGGTCATTTACTGACTAGTAATGCCTTATAAAAAGGAACGAGGGTGGGGAGGGGGTGAGCTTAATTTTAGAACAAGAATCGTGCATAGAATTGAGGTGCGACATCAGAAAAGTCCTAGCAGCAGGCATAATTGTCTTATTTATATTTCCAGAATAGTGTAGTGGGACAATTTTAAAACCTGAAACCCAAGAACTGAATGGACCCATGTAGACTTTTCTATAGAAACGATGACCACGCATAGGGGATCAGTTAACTATGAAAAATCCTGTGCTGACACATATATTCTGATGTTAACTCAGATGCCGTGGAGTGTTCTCTTAAGAGCTTCATGCTTTTCTTGAAGGGACTTCCAAGTTGCTATTTTCTCAGTTGATGGTAAACTGCCATCAGAGAAAGATTTTTGCTTTATAGCAAATATTGGTCAAGAAGAGATGTAATGAGCAAAATCCCAAAGGACAAAGCACTAAAAACACATGCTGCTCACCCTCTGGCCTTAACTAAAGGCAAATTTCGTCTGATTAAGAAGAGTCAGAGAACTTTACTTTTCCTACTAAGTTTCTTTTTAGCCTAGGTCATTGAAGAATTCAAAAAAAAATTAGCAACAGCAAAGAAATGAAAAACCTATATAAATATTTTCCAGCCTCTAAAATTGTTTCTAAACATCCTCAGCCTATCATTTGTGAATGGAAACAAAGGTAGAAGAAAACTAACATATCTTTGTTACTTATTTATTTAGTTTTGAGACAGAGAGCAAACAGAGGAAGGGCAGAAAGAAAGACAGAAAATCTCAAGCAAGCAGCACAGAGCCTGATGGCAGGGGCTCAAACTCATGAACCATGAGATCATGACCTGAGCCAAAATCAAAAGTCAGACGCTTAACTAATTGAGCCACCCAGGAAACCTGAAAACTGACATCTCTTAAACACAAATTATGTGCCTGGCCCTATATCTATACTTTCTTTATATTTGTGTCTTATAATCTTTAAATTACTCTGCAAAAAATGTTGTTGTTTCCCATTTACTACTTTAAACAACCTCAGTAATTTGCTAAGTCTAATAATAGATGTACCTGGCATTTGGAAGCAAGTTCACCCAGCTTCAAAATCTGTGTTCTGAAATTTTTTTTTTCTCCCAAAGGTAATAAAAAATTTCTAAAGTTTCTTCCAAGCCTAAAATTCTAAAAATATATTTAAGTCATAACATTAACAGTCTTCCTTCTAGCAAAATTTCAACAGTTAATTGCAACTCTACACATATTGCTTGCTTGCACCTGAACAATGAAAAGTGGATTGAGAAAATCCGTAAAGATGCTGACTGGACTCAGTTTAAATTCATGATTACAAACCTCAGAGGGACTTTGGCTCTGCTGGGCAATCCTGCTCTATATTTCCCTGGTAGATCTGCTCTATCACTCAACTCTTTCTCATCTACTCCTCCTTCCTCAAAACCGCACAACCTCTTCTCTCTCCTCTCAGTTGTTAATCATGCTTTTCATTAATAGAGAAATTGGGAAACTTCCAGATGCTTCCAATTATATGGTCTACCACGTCAACTTTATCTGTACATATATATTTTGTCTTTCCTCATGTTACAATGGATGTGCTGACTGCCACAATCTAATGACAGTACCTCAATTTATGAAATGGATTCTAATATCTCATTAATTTATAGAGTGTGTGCATGTGTATATATTTCAATTCCCATTATTTAATCTAGTTATGTCCTCTATTCTGCTGGGAATACTGAACTGACAGATATGGAACTATTGTTCCTACCAGATTATAGAGTTAAGCTCCTGAGAGCCTCAGGTCACATTTTTTTTTTAACTTTACATGTGTTTCTATTTAAATGCCATATTTAATATATATATTTCTTACAGATAATTAATTGCATGGTCTTTGAATGATGTAAAGTAAGGAGCTTTGGAAGTTATTTGTGTTATACAGGTTTGTTTGCCAGTGTCCTTGTAAAATAAGCCATTCTCATCAGTTTTAAAAACCTACTCTTCCATGTAACTCTGTTCCTGTATGACACTTAGCAGGACTATGACACTTAGTATTTTTATTAACTTCTCCCACAGTCTTCTGACCTCTGGACTCTGCATCGCCTTCCAGTTTAACAGTGTCATGCCCAGTCTCCTTTTGAAATGTGTGAGCCGACCAGCACCAGTTGAGATGGGTCTCACATTTTCCTGAATCCGGATGTGACTGTAAATTTCTTTGCCTTTCAACCTCACAATGATATAGTGCATTGTGCCTTTTTTAATTAGTTGTCATCTCATGAATCCAACAAGTTAGGCATTTTCCCATCTTTACCACAGCTCTTTCGTACACTACGGATGTCACTTCATCACTTTCTAGAGTGCCTCACCTACAGTTCCTTGAATTTTCTCTTCCTTTTTTTCTGATTGTACCATATTGTTGATTCATTAACATCGAACTCACAGTCAATGGCATTATAACTCACGATCAAATAAAACTTATCAAACACACATATCCATGAGGCATATCATGGCCCTCTATGCCAAAGAGTTCTAGATAACTGCACCTCAGTATTGTACTTGGAGGAATTTTAAACAGGGAAATCATTACCAAAAAGCACAAAAATGCAAAAAAAAAAAAAAGTGGCACTAAGAGATGGTGAAATGAATGTTATTTTACAGTATAAGAGCTAAAACAAGAAGACAGAATGCCTTTTTTGATCTCAACTGTAAATGTGCATATCCAATTAGTCAAATTTTTCATCACTCTGCACGTCTGCAAATGACTGGGAAGGCATGGGTGTTGATTTGGAGTGTACAAATATATATTTTAGCAAGTAGGTGAATTTGCAAACACAGAATCTGTGAACAATGAGTACTGACTATACACATGTACATATATGTGTATGTATATGTGTGTTTGTATGCTCTGCATGCATGTGTATGCTATAGTTATGCATTGTAATTAAAATCACAAATATAGTATACATGTATACATGCTATACATGAAGAATAACAAAAGCAAAAAGCTTTGCTTCTGGTTTCCTTCAATTTTTTGTCTTATGTCTCTGCTCCCTTTGAAATCCTACAGTTTCACTAACTCTAATAACTTTAATTTTATTCTTTCTTAAGCTACAATATCAAAACTCCACCATCAAGCTCATTAATAGCCTATATGTTGTATCCTGTAGTTAATACTTTAATCCTCATTTTACTTAAACAAGCAGTCTCATTTGATACAATTGACTGCCCCCCCCCTTCTTAAAACTCTCTCTTGAAATCACTTTCTGGACACCGTTCTCAGCTGTTTCTCCTTCTCTGAGGCCTTCTCTTCTCTAGCAGTGATTTTCAAGTTTATGAGTACATACAAATTGAGGTATACAAAGACTTTTGGGGGCGCCTTGATGACTCAGTTGGTTAACCAACTGACTCTTGATTTCCTTGCAGGTCATTACCTCATGGCTTGTGAGATGGAGCCCTGCAAAAGATGGATGCACCTTCACCTTTCCTGAAATTCGCCTTGGTTTACTGCCCTAAAAACATCAAAGTTCGACAAAGATGCCAATGTCGATGCTAAGAAAATGAAAAAGTATAATGACTGAGTGACTAATAGTTGTGCAAATCAGGGCTCACCAGGTCTTTTCAATTTTTATTTTTAATAAGATTGAAGGAGAACCTACTGAGTTGTTTGGTTAAAGCTTATATGAACCAGAAACCAAACACCAACCACATATGTCTTAACATTGAAGGTCAAAATTACCTACCCTATCTCCAGCCTTATCACCAATATACACACATCTTATGGCCTAAATTAACACGGCTTTACTATGCCAATGTTCAAGGAGTTAAAGCTATAAGAAGTTATAGGTTTATTATTTCAAGAGAGACTATTAACAGAGGCAAATAACTTAATTGTTCAATATAGAAACTTCTAGAAGGACTTATCAACTCTTCAATAGAAAATAGCAAAAGAAAGTATAACCGTTATATTCTGGTTCCAATAACTATAAACTTGTTACAAGCGTGATCCTTACCCAATGCTAAATAAGCCCCTCTACCGCCCTCTTGCCTGACCTGAAACTCTTGCCTGAAATCAAAGTTCAAATTTCCATAAAATCTGACCCTATGTTTTTGCCATGCTTGTGAGACACTATTGATGCTCTGACTAGGTGGCATTCTCACTTACCGAGCTAAGCAAGAAAGTCATCTTTGCCTTATCACTAGGTTATGTTGATGATATTTGAGGATCTGGCATCTACCCATTAATAACAATCTTTGATTACAGATCATTATTTATTTTTCAATTAACTTTTAAATCTTAATTCCAGCATAATACATAGGGTTATATTAGTTTTGGGTATATGATATCATGATTCAAAACTTCTATGCTTTGGGCATAAAACTTAGGAGTTTTAAAGTTGGGGGCACCTGAGAAAAACAAACAACCCAGTGAAGAAATGGGCAGAAGATATGAACAGACACTTCTCCAAAGAGGACATCCAGATGGCCAACAGACACATGAAACGATGCTCAGCATCCCTCCTCATCAGGGAAATACAAATCAAAACCACACTGAGATACCACCTCACGCCAGTCAGAGTGGCTAAAATGAGCAAATCAGAGAACTCTAGATGCTGGCGAGGATGTGGAGAAACGGGCACCCTCCTACACTGTTGGTGGGAATGTAAACTGGTACAGCCCCTCTGGAAAACAGTGTGGAGGTTCCTCAGGAAACTAACAATAGAACTCCCCTATGACCCAGCAATAGCACTGCTAGGAATTTACCCAAGGGATACAGAAATGCTGATGCATAGGAGCACATGTACCCCAATGTTCATAGCAGCACTCTCCACAATAGCTAAAACATGGAAAGAGCCTAAGTGTCCATCAACAGATGAATGGATCAAGAAGATGTGGTTTATCTATACCATGGAATACTACATGGCAATGAGAAACAATGAAATCTGGCCATGTGTAGCAACATGGATGGACCTTGAGGGTGTTATGCTGAGCGAAATAAGTCAGGCAGAGAAGGACAAATATCATATGTTTGCACGTATAGGAGGATTAGGAGGAACTTGACGGAGGAACAAGGGGGAGAAGAAGGGGGGAAATGGTGGGGGGAAGGGAGAGAGGCAAACCATGAGAGACTCTTGAATGCTGACAAAAACTGAGGACTGATGGATGTGGGGGGGAGGAGAGATGGGCATGGACGAGGACACTTGTGGGGATGAGCACTGAGTGTTATGTGGAAACTAATTTGACAATAAACTATTTGTAAAATAAATAAATAAATAAATAAAATAAGTAAATAAAATTGGGGGCACCTGGGTGGCTCAGTCGGTTAAGTCTTCAACTTCAGCTTAGGTCATGATCTCACATTTGTGGGTTGAAGACCCGTGTCAGGCTCTGTGCTGACAGCTCAGAACCTGGAGCCTGCTTCAGGTTCTGTGTCTCCCTGTCTTTCTGCCCCTCCCTCTCTCATGCTCTGTCTCTCTTAGTCTCAAAAATAAAGAAAACATTTAAAAAAATTTTAAATCAAGTGACTCCACAGATTCCCATCTATCTACTTATGTGAGCAAGTCTTTTGGGTGCTTTTATGCACACAGACACACACACACACACACACACACACACACTGAAAAATATTAATAAAATCGATGCTAAACTCTATCTCATTGAGAGCTTTATACTCAAATTTTATATTTCTGTTTTTATGTATAATATACTACTAATAGTTACAACAATAACTTGATCATAAAATAATTTTCACATATAGAAGTTTATGGAAATTTTACAGAGAAGTCTTATCTCCAAATGGTTTTAAGACATTAGAAACTTACATTTAAAAATATAGACTTTTTTTCTCAGAGAAATGTTATAGTGGATGACCTTTAAATTTTTTTCAAGCATACTACTATATTATATTAGTTATATGTTGCAAAAGAAGTAGAATAGAAATAATGAGTTCAAAAAAATGAAAATTTCATAGTGTTAAAGAAGACTTGGTCAGGTATTTTTAGATGAATAAGGTGACCATGACCATCAAATTATGTGGTCTTAAAGTTACTAAGTATATTTAAAAGGTGATAGAGCAGTGTTATTTTAAACTTTTAAAATGTCAATATTTATAATACACTAAAATTGTGTTCTTTGTAACAACTTGGGCTCATCATGAAAAATCTTGGTATCAATTTTAAAATGTGCAAAGCTATACCAAGTTGTTTTGAAATCATTTTATGAAACAGGGCAATAGTTTGAGGCCACTGCTCTGTTCTGCCTCCAAGCCTGTTTCCTTCCTGGCTCACAGGCTCCTCTGGGAAATCTTGTTGAGTCTCATGACATTAAGTAATATTGCTTCACTGAATAATGCCAAATGTATGTCTCCACTCTCTACTCCCAGACTAATATACCCAACCTTCCATTTGAGATATCTAGTTAGATGTCAAATGTGCATCTCTAAACTGAACATATCCCCAAAACAACTCTTGACTTCTACTCCAACCTACCCTAATATTTTCCTCTCCATTATTTACTATCTCTGTGGGTACTAATTTAAAACAAAAAACTGAAGAAAAAAATAACTTGCTACTGTCATAAATCCATTCGTTTTTCCTTTTTACAACATCACATATTCAATTCAGTGGCTTGCCCTGTGGGCTCTACTGTGAAAATGTATCTGGAATCTGTTCACATCTTACCATTTTCACCTCCAAAATCTAAGGAAGTCACAATCATTTGCTTCCCTTCCCAAACTCTCTCCATCCTGATCTTAGCAAAAGAATCTGAAATAGTCTCTGTCTTGCTATTTTTGTTTACAGTAGTTTTCTCTAGGAAATAGGAACAAAAGTCTTTCCCTCTTACGTGAAGCTTTATGATTTTTGTGTTCAAACCCACTAATGCCTTCCCCTGTACCTCAACGTCACAGTTGATGTAGGCTCCAATATCTTGTATCTTATTTCCAGTCCTCTGAACCTGTTCCTGACATTCTCGTCACATGGTTCTCCTCTGTTTCTGGACCAATCACACTCCCAGGTTTGCATTTTATCTTTCGTTCTACCTAAAATGAAAATTCCCCGGCTAGCCGCATGATGAGTCTCTCCAGTCATTCAGCTCATCTAGTGGCTGACCTCCTAAAACATTAGCATGTTCACAGAGGGGCCCTCATTCTACCATCCCGTACCTTGCTATATTGTTCCTTCATAACACCAGTCACTGCCTGGCACAGAAATATTTATTTGTTACCATTTTGTTATCTTCTTTTACCTCACACTGGAATATAAGCTTCATGAGACCAGGACAATTTTTTTGTTTGTTTTCCTTACCAATACACTTTCAGAACTTGGAACAGAGATCAACAAGGAATGGTACTCAGTAAATATTTGGTTGATATATACATGGCTGTCTTTTTGGCTAAAACCAAATAAGTAAGAAAAATGATTTTATTTAGGCTATTGCAATAGGGAGTTATGAAAGTCAATATCTGAGGCATGTGGTTTTACCTTACATTTTCACGAGGGAGGAGAAGCAAGTTAAAGGTGGGATTGCTTTTGCAATCAGGAGATGTCTCAGTCAGCTGAACAGGAAAAGTTTATTCCTGTGTCTAGCTAGCTGCTAGGGGACAAACAGTTCTAAGGTCAGCGAATCATTCTTGAAACAAAATTTGGGAGTGAAAGATCTGTATCTGGCATTGCAGGAGGTTCAAGCAAAATAGGAAAGGTTTGTATTTTACATTGTCCCAGGTAAAAAAAAAAAAAAAAGAGGGAATTATCTGTCAGTTTCATGGGAATCATGAGAAAGGGTGGACGGAGTATAACTTATGATATGAAACAAAGGTTCTTTGTGGGAAGCCTTTTCTGGAACACAAAAGGGTAGGGGATCTTTTATCCATCACTGTTCTCTGGGCTCAGATGAAGTGCAATATTGTCACCTATATGATTTTAGTTCTTCTTGAAAATGTTTCCGATAAAATTATCTTTATTTGGACATATACGTATTTTGTTTTGTTGCTGTTCTTTTTTTTTTTTAACTAGTGAAGTTACTTTATATTGGGCACTAACATTGAACATGCAGTATTTTTAACTTCTTTGGGTTTTATGGATTACTACATTTTGGAATACCTCCATTTGTTACCTTGCTTCTAATACTTTGTATAATTGAAATTCATATAATGGAAAGAATGCCATAAAGATGGAGAGTAGGCAGAAACTGAGCCTCAAAGGGATTGTATAACTCCCCAAGGTTATTGAACATGTAAATACTGGCTCAAATAAAATTGTTCATGTTTATAGTGATATATGTCTTATTACTTCTCTCTTGTAGAACAGTTATCATTGGGAAAACAAACAGTAACATGTTCCTGATTCTTGACTTTATAATATATTATTACAATTCCTCTTTTGTGTAAGTGTTAAATAATGACTACACATAAAGACCTATATTATAACCCATTTAGCCAAATAATATTAGCACTTTGAGACTGTCACACTTTCCAATATTCTGTCCTCCCTCCTATTTTCCCCACCATTCTACTACTGCTGCCATTCAGGCAGGAATATGTACTTGGGGTTTTAGAATAGGTGACTTTTAATATTTATGGTCCTCGCTGCTGTCCCCTACACCCAATAAATAGCAGCTAAATATATCACCGCAGACATTCTACACAGAGTGGTCCAAAGAGCATATGACTAAAATGAATACCAATTGATCTGGTGAACAGTGTGCTGTTTATACTTCGGAGCATTTCTCATACTGACATTCATTAAAAATTCACCAACTTATTGAATACCTAGTACTATATGCCAGTCATAGTGGGAAATAAAACTGGCATCATCCCAAATTACAACAGAGGGGAAAAGAAGTATTTTAGGAATTGCTTCTAGATCATTCTCGGGTTTTTTATGGGAAGAAAGAAAGAAAGAAAGAAAGAAAGAAAGAAAGAAAGAAAGGAAGAAAGAAAGAGGGAAGGGAAAAAAGAAAGAAAGAAAGAGAGAAAAGAAAGAGAAAGAAAGAAAGAAAAGGAGGAAAGATAAGGAGGAAAGAAATCTTCTTGAGCCTGGTGTTCATTTATTAAGGATTAAGTCAGCCATCACCTTGAATTAATTTCTTCAGAGATTTATAATGCATTGGAGCAAACATTTGCTTATAAGTCTGTCTCTATCCACTAACTTCTATCTTTGCTTAGTGTAGATGCCATGTATTATGCTTTTATGTTTTGTCTCTGAGCAGTTGAAGAAAAACTGAATAAAAAAACATAATAGAATGGTTTGTTTCTGAGCTTTTAGGCCATTACTATTTACTTTAGCAATACTGTTAAACTTTTGAAGTATACATTATTTCATTTGTTCTTCCATTTATTTAATAATGCTTAATGAATAATTACTATATGCCAAGTACTGTGTTATATGCCAAATGTAAATAGTTAACAAAATGGATGTGATGTATATTTTCATAGGTTTACAATGTAGAAAAGAAGATTGCTATTAAATGAATAAACAGAAAAAAACACAAATAAAAATACTCTGTAAATAGTAGCTTCATGAAGACAGGCTAATTTTTTGTCTTAGTCATCAGTGTATCCACTTCAATATGCTAGTAAACATTTGATACAGTTTCTCTAATTAATATAACTAAAGCTGTGATAAATTATATGACTAGAATTAATTAGTGGAATATAATTTAAAATTCTGGACAAGGAAGGGTTGCTCTGAACAGAATACCACTAAATTAAAAATAGATTCTCCAACTATTATAATAATTCTCTATCTAACAAAATACCTTTGCATGGGCTGGCAAATAATTTTCCCTTTACTCTTCCAGCTTTTTGGCTGACATCCTCTTGTAATAAAATACAGAAGAAAACAAACAGAAGTTTAATAACATTTATACTTCTATGCATAGGAGATACCCAGGAAAACTGGATAACTCCCTGAAATGGCCCACACTGTCACCTTAAATACCATCTCCAGCCAGAGACAAAGAAGATGTTGGGGGTAGAGAGAGTTGGTTATGGGAGTTTATCAGATAAAGAACAGTAAACAAAAGTATGGCTGTTGTGCAGGTTGGAATCCAAGCCTTCTCCACTGACAAGATAAGGGTATCTCCACTTTAAAGTTGGAAGAGCTACCATCAGCCTATGCCCAAAATGACTGCCCATCGTTGTAGAGCACCATCCCCAGAATGTTGAGCAAGAGAGAAATTCTATGTTTTAAAACCTCTAAAAAGTTTTTGGGTCACTTATTAGTTACACTATCACACAAAATATAAAGGGAATGGTATCATTATAATATTTTCATGATAATTAATATCATTGAACTCATAATAAAGGCCAAGTACCATTAAACATCATTTCATTTCATCATCTAAACAAGCTCATGATATGACATTTATTTTCCTCATTCCACCAGTAAGACTACTAAAGGCAGAAAGAAGACTCATACCTGGCTTCCGGCTACTCAGATAGGATGCTAGTCCAGATATGTCTATTTAAGGCACTATTTTCCTTGTACTGAAAATTCCCTGTTTTTATTTACTTTGAAAGCTCTTGGAGCGCCTGGGTGGCTCAGTCAGTTGAGTGTCTGACTTCGGTTCAGGTCCTGATCTCACGGTTTGTGGGTTCGAGCCTCACCTCGGGCTCTGTGCTGACAGCCAGCTCAGAGCCTGGAGCCTGCTTCGAATTCTGTGTCTCCTCTCTCTGACCCTCCCCTGCTCACACTATCTCACCCTCTCTCTCTCAGAAATAAATTTTTAAAAAACATTTAAAAAATTAAAAAAGATCTCTCTTAAAACTAATGTATATTTGTATATATAATGACTATAGTCATTTGTTGGAAATGTTTAAGTACTTTGTCTACTTATTTTTCCCCCTGAAAAGTAGAAGAGGTGAAATGTCTAGTAGGGTAAGTGCTTGAAGCATAAAATAAATTCACTAAATGTTTATTTGATTACTTCATCATCTATTTTAATGTACTTTCCTAAAATTTGCTAAAATATCACTGTTTACATTTCATCTAATATGTTGAGAGAAATTACTTTTGTAATACTACCTTTCAGATTGTGATAATGATTTTTAATGATAATTCTTTAATACCAAGACAAAGTACTAAAATAAACACTTTCAAACCATCTATGCACCAAGCACTTTCCCTTTCTTTTACTCCATTAAGAGAATATTAAACAGTCTGAATGTGCGTGTAACAGACTGTATTCCTTTCCTACTATAATAATAACATGCTCAGTTAATGTAATATTAAAGAATCAAGTTTATTCATATATAAGTTTTCTTCCTCAGGTACTTTAATTTTTAATTTTAATGAAATTCCAATCACTTTATGCAGTCACATTTTAAGATGATCATCACTGTCCAAATATTGCTTCTCATGTATGTTTGTTTATAGCAATTAGTCTGATTTTCTTAAATGCAGTGTAAGATAAATGTATGCAAATAAAGTCTAGAGGGAATAGAATCAAAATTAGTGTTCTTGATTCAGAATGGTCTGTTCAGGGACAGCTTCAGGCAAATTGAAAAGTATACATACTCACTTATATCATACCCTTTTAGTATTTGTCCTTCTTCCAAACTGTGCAACATAATTTCTTGTTTTCACCATCATTTGCAATCAGATCAAAGCTCGTGAATATTGTAATTCCTTCCCCAAATAAATGCACTCATGTGTTTTTCCCAGCATAAGAATTAATCAAATTGAAAACTAAATATACTCTAGTTGATTCTGGTAATAGAGTTTCATTTAAATTAGTATACATGGAGGGTGTTTCTTTGTGTTTGTAATCAGGGATATTGAAGTCTAATTTACACAATAAAATGTATAATCTAAAGTGTATAAGTCAATGAATATTGACAATGAGAAAATGTATAGAAACTGCCTTGTCTATTGCATATTGTACAATAATCTTTCAGAAAGTAGTAGCTATTCACCATCTCAATGTCAATCCAGTTCATATTTCTAATCACTATACTACAAGATTAATGAGAATCATGAATTATTTTTCTTCACATTCTCCCTCTAATACTTACTCCAATCTGTGAAAGAGCTATAACACAATTATGTTAATAGATACGTGGGAATCTTTCCTGCGTTCTTATTCATGAACTGAATTTTTTTCATTCCTTTGTTTTCCAGTTTTTGATCTTTATAACTGCTTACGAGACTTCAAACCCCATTCTAAATGTATCTATCCTACCCCAGGGGCTATGTTCCTGTGCTCTTGCGGTACCTCTGTTCTTCTAGAACAAATTCCCGAACATCACCCACTCACCCACACTGGCATTCCATACTGCTTCCACCACTTCACCTTAAGTGAAATCTAGCTTCTCCCATGAGGTACATTCCTAGAAACATTTCTTGTTTTTGTAGATACTTCAGAGCTGAATAATCTAAAGACCTAGATGAGGCCCGGTGATGAGTCTCAACCCATCAGGCACCAATCTGCTGGAGTAGGTGAACTATATTGGCCATATTTCCTTTCAGGAGAAATAATACACATATTTGTAAGGTAGTCTTCCATAAGCCATCTGGGCCAGGAGAGACATGACAGAGCCATGAGACCAAGTTACTTTTCATAGCATATATTGTTACAGAATAATAGTTTTATAAGACATACCCACTTAATATCCTGAGATAAAGTTTGTGGATAGCATAACCTAAGTAAACACAAAATTTCCTCCAAGTTACATATATTTTCTCACTGCAATATAAAGGCAAATAAGAGTAATTGATAACAAAATATTGCATTTCAATGTCAGTTACTTGGACATGATTAAATAAGAAGACATAATAAAACATCTTGATGCCGAGACCCACCTATAACAAATAAATATTGGTTTAAGAAAAGTAAAAAAAAATATCAAAGACTATCTATATAAATAGTGGAAAATCCTGAAGAAAATTGCAATTAGGATGAGTAAAAATAGGCTGGGTTTTGGTTTTCTTTGTTTATGTACTTGATGAGAGATATAAGGAAATGACACTAGTGGGTATAGGAATGATATGCGAAGACAAATGACAGTCTGTGAAGGTGAGACAATGAGGAAAAAGCATTCTCACAAATAAGTTGCCTTTAAACATAAGTTAATGTCAAAATAATTCTGTGTAATGACATAGAATGGAGTGGTAACAAGTGTCACAGAAAGCAAACCATATCTTAAAATATGTATTATTAAGAAATTGGCTAACAGGTTCCAATTTGGTGGCTTACGTATGATATAGTCTACCTGTGATACAGTCTAGAAGGACATCTTGAAGGACACAGCCAGGGCAGAATGGATGGCTTCACTAATGCCAAATGTGGCTTTCAAGGTGCCAGCAGCATCACAATTTCACAGTCACAAGCGACTGGGGAAGGGACATCCAGGATACGGGGCTCTGTTATTAAGAAGATGATTCAGATCTGCAGACACTCTCTCCTGTTCATGCCATTGACTGAGACCTAATTAGCCACATGACCCTGTGGACTGGTAATGTGATCATGTGACCAGCTAAAGTAAAGGGGGATCTCTTACTCAAAGGAAGAGGCAGCTTTGTCCCCAAAGCACACCCTCTGTTGAGACAAACATTTAGTTTCCATTATTTAAAAAGATCTTAGAGAACTAGAAGAAAAATAGAACATTTAAAAAAAAAGAATACTGCAAAAAGCTTTAGAGATATAGAATAGACCCCCAGGGGCTATGTCAGTGTAGGACTGAATCAGAATGAAAATGCCTCTAACAAACAATTTTAATGTATGCTTTTCTCAAATAATAGTAAGTGAATATAAAACATGGCTTAAATCACTTTAGATCAATGCATTTCATGCATCTCTGCTAAATAAATAGAATTTGGTTCTTCCACTGTTAAAAAAAAACAAGTTTTAAATTTCTTTCTTAAACATTTGTGATTGGTTTGGTTGCATTCTGATATCTATATACTGCATGCAGATGCCTGGTTTAATTGAAATATGTAGATGGAAATGCTCTAATAATAAATTTAGTTCTTTTCAAGGAGTGAGTTATGTAAGTTTTAATTGTGTTTAAAACTTATCATAATTAGATATATTAAATCTCGCTTTGGCTTTAAAATCATTTTTAATTAATTCTTCCTGAATTATTGGCTAACATGTTTCACCTTCATTTCAAATGGGTTAATCATCCAATCTAGTATTGCATGTTCATACAGATTTTTGAATTTAAACATTATATTTTTTAAATAGAACACAAATGAGAGCAGTATAGTTCCATTTTTGTATGCCTGATCTTATCCTTATTTAACTGCTGCAAAGATAGAAACTGAAAGTTCTTGGCAAGCAAGGAGTTTTAAAATCGTATATGATTGTTTCTAAATTTACTAATACTCTTTTTATTTTATTGCATAAGAAGGACCTCATTTATCTTTTCACATACATATTAAAATATGTCACATCATTTCATAATATTTTAACGTTGGTATTCAATTTTTATTTGATTAACTAAAACAATTCTACAACAGAATAAATTAGCAAGCTAAATACTTTTAGGATAATTTTAGGATCAATTGTTCTTTTCTTTATTGTCTTTTCACAGTTTATGAAATTTATCACTGGATGGATTACATTAATTATATGAATATCACTGATAGTGATCTTCAGTTTGTAAAGTCTTTAAAATGCTCAGTGACTAGGTGCGATTGACGAATAGAGAAGCAATTGCTAAAACACTTCATTCAGTTTTTAAAATGAGATGTTGAACCCACCTTACTGACTAACCATACCTGTAGCCCTGTCTGTTTCATCGGCAGTGAGATTGGAGAGAGGAAATTTTTCACACAAACCTTAGTACGTAAAGGTTATAAAACGTGTCAGTTTCTTTATGCTTATTGTTGGTGTGACAGTTCTCCAAGTTCCAGCCTCCAAGAGGTGAATACCAAAGTAAGATGAGACATCCAAATATGTATTGGGGGAAATGCCTGTGAGGAACAAATGGTGAGAAACAAAAGAAGGCAAGGAGTATCTTCAGAGTGTTGCAGAGAGCTTTGACACCTGTGATGGGAGGGGAAGAACCTTGGACTAGAGAACAGCTGTAAGAGAAATTTGAAAAGGCAGGAGAGAGATCCTCAAGATAAGGTCACCCATTGGAAAAGCCCAGGGCCCTGTTGGAATGGATTTGGGCTGCTACCCACGCCGTACTTGGCGATGGGCCAGCCGCTGGGGAAAGCCTCAGCGTGAACACAACGGTAAATCCAGACTAGATGCATCCCTCGGAGCCTGTCGGGGAAGGTGCCCCCTGCAGCAGATCTGAGCAGCACATTTCCCTGGCTGCCACGTTAGTAATTCTGAAAATCACATTTCCTCTATGACTTTTTAATTAGTGATAAACCATACATCTCTAAGCAGTAGGACTTTATTTTTATGCAGGCTGCTTTCATTCACTTCTAAAGAAAAAGATGCTTATCCACTGTTCATTACATAAATGGATTTTTTTTAACTTTCACTATCTCATTGATTTTTCTTCAATCAGGTTCACTGCTTAATTCAATAGAAGAAAGTAATTTGATTTAGATTTCTCTCCTTTCTTGAACTAATGACCTGCTGCTGCTGATAAATTTATTTTTTCTCTAATGTTTTTTAACTTTTGATGTTTTTGCTATCATTTTGCTATTCTTTAAGAAATGAGTGTTTTATCATTTTGATTAGAATATTTATAAGCATGCCAGGGACAGTATTATAGTTCTCAGACATTACTTTAAATACGAGAAGTATAATTTTGTCAAATACAATGGTGTGCTTCTTTGTAAAATGTACACTTAATCTTAGCCAACCCATAGTTTAATTAGGAAAAGAAAAAAGTGTCAGCAGAGAAAAATGTATCAGCAGAGTAAGTAATTGGTAACTGTGGACTTGTGGGCCAAGCAATAAAACCCAACATTAAATATTCAACTGAATATTGTCAACATTTTCCCTTTATTTGATGTATTGAAATCAGGCTTACCAAACACCCATACTCGTACACACTCATGTGTATATAATTACCTCATAAACATAAAGGTATATGTCACCATGAATACAATGGATAGATATGTTTAAATGGTAAATCAAACACCACCATTGGTATGTAATTTTTTGTATTGTTAAACTACTTTTGGTAATGTTCTAATTAGAAGAGTGTTAAGATTTTCTTCTAACTCATCAGTTATATGAAAAGAATTTAGTGCCTTTTAAAATCATGCAAAAGTAACTTCAGAACATCAAAAATGCATTTTTTTTTTACCGGTAAAGACATGGGACTAGAGTAGGTGTTCATTGGGTGACAATCGATCCCATTAATTGCAAATTACTATTCATGACTCCTTCAACCAATTTCAGCTATTCCCTTCAGACTGTGATAGTCACAAAAAGCCTCACCTATTTCCCAAATGCACCAGAAAATGCCTTCTTTTTTTTTTTTAAGTGTTTTATTTATTTCTGAGAGAGAGAGAGTGAGCAGGGAAGGGTCAGAGAGAGAGGGAGACACAGAATCTGAAACAGGCTCCAGACTCTGAGCTAGCTGTCAGCACAGAGCCCGATGTGGGGCTCAAACTCCCGAACCGTGAGATCATGACCTGAGCCAAAGTCGGACCCTGAACCCACTGAGCCACCCAGGTGCCCCCAGAAAATGCCTTCTGAGGCAAGATTCCTCTGAAATAACTTTCTCTGTGCTAGATGATAAGCTCTGAAACACGGCCTCAGCATTTCCTCTTCCACTTTCCTCCAGACTATTGAACTGCTTTTCTAAAACCATGGTGAACAACTATTTCGAATGATTCTATTTGAAGGGACATTGACTTATTGTCTTGTCAAAACATAACACCTTTTTTTGGGGGGGGTAGTTCTGATTTGTTGTCTATATTGCCTGAAAAAAAGAGTGAAGGGAATTTTTCAGTGTATACCCAGGACACCAGAATTTCAAGTTCATAAAGGATTTTAAGAAATTTGATCCTATGAAGAATAAATAGCAGATTTTGCTACCCTGAATTCTTGTGGTTTGTAACGTAAGGGTCTTCCAACTCCAACAGCTTTTCAGGGTCTTCCCTGAGGACTTTGCTGGGAACAATGGGCTTGGATTTCTCATGTTTTATAGCCTTGCCTGACCAAAAGTGGATAATTATTTCCTTATCATTATTTCAACATTTATTCCTAAAAACAAAATACAGCCAAGTACAAATGGAATCATAAGAATAATATAAATTAAAAAAAAAACAAAAAAACAGAGGAAATAAATATATTTTTTTTAGGTTTTTTATTTTACCCAGAGATCAGATCCAGTTTATTTCCTCTTGCTGAATAAGACAGACTAATTTTCTTAGCTGTAGCTTAATCTTCTTGCAAGGCCTGGAGGATCCATTTGGTGTGGTTCTAGGAAGCCTCATGCCCACCCCATCCCCAATTTAATGCACTGTTGATCAATCCTCTTGAGCCATGCTAATCTTCTCTGTATCATTCCATTTTTAGTATATGTTCTGAGGAAGTGAGTACTCTTGGGGATAACTATTTCAGATCCTTCCTTCAGGATGTTTGCTCTTAAAGTCTCTTTGCCAATGAAATATTAATCTCCCTGTCAGTGAAAGAGACAGTCTTTTTTCAGATTATCAGTTTATTTTTTCCCTTTAAATGTTTATTTATTTTGAGAGAGAGAGAGAGAGAGAGAATGTGGGGGAAGGGCAGACAGTGATGGAGAGAGAGAATCCCAAACAGTGGTCAGCACAGAGCACAATGCAGGGCCAGATCTCATGAGCCATGAGATCATGACCCAAGCTGAAATCAAGAGTCAGATGCCTCTGACTCGACTGAGCCACCCAGGCACCCCTCAGATGATCAGTTTAAATAAGTGTCTATAGACACAGCAAATCACTAAATTTTCCATGGAATTGGATGCAGTTATTAAATTTTTTCCCTGAACTTATGGTGGTTAGAGTACAAGTCTCAATAGGCATATCTGGATTAGAATCCTATCTGAGTAACCAGAAGCCAGGTAGGAATCCTCTTTCTGCCTTTAGTGGCCTTACTGGTAAAATGAGGAAAATAAATGTCATATCATGAGCTTGTTCAGATGATGAAATGATGTTTAAAGCAATAACTTAGTACTCGGCCTATATTATTATTGAACTCAATAATATTAATTATCATGAAATTATAATCACATTTTCCTTTATATTTTGTATGATAGTATAACTAATAAGCAATCCAAAAACTTTTTAGAGGTTTTAAAACAAAGAATTTCTCTCTTGCTCAACAGTCTGGGGATGGTGCTCTACAACAATGGGCAGTCAATTTGGGAATAGGCTGATGGTAGCTCTTCCAACTTTAAAGCCTGACTTTTAAGTTCTCTCTGATCATCACCATTTTAGCCTCAAGAAGAAGGGCAGGAGTATAGAAGAAGTATGACACTATTTTTAAATTCACTGAGCACAAAGAAGACATATCACTTCCATTCATGTTCTACAGGTGAGAGCTTATCATGTGATTCATCTGTCTGCAAATGTGGAAGACTGGACAATCATGTCACAGCTATGGTTTATATGGACACAGAGGAGAATCAATTTTGGTGGACATCTAGCCTCCGTGCCATGACTTCCCTGAAATTTCCAAAATAATAGTGGTCTTTTCTCCATATTGCAAAAGGGTATGAGGATTCTCTATTACTAGGGAGTGAAAATAAGGTAATTGGGTTTTTACTTGAGCCTCTAGAATACTGTTTCACAAACTGAGAGCCAATATGCAACTGTAACCCAATCTCCTGGAGAACTTGTTCAAATTATAGTTTCCAGGCCTCCAGCTGGCCCACTGAATCAATATGTCCAGGGTATGAAGTGAGCATTTAACTTTTATCAGGAAGACAGGTAATTCCTAGATGCATTCAAGTTGAGAATTACTGCCATGAAAATCTAAGGTGGCACTTAATTTTAAAGCCATGGGCAGTTGTGAGTATCAAAGACTGCTACTATTCATTCTTTAACATGATATGAGTAAAAATTTCAAACAAAAATGAAAACAAAAACTCATGGTGGACCTTTCTCCATGATGCATCTTGTTATCTTGCTGTCATCCTTCAGATCAAAGACAGTCACTGATGAATTAGCTGTCATAGAGATTTTGTCATTTGTTATCTTTATTTTCTGTATCCATCCCAACTTAGAATTTTAATACTGTGAATGAAATGAATACAATAAACAGTCAATTATGATTAAGAACTATAAGTTAGCTACCATTAAAGGTAATTTTCATCTTACTTAATTATCATATATTTTTCAGTGTTCAAAAGTTATTTCATTACTTGATTTAAATCTCTATTAAATATCTTGATTTGAGCAATTCAACTTCATAAAAGCCCTTTTAAATAAAACTCTAACTGATAAAATATTTTACATGATTATATTTTATTCAGCAGGGTATTTTTCATCACCTAAATCTTCAAATATAGTTGTGAAGTTTGATTTTTCCAGTAATTATTATATGCTCATGTTAAAAATAATTATTTTAGTAGTGTAGTTTCATGTATTCCTTGATATACTGAATAATTTTATTTTGTTACATTTAGTTTCATGTTTTCAAAGATACTATTTTTGTTTTTGAAAGCATTTTCTTAACATTTGGGATTTGTCTGGAAATCTCTCATCTTATACTGAGCTAGCAAAAGATTAGGCTTTCCCCAAACACTTTTTTTTTTAGCATAAAGATCAAGCCTTGCCGAAACTTGGTGTGATCTTTTTCACTTTTGATGCTTTTTATATGCCTAAGGCTAGTGAGCTTCATATCTCAGTTTCCACAGAGAACTCAGATCTGTGAGAATTAGCAAGGGATTAAAGTGATATTTCCCCCTCTGTGCCCTTGCTCCTAGCTACTGTGCTGTTTCTTTTACCGCTTAATGTTTCCAGGAGATTTTTAAAATTCACTATTCTCTATTATGTCCTCAATTTTTGAAATATTCTTATCAGATTTTCTTGACATCAGTTTGGCCAACAATGCCATCAATGTTGGCTTTATTTCCTTCTAAATATATTTGAACGGTGTTAATAGATACAAACATGAAGCTGTAAACCAAATTCATGTTTATCTGTCACACACACACACACACACAAAATATTGAAATAAGACTGAATTTCTCACCTTCCATGAAAGAAAACAAATAAATTGTAGCTTAACCAGTGTTGAGGCTTATTACTCAGTTCTGAGTTCGTTAGGAAGTAGCCATTGATTTTACATGGCATAGGTTAAGTGAATTTCCCCACTCATTGCTTACACAGGTGCAAGACACAATCACATACTCAGATGTACTTGTCCATGCTCAAACCAGAAAAGTCAAACTTTCATATTCTGAATAGAATCTAATAGGTAACCATAAATACTTGATTACAATATTTTTATTTTACAGCCACATTTATAATTAAAGCAGAAAACAGTCCTAGTGAGAGAATGCATTTTAAGTCTTGAAAGATCTTACTTTCAAAATTTTTAAGAAGGCTTGCATGCTACAAAATATAAGATTTTGCATATTCAGTTTAGTATAGGTAAAGGAATAGCAATCTATCCTTGTAAATAAATGGATAATCACAAAAAAGCCTTTGCATTTTTGATTGTAGAGGTTATAGCCAAGACAAAACATTAACCAAGGGGTAGACTCATGACCAGTGTGATAGAGAAGAAAATAATTGTGACTATATGATTGTGCTTTTTCTGAAATTTTATTTGATTTTAACTCTACCACTTTTTTTTTTGTTTGTTTGTTTTTGAGTGCGAGAGAGCTGGGGCAAAAGCAGGGGAGGTATAGAGAGGGAAAGAGAGAATCCCAAGCAAGCTCCACGCACAGCAAGGAGCCAAAATCAGGGCTCCATCTCGTGATCCTGGGATCATGATTTCAGCCAAAATCAAGAGTAAGACACTCAACTGACTGAGCCACCCAGGTGCCCCAACTCTACAACTTTTGATATTGTGTTGATTTTAAGACCAAATCTGACCTATAACTTTGATCCCATCTTTCAATATTCTCAGTAAATGTGGGAAAACAACTAACTTCTCTTCCTCCATGCCCTGAGAGACAAAAGAATGTAAGCTACTGTCCTAAGGCTGTGCACACTATCTCATTTAATTATATTGTCATTTTAACTCTCTTTAACCAATGAGGATCCTGACTCAAAAGGTGAAATCATCTGTCTAAGAACACTTAGTAAATAGAGGAACCAGGAGATGCAAACACACATCCAACCCTGACAGATTAAACTAAATTTTAGACCTGCTGAGTTACATCCAAGGGACACTTGGGATTTATCTCACACTAAACCCAGTGAAGACTGGAAAGTCTTATTTACATAAGATGATAGGAATGGTGGGAATGAAGAGTCCAAGGGTGAGATATCTTATGTCCCTAAATAAAGTGTCTAGTATTACTTATGGTTCCCCTTTGGTTACAGGTAAGCCCGCTGCACATACCCGAATTGCTATATAGGTATCTCTTGCTTTTCGAAAGTTCACATTAGTCCGCTTTACTTTCATGAGAGGCCTACATTAGCATCTTTTTTTACTAACAGAAAGAAATGCAAAAAAGATTTCTGGGTTTGTTTTGTTTTTTAAGTGAAAAGCAAAAATAGGCATTCAGTTCACCCCAAGCAGAGAGAGTGGTCCCAACAAGCCCCTTCCTCGGAGCTACACTCAGCATTTCATTCAAGCCTCATAGTTTCAGACTGTGTCTGTAAGCATCTGTGCTTTATTTCCATTTGTGTGTGTGTGTGTGTGCGCGCACGCGCGTGCGTGCGCGCACCATCTAGCAAAATGTGACCTAAGGTATTAGAAAAGGCATAACTGAGGTTACTTTTTGTGGGTCTGGAAAAGTTTTAAAATGCTCAAAAATGCTTCCACATAAATTAATGGTAATTTCTTCTTCGCTTCACAGTATTTTGGCTTACAACAGTTTCCATAGGGAAGCTCCACTTTGGGAGAGTAGGGAAAACTATACCTTTAGGAACAGTTGGATGGGGACACAGAATTATAAAAATAACTTGAGAAAGGGCCCTGGGTTGGGTGTCTCAAAGGACCTGACAAGATCTTCATTGTCAGTGTGTTGAAGGCTATGAATTATGCCTTGTGATTCAGGGCCAAAAAGGCTTGCATACCTGACTGCATGCTGTCTGCATCTGGTCTTTGGGAAAAAAGAGTTATTGTAGACTTTCTTTGCACTTAAGGAAGTGGGTCCTTCTTGATGATGTCTTTCTGCTAGCCAGACTCTCTTATGATAATTGCTAAGACGTCAAGACCAATACTCTTCCCAACCAGGCTACTTCTCATTTAGGCCTGCTTCTGTGAGGGTATGCAAGTGTTACTTACTTGCGCACTTAGGTACAAGCTGATTTCTACCTGACTTTTCTATTCTGAGATGACATAGAATATATTGATTGAAGCAAATTGCCAACCAAAAGGTAGATATGTGCAATTCATAAATACCCTTTGAACACAGGCAAATTATTCTTGTCCTAATTATCATTAATGATCATAATTATCAGCATCAACCACAGATATATACATTGAATTCTTTTTCTGGGTATAGTAGAGCAATTACATGGTCTTCCTTTAAAATTGACATATAATCTCTCTTATGGGGGTCTACAATCAATCTGGGGAGATAGTGCATACATAAAAATGCATTAAACTCTAAAAATAATACTTGTAAGCCTAATATAGACCCAAAGAAAGACAGGAGTTCAGGGATGCATTATGTTTTCCTAATATAAAACATTGCCAATCATAAAATCAGGTGGCCTGGATAGATTTCAGTTTTCTAAAAAAAGTCTAAACATGATGGTGTTTAATGAATTGTCAAACAGTTAGAGATGTTAGCACAAATTCTCTCTTTAGCTCTAACATATGTGTTGAACGGTAGACAAAAGCAATTAATTTGGGGAAAAAATCAGTCTTGTCCCTTTAAAATTTCAATTCTGACAGTTCTAAAGATAATAGTTCCCTTGGATTTAATGAATATTATCCCCATATGTTTTAGACACTTATTTGCTAGCAAAATCTCATTAGACAGTGTGAAAAAATTAGCCCCTTATAAAATTACACATCTAAGAGAACTGACAGCTCTTTTGATTGTGCCTGCATTTGTCAGAAACAAAGAAGCAGCTCCTGAGTCACAAAACATTATGTGTTTTGAATTACAACAGTGCCCATTTACTCAGAGACTCTAAGTTTGGAAGGTCCAGGATCTTAATATAATAGAATCTCCTCTTAGGGCTAAGTAGATTTTTAAAAAAGGACATTCTTTTAAATTTGGGAATATTTTAGTGACCTAGTGGAATGCTACCAAATGATTTCACTTGAATGGGCTTGACAGGAATCGACAAAGCCTTGTTATTAAAGAAATGTTAATTTTAAGATTTCAAATCATAAAAAGTTCATAGTAAATTGACATGAAAATTATCTATGCATCTTGGTCTATAAGCTAGGTCTAGTTTATTCCATATTATTTCATGATGTATATTTTTGTGTATTTCTGTAAGGTACTTTTACAATTTATGTTCATCATGTATGTCCAATTAGACTTTAAAAACAGAGGAACGGGGGAGCACCTGGGATGTTCAGTTGGTTAATCATCTGACTCTTGATTTAGGCCCATGTTATGATGTCACTGTGGGTCACAAGATAGAGCTTCTTGTGGGGCCCTGTGCTGGGTATGGAGTCTGCTTGAGATTCTCTCTCTCCCTCTTCCTCTGTCCCTCTCCCTCCTCTGCATGGACTCTCTCTCTCTCAAAACAAAACAGAAGAACTGGAACAGGTTATATTTTTGTCTTAAAAACCATTGTAATTAACTAGTAATACACTCAGCAGTTAACCAGAAAAACACTCATTGAAACAAATGATGATTAAATTTTCTCCCTTGCCAGTAGTCTTAAGGGAGGTATGGTACAACTAGCCTCGCAGAGGCAAACAATGTCACCAGCAACCCCAAGTCTTCTGACATTTCCCCTTCACTGACAGTTGTATTCCTATATTATACTCATGTTTGTCTCCTCTTGTATGAAAATTGTTGCTATCACCCCAGACATCATGTCTACATTCAAAGCAGGACCAATGACAAGTAGGCTGTGCTGGGTCATATGTCCCCTTTATCAGAATTTATGAGGAAACTTCTGAGTGCTCTTTTGGCCAGGACCAAACTCCATGGCCAAATGCTATCTTCAAAAGAAGGTTAGAAATTAGGGAACGAAAGAGATTTTATTAGTTAAGACCAACAACATTGATCATTGGATTTTATTAGCATGAAAGAAGTTAATAAATGCATCAGGAAACTGTATCTGCCAAATACATACAGATTGTTAAAAAAAAAAAGGCAAAAAAGATAAAAGCTATGTATTAAAGATGGAAAGTTCTTTTGGTTCAAANTATATTTTTTTAATTTAGAGAGAGAAAGAGCAAGCCTGAGTGGCCAAAGGCTGACACAGGGCTTGATCCCATGACTTTGTGATCATGACCTTAACTGAAATCAAGAGTTGGACGTTGAGCCAACTGAGCCACCCAGGAGCTTAATATTTGCATTTTTAGTATATTTTCGCTCTTTGCTCTTTGGTTGTTCCACGGGCCACCACTGCACTTTGTATTTGCTGGTTCTGAGCTTAGAGTTTCTCCAAGCTCAAAAAGAGAAAAGACATATAGATGTGTAGCAGCTTTCTTCTACACCTGTTTTTGGTTTGTGGTTTTTTTGGATATGTCTCCAACGTCATTTTAAAACTATTGTTTTAATAGAAATATCCCTTTTCCAGTACAGCTTTGGCTGTCTGAGCCAATTTTTTTTGTGGTTCCATACAAATTTTAGGATAGCTCATTCTAGTTCGATGAAAAATGCTGTTGGTATTTTGATAGGGATTGCATTAAATCTGTAGCTTGCTTTAGGTAGTAAAGACATTTTAACAATATTTGTTTTTCTAGTCCATAGGCATGGAATCTTACCATTTGTTTGTTTCATCTTCAATTTTTTTCATCATTGTTCTATAGTTTACAGAGACAAGTCTTTCATCTCTTTGGTTTATGTTTATTACTAAGTATTTTATTATTTTTGGTGCACCCCATGTTTATTGCAGCATTATTTACAATAGTCAAATTATGGAAGCAACCTAAGTGTCCATCAATAAATGAATGGATAAAGAAGATGTGGGGACAATGAAATATTATTCGACCATAAAAAAGAATGAAATCTTGCCATTTCATTCAACAACATGGATGGGGTTAAAGAGTATTATGTTATGCGATACAAGACCCTCAGAGAAAGACAAATGCCATATGATTTCAGTCATATGTGGAATTTAAGAAGCAAAATAGACAAAGAAAAAAAAGAGATAAACCAGAAAACAGATTCTTAACTATAGAAAATAGAGCATTACTAGAGGTGAGGTGGGCAGGGGATGGGGGAAATAGGTAAGGGGATTGAGTGCACTTATCTTGATGAGCGCTGAGTAATATATGGAATTGTTGAATCATTATTTTGTATACCTGAAACTAATAGAACACTGTGTTAACTGCATGGAATTAAAATTAAAAAAAGAAATATCCTCAAATTTTTAATGTGCTAGAGGAATTCTTTCTTATTTTCTGGAGCTGCCATATATTAATTCTTTAAAAAGTATGATTTTATCACTTCACTGGTATATGGGGAGGGACAGGTGATAAATATATGCATTTATCATTGGAAATATAAGTTCCTTCCATAATTCTCAACATCTCTCAATTCAGTTGAACTTCACAAATTTATTGAGTACTTATCAAGATCAAAGCACCATGCTCACTTCTAAGGCACACATACAGGTGACTAATACAAGGTCTTTGACGAAAGAGAAACTCTCAGTCTAGAAAAGGTTAGAGGGAGGAATGAGTCTCAGTCACTATTTACAGTGCTACTAAAGCAACTATTTATAGAACACTAAGGTTGAGAGGAAAATCTTACGTGGCCAAAAAGGTCACAATCAAAGAAAAGGGTATAATTTTGAGAGACAGAATGTTCCAGAGGGATTGTGAAGCATATTTTCTGGGTGTGAAAGTAGAGCAGATGCCAAACACAATAAACGATACCTGAGGAATATACAGTAAAATGGCGCCTTCTGGCAACAGAGTCAAATATGTATAAAAATTTGGGAGGGTATAACAAATTTTCTATGTGAGTGCAGAAGTCACAAGGACACAGGAGCCAGGTGAAAATAAACATTTTAATCAGGAAGTAGAGGGGACTTCTGAGTTGCAGTAGGCTATAACAAATAGTGATTGAACAGAAATGAGTATTAGCTTCAAAATGAAAAGGCAGAAGACTTTCATTTTGAGGAATAAACTAGGGCATTGGGGTGGAGTCTGTTATCGAGTCCACAGGAAGAAAGATGGTCCAGACTGTTCTCCCAGGTAGCCAAGTGCCATTAACTGTATACTATGAAAACCCAAATCAATTTTTATCCATTTCAAGCATAAATCTCAATATTTGCAAATGCGGTTTAATAACTGAATCAGTAGCATTGATCTCAGGTGAAATATCTTAACTGCTTCCAAAAACTTCTAAAAGTCATGCATTAAAATACTTTGCCGAAAGCTGTACATCATGTCAGCAATAGATCCAAGGTGAAAATTCACTGGTAGGTCTGCTATACAAGGCCATAAAGTATACATGTGTGGTGGTTGTGTGTTTGTGTATATCTGCATGTAATTGGTGTGTGTTTTTTCTGCATTTGGTTTTACATGCATTACTTAATGTATGTAATGTTGAAAAATATTATTATGCTAATGAATGGTAAACATGTGCAAACAAAATAGGAGCGATACTAAAATGAGTCTGTCTCCATTGCTGAAAATACATTTCATCACCTGAGACTCACTTTTAATTGATCCCTTAGGGAGAGTATAATAAGCAGTTATTTACCTGGCTGAAATGAATACTGTGGCAAATCATAGTTTCCAGTTTCCTCTACAGCTAACACTTCCTTTGTGTTCATTAATGTCTCCCAATTTCATTTACTTATTAGATTTGGTTGTTGACTCACTGCAAGCAATAATTTCTAAACATGAATACTGAATTGAAATTGCTCAATTACTAAAGTTTTATTTTTGCTATATTTATAAAGGTTTGGCTATGGCTGAAAGTAAAATGACTTTTGGATTTTGTTCAGGTGAAGAGCTTTATTGGGTTATTGCTGCATTGAATATTTTGTGGTGTCGTGTGGAAAACACCAGCAAGTCTATCTGCCAGCAGAGTAAAGGCAACATAGAAAACAGCAATCGCGAGGTGGGCATACTGACCAGACCAACCTCTCTTCCTGCTCATTTCTATCTTATAGCTCCAGCTGGGAGATTGACAAAGCTGTTAACTGTTTTGAATTCTTCAGAGAAAAATAAACATAATGTATTAATATTAGTCCTATATGATACAAGCTTATAAATATATTTAGTCACCTTGAACTTACTATTTCTAGACATTTAATTTTCAATGGAATTTCAGAAAAGATATGGGGCCCTCTCTATACAGAAGCTTCTCTGTCATTCTTTTGATGTTATACAAGGAGCTCAATCATCACTTCCATATTTTCCCAACAGAGCATGCATCTAAGCAAACAACTGACAATGTCAGGAGTTTCAGGCATTTAGAGAAAGGAATAAAAAAATCCCCGTTAATAAAAATTGTTCCTAATATCTTAAGTGATAGTTATTGTGAAAATTCAATTCAACACCTAAGTGGAAAAGGGGAAGAAAGCTGTAAAAAAAAAAGTATGGGGTTATTTTTCAATCAACATGTACAAAATATCTGGAGAATATTGACATATACCTTAATGAGAACAGCAGAAATATATGCCAACTATAAAAAATACCAAGGACCTGCAAAATCTAGACTTCTTGGCAAATGTGCTAAAGGTGCAAAGATGGACAGAATGAGAAGAAAGGTGAAGCTCATGGATGTAAACTACAAGCAAGTTGGGGAAAGAAAACTTCATGCAAGAATTAAAAGCCAATAAACAGTATTTCAGTGTTATCTAATACATAACTCCATGTAGAATACCAACGCCGGGATCTTTGGGTGACTTTGGATAAAAATGTGATACCTTATAAACTGATTTAGAGCTTTGCTTTAGACTTTAATTAGGGTATTAGGGAAATTCCCAAATCCAGATTGTTCCAGGAAATGAGCAGGTTGGATAGACAAGATCAAACAGTGGTCAATACTCAGGATGGTTTCACAAAATTGACAAAGTAAATGTGGATTAATCACCAGGACCAGATGGTATCAACCCGAGGGTTTTAAGGAACTCTGGGGTAAAGTCGAGGAACAGCTGGCCATGTGCAGCCAATCATTTAAAAGAAACATTGTGCCAGAAGACTATTTGTTTGCAAATTTTACCCTTTTAGGAGAAGGCTCAGGGAGCTTTAGTTGGTGAATTTATGTTGGGAATAGACAAAAATAGTAGATCTATTACAAAGAACAATTGTCATATACTTTCAACATGTTTATTCTTATTTTAAAAGGTCCAAAGCTCGCACATCTTTAAAATTACTGTCCCTGAATTTTATATTAAATTATGTAATATTTGCCTTTGAATATTGAATTGCTATAATAAACGTAGGTATGTATGCACACCTGTATTTATACAGTGCATAATCTGTTTAGGATCACCAGACATGCTATGGCAGTTACTGTAACTAAACAAGACAGTCATTATTTCTCTGTGCTTTCTCATCCATAACTGGGTAATTGGCATCAAGGATGAAACAGTGACTATGGGGACTAAATAAATAAAAAATGTGTGAAAATTTAATCCATGGAGGCTACTACCTTTTTATTGTCTTTTAATACTCTCATGCTCCTGTTCACTCCTGTCTACTCCTTACCTAAAATGAGCAGTTATAATGAGGAGATAGCAGAGAAACATACAATGTACAGAGGTCCCCACTTTCAATTTGTGATCACAAACCTCTAGCAGGGCCCTCAGCCATGCCTGGAAACTCTACCTATTTCCTTTATTAGCATATTTCCTAGATCTCCATAATCCCGTACACAGCCCAATCCCAACTAACAGGTTTGCCTCTTCTTTTACTTAACAAATAGAGCAGTGAAAAGAGAATGTATGCATTTTCTCACTAAAAATCTACCAATATATCTCTAACTATGTTTTATATCTACTCCTTTCTCTCTGTTACAATGGATAAAATATCCCTGTTTCCATTTATGGTTATTTTCTCCACTGCTGTAAGTTTATTCTCTCCTTTCTCTCCCATTCTTGGATTTTGCTCCCACAATTACACCTCCATTGTCGTGCAGCATTCATATTTTCCTCTCTGTTGGATCAAATGCCTGTCTGGATAAAAATATACTATAGTGCATCCTATAAAACAAAACAAAAAACTCTTGTGACCATAAACCCTACAGCTTCTGCCCCCTTTCTGGCAAAACGCCTTGAAAGTATTGTTCTGTCTCAACTCTCATTTTTCTCGAACTTACCTCAATTAGAATTCATCTTCCTTAGTCTCGTTCGACTAAAAATACTCTCATCAAGGGATCCAGTGATCTCCATGTTGCTAAATCTACTTGTCAGCTCCATTCTCTTCTAAAATTCAGTACCATTTTTAGAATACTGGATCACTTTCTCTGTCACAGAAACCTTGCTTCCTTACATCTAGAGCACTTAATTATTCCAGCTGTACTTTTCCCTCACTGGCCACTCCTCATCTTATTTTTCAAAGATCTTCTTTTTCCCCATCTCTAAATAACAGAGTGACCCAGGGCTCAGGACTCAGATTGATTTCATTTTCTATCTTTTTTTTTTTTCCTTCATGACACTCAGTTTTATCTTTTAAGAAATGATGATTATGTTGCCATCTCCCAGATTTGTGATTTAAGCCTGAGATTCTCCTCTGAAGCCATACTCACTTGTCCAGTCGCCTACCTGACATTTCCACATGGGGCAAGAACATGCATCTCAGACTTTCACGTCCAGTGTGAAACTCAGGATTTGCCTCCACAAATCCACATTTCTCAGAGTCTCTCACATCTCTGTAAAGGAGATATCATTAGCTGAGATGCTCAGAACTAATCTTTGAGAAAAAGTTTGGAGTCACCCTCAAGTTTTCTTTTCCTCTCATATCCCATTTCTAACCCATCAGCAAGAGCCAGCAGCTCTATTTTCAAAACACTGTTCTAAACCCTGTAGCCCTCACCAGCTACATCACTGCTAGCTGAGTCTAAGCCACTATGTATTTTGTTTCTTCTTTTGGCCTAAACTTCTCCCATAACTTGGTCTTCCTTTGCTATCTCTGTCCCCCCACCCCCACCCTTTTCCAAACTATTCTTCACACAGCAGTCAGGGTGATCTTTAAGAATATATAAATCTGGGGTGCCTGGGTGGCTTAGTTGGTTAGGCATCCGACTTTCACTTAGGTCATGATCTCACGGTTCGTGGGTTCGAGCCCCGCGTCGGGCTCTGTGCTGACTGCTAGCTCAGAGCCTGGAGCCTATTTCAGAGTCTGTGTCTCCCTCTCTCTGACCCTCCCCTGCTCACGCTGTCTCTCTCTCTCTCTCCTAGAAATAAATAAAAATATTTTTTAAAATAAAGTGTATTAGCCTATTTAATTTTCCCAACAACCCTTGTACTATTATCTTCATTTTATAGCTGAGGAAACTGAGGCACTAAGTGTTGAATAAATGTCANAAAAGAATTTATAAATCAAGTTGTGTATCTCCTGTGCTCAAAGCCCTCACATAGCTTCTTACCACATTTAAAATGAAGTCCAACATATAGCCTAAGCCTCCCTTTACGACCACCTTTTTGGTTGGCCTCTTATGCTTTTTCCCTTGCATATTCTGTTCCATTGACACTGGATTTCTTACTGCCTCCAAACTACATCAAGGATTTTGCCTTTGCTTTTCCATCTGTCATAATATTCATTTCCCAAGTATCCACCTAGCAAACTGTTTCACTCCACTTTTAAATCCAGTTTCCACTAACTCTGGTATTTCTTAAATTATCCAATTGTCAAAATCAATACCTTGTCCCCCTCAAAAAAAACCCTACCCTTAAAATCATTTTTATTTGTGATGGGGTGATTTTACTGAAGTATTGCTTCAAATCTAATTTGTAAAATTACTTACAGAAGCAAGAAATTTATGATAAATACATGCGTATTAATAACAGCATTTTGGGGGGGCACCTGGGTGGCTCAGTTGGTTGAGCATCTGACTCTTGATCTAAGTTCAAGTCTCATGGCCCATGAGATTGAGACTTGCATCTGTGTTGTCAGCCGAAAGCCTGCTTAGGATTCTCTCTCTCTCCCTTTCTCATAATAAATAAATAAGCTTAAGAAAAAATAAGAAAAATGTTTAAAAAAACAGGATATTTTGCAGTAGCCTGAAGCTGGAAACAACCACATGTTGGTCAGCAGTTGAATAGATAAACAAAATGCAGTATACACATATAATGGATATTATTCAGCCTTGAAAAAGAAGGAAATTCTGAAACATGCAACAACATGGATGAATCTTTAGGACAGTAAGCCAAGTGAAATAAAACAGTGACAAAAAGACAAAAATTGCATGGTTTCATTTATATGAAGTGCTTAGAGTGAGTTCTAGATGCCTAGAAACAGCAAGTAGAATTGTGGTTGCTAGAAGCTAGGGCTGGGGTTGGGGTGAGGAGTTATTATTTAAAAGACACAGAGTTCTGCCATATAAAAGATGAATGACAGGGACAGTAACAAAACAATGAATATATCTAATGCCACTGCATTGTACATTTAAACATAGTTAGGTGGTAAATTTTATGTTATGTATATTTTATCACAATTAAAATTTAAATAAATTTATAATAAAATAATAGATAATAATTAATATAGAGGAGAATGTACAAGTAAACTGCAACACATGTAAGAACAAACTAACTAGAGCCTGGGGATAATGGTGTCATATTTTTCAGCTGCATAATATTAGAAAATAACATTACAAAGTCTCCTGTATTATTTCCAAAAATGCCACAGAAGCTATATTGGCTTGTTGATGAAGGTGAGAAGGACCATTCCTTTAAGAAATTCATATGGCTGTTTCAAGTCTTTGATAAAGGAGAGGTCTAAGGCAAAATTGGATCAACTTGAGCGCAGGAAGTCTGGTTTCAATGTGCTTTGCCCAGTGTAACAATGTTGGGGAACATATATGTATTATTTTATTTTATTTTATTTTATTTTTTTACAAATAGTTTATTGTCAAATTAGTTTCCACATNATATGTATTATTTTAATACACTGATGCTTGAGGTCACCCTTGCCTGACATCGATGTCTCTGAATCTGGAGGAAGATTCGTGTTCCGATGGTTACTGGGTCAGGAAATAAAATGCAGGGTCCCAACAGTTAAAAAGAGACAGATTGGACGAGTTAAATGGGAGACTCAAGGTTGATTCCAACTGCAGTAACTCTTTACCAGATAACAGTCATTAGTTTATAAGTCAATCATGGAGACAAACAAATGCCAAAGGCAGAAGATGAAAGGTCTGGAATGAGGAATTAGTTTTAAAAATGTGCAGAAGGTGAGTGAAATTTATATGATGAGTATAAGTGTAAAGAGAAACCTAGATACTATTTTCTGTTGCAAACATTCTTTATCAATATTTACCTTACATGAGAAGCATATAGGACATGGTGTTTACTTCAGGATTTTCTTCCTGATACCTAGAAATCAAAGTTGCAGGAACATTCTCTATACTTCCTTCCCTAACCACAGAAACACTTAGTTTGCATACTTCTTGGCCCAGAAGGGGACATAATTAATTAGAAACATGATGAAGTTGTTAACAAAGGGTGATACATTAAGAAATGTTTCAGGGAGCTTCAAAAAGAAAAATTGATAGCCCTAAGATAAGTTTGTTTATTCAGATTCTTAAATGCTGTTCATCATTACAGCATCTGGATGTTTCACATCTCAGACAAGCATCATTACTGAAAAAAAGGTAATTTCAACAACAGAAAGCAAAATAATTGAACAGAATTGTTGCCTGCAGGACTGAATGACCCAAAAACAACAAAAATCTTGAATAATCACAGAGAGGAATAAAAGCAGAAGGTAAACATTTTAATCAAAATAGAGAAACACTGGATTTAATGGACTTAACTGGTTACAGATTTAGAGTTCTGACAGAGAATTTCAAAATACTATTATCAAATATTCGGTAAACTTGATTAAATAAGAAATATGGCTGTCTTGGTTTATTTGAACTTTACCATTGTCCTGATATTTATGAGCACCTCATATCTGGATTACAGCATAAGATTATTTTATTTATTTATTTTTTTAATGTTTTATTTATTTCTAGGAGAGAGAGAGAGAGAGACAGCATGAGCAGGGGAGGGTCAGAGAGAGAGGGAGTAACAGACTGAAACAGGCTCCAGGCTCTGAGCTGGCAGTCAGCACAGAGCCCGACACGGGGCTCGAACCCACGAACCGCGAGATCATGACCTAAGCGAAAGTTGGACGCTTAACTGACTAAGCCACCCAGGCGCCCCCAGCATAAGATTATTTTAAAACAGAGTTTCTTTCCCTTTGAATCCTTCTTTTAAGACATTGCCATACTAATCTGCCAAGGAATACCTTTCCATTAATGGAATGAAATTTGGTCAATCTTCCTTCAACAATCTGACCCAAATTTCCTTGTCCTATGTTTTAGAATTGTAATCTTAATTAGGGTCCTCACTTTGTATAAAAAACATTCTGAGGCTGAAATTTTGTCCACTTTTAGAGCTCTGCTACATCTCTCTCTCCCTTCTCTCTCTCTCTCTCTCTCTCTCTTTCTCTCAACAACTTATTTAAACTAAAAAAAACTTACAAAAACAGTTCACCCATTTTTTACCCTCTACCCCAACCCATATCTCTGGGAACCACCAATCTGTTCTCTGAATTTGTGAGCTTGGTTTTTGTTTATTTATTTGTTTTTAGATTCCACATATAATAGAGATCAGACAGTACTTATCTTTTTCCTGTCTGACTTATTTCGCTTCACATAATACCCTCAAGGTCCATCCATACTGTTGTAAATGATAAGATTGCGTTTAAAAAAATTTTTTTTAATGTTTATTTATTTTTGAGAGAGAGAGAGAGAAAGATACAGAAGGAGACAGACAGAGCACAAATAAGGGAGGGGCAGAGAGAGAGGGAGATACAGAATCCAAAGCAGGCTCCAGGCTCTGAGCTGTCAGCACAGATGCCTATGCAGGGCTCAAACTCACAGGCTGTGAGATCATGACCTGAGCTGAAGTTGGACATTTAACCAACTGAACCACCCAGGTGCCTGATTTCATTCTTTTTATGGTCAAAATATGTACATATGCACTGCAATTTCTTTATCCTTTCATCCAGTGATGAATACTTAGGTTGTTTCCAATATCTTTGCTACAATAAATAATACTGCGATGGATATAAAACGCATATATCCTTTTGAGTTAATTGTTTTTATTGTCTTCACATAAATACCCAGAAGTAGAATTGCTGGATCATATGTTAGATCGAAGGTTAGTTTTTTGAGGACCCTCCACACTGGTTTCCCTCCACACTGGTTTCCCTAGTGGCTGTACGAATATACATTGTCACATCAACAGTGTACAAGGATTCCCTTTTCCCTACATCCTTCCTAACACTTATTATTTCTGGGGTTTTTTTGGTAATAGCCATTCTAAGAGGTGTGAGGTGATATCTCATTGTGATTTTTATTCACATTTCCCTGATGATTAATGACACAGAGAATCTTTTCATGTACCTGTTGGTCATCTGTATGTCTTTGAAAAAAATCCCCATTCAGATCTTCTGCCCATTTTTTAATTTTTTTTTTTTTTTTTTTTTTTTTTTTTTTTTTTGCTATTGAGCTGTATGAGTTTTAAGTATATTTTGGATTTAGTCCATTATCAGATACACCATTTGCAAATATTTTCTTCCAGACAGTAGGTCGTCTTTTCATTTTATTGTTGGTTTCTTTTGCTATGCAGAGCTTTCTGGTTTGATGCAGTCCCACTTATTAATTTTTGGTTTTGGTGTCAGATTCAAAAAGTCATCATCAGGAGCTTACTGTTTATGTTTCCTTCTCAGAGCTTGATATCATGCTTGTGTTCAAGTGTTTAATCTATTTTGAGTCAATTTTTACATATGGTGTAAGATGGTGGGCCAGTTCCATTCTTTTGTATGTCACTGTCCAATTTTCCCAACAGCATTTGTTGAAGAGATTGTCCTTTCCTCATCCTATGTTCTTGGCTCTTTTGTCATAAATTAGTTGTTATATGTGTGTGGGCTTACTTCTGGGCTCTCTATTCTGTTCCATTAGTCTACATGTCTGTTTTTATGTCAACAGCATACTGTTTTAATTACTATAGCTTTGTAACATAGTTTGAAATCTAGGCACATGATGCCTCCAACTTTGGTCTTCCTTCTCAAGATGCCCTAGGTTATTCAAGAATTTTTTAATGGTTCCATATAAATTTCAGGATTGTTTTTTCTGTTTCTGTGAAAAAATCATTGGAATTTTGAGATGAATTTCACAGATCCTGTAGATTGTTTTAGGTAGTATGGACATTTTAACAATGTTAACTCTTATAATCCATGAGTATAGACTATCTTTCCATTTATTTGTGTCTTCTTCAATATCTCGCATTAGTTTCTTGTGGTTTTCAATATACATCTTTTACATCCTTGCTTACATTTATTTCTAGGTATTTTATTCTTTTTGATGCAATTGCAAATGGGATTACTTTCTTAATTTCTCTTTCCTAAATTTCATAGTGTATAGAAATGCCACAGATTTTTGTGTATTAATTTTTTATCCTACAACTTTTTCAAGTTTGTCTATTAGTTCTAACATATTTTGATGAAGTCTTAAGATTTTCTCTATATAACATGTCATCTGCAAATAGTTATAGTTTTACTTCTTCCTTTCCAATCAGAGGCTTTTTTTGTTTTCTTGTCTGATTGCTCTGGCTAAGACTTCCAATACCTTGCTGAATAAAAGTGTTGAGAATGAGTATCCTTTTTTTCTGAACTTACAAAAAAAAACCCTTCAGTTTTTCACCATTGATTATGATATTAGCTCTGGGGATGTCATATATGGCCTTTATTATGTTGAGGTATACTCTCTCTGTACCTGATTTGTTGCAAGTTTTAATCATGAATAGATGTTGAATTTTGTCAAATGTTTTTTTCTGCATCTATTGAGATGATCATATGACTTTTATCCTTCCTTTTGTTAATGGGGTGTATTACACTGCTTTGCAAATGTTGAAATATTCTTGAATCCTTGGAATAAATCCCACCTATCATAGTGTATGATCCTTATAATATATTGTTGAATTTGATTTCCTAATATTTTTTAGGTTTATTTTTTTATAGAAAGAGAGAGAGGGAGTGCACATGTATATGAGCAAAGTGGGGGTGGAAATAGAGAAACAGAAAGATAGAATCCCAACTAGGCTCCATGGGGCTTGAATTCATGAACCATGAGATCATGACCTGGGCTGAAACCAAGAGTCAGATGCTTAACCAAGAGCCACTCAGGTGACCCTGATCTGCTATTATTTTATTGAGGATATTTGTACCAATTTCATCAGGGGTATTGGCCTGTAATCTTTTCTTGTTACATCCTTATCTGGTTTTGGTGTCAGGGTAATGCTGGCCTCATGAATTGAGTTTGGAAGAGTCTCTTCCTCTTCTATTTTTTGGAAGAGTTTGAGAAGGAATGGTATAAATATTTGATAGGATTCACCAGTGAAGTTATCTGTTCCCGATCTTTGATGTGAGGTTTTTAATTACTGATTCAAAGCCTTTAGTTTAAAAGCCTTTAGCTCACTACTTGCCAGAGACACCTTCCTCTTGATGCCTTTCAATAACACATCTCGATTGCTTAAATATTGCTGTCTTCACTTCCCTTTTCCTGTCCTCCAGTCCCCCCTTTGGCCCACACACAAAGCTTTCTTATAACTGTTCAGTTTAACATTTCTATCATTTTTTCTTTTTACTTTTTTAGTGTTTGTTTTGTTTTGTTTTGGTAATCTCCTTAACCTGTGCTTCGGTTTTCCTGATAGTGTTTTAATTCAGGACATACTTGGACAGTAAACATTTTCCATAACATGTCCACGTCCTCATCTTTCTGAATGCCTCTTCTTGGCTGATCCCAACCTTCCCTTTATTACAAAAACAAGTTTAAGATGCAGTTTTTCATAATCCTCCAACAATTTTGACCCCTGCTAAATTTATGTTATATTTATTTGTGCCATGCTGCTTTTCATTTTTATTTTTTTGGTATTATGTGTATTTCCTTCTCATTGTCTTTGTAGTGAAAATCTTCCATTTCAAGAAAGAAAGAAAGGAAGAAGGAAAAAAAGAAAGAAAACATTTAGATCTCAAGGCCAGAAATCATATCTTTTATACTTTTTAACATGGCAAAGCATAACAGATGTGATATCATAGATTCTCAAATATTTGCTAAATTATGCATTAATATAGTCTTGCATATAATATTAATTTTATTTTTCATAAACAAATACACTTCTAATAAGTTCCCTGGACAAGTGCTAGTATAAGACATTCTGTGAACTATTCTCTACAGATATTATTTTCTATCTATAATGTAAACCTAAATGCAGTGAAGTAGTGTTTGATTGTTACCTACAATCAACTTTTATGTTGATTGCTTATGTTTTGCTTATATGTTTATGCTTATATTTTACTTCATATTTTTACTTATATCTGCATAGACATGGAAATATCAATATTATGGCACTAATATTAAGTAAACTGAAGAAGTAGCTATTACCCAATTATGAATATAAGAATACTCACTGAAAGTTCGTTGAAGACCAAAATACTTCAAAGTAGAAAAATTATTCAAATGACTTCCAGGAAGCAAGATTACAGTGTGTTTCAGAAAGGGCAACAATAAAAAAATGTGTGTATACTCACACACACACACACACACACACACACACACACGCAAAACTTGTTTTTTTAGGCCAACAAAGTTTTACAGATTACAGCATATGGATTACTATGTCATACCATTTCATTGATTTTCCTCTACCACTGATCCAAATATGAGTGTTTCTCACAACGTAGATGAGAAGATTCTGCCTTAAATAATTTTAGCATTTTGTTTTAAGAATTATATATATAGTATATATATATTATATTTTTACACACACACACACGACCATGAACTCAAGCAGCTGAAGTGCCTTTATTTTCAGTTGATTCTTTAATTTCAAAGAAACATTAGGATCATATATAAAAGTATTTTGTTCACCGACAAGTTAATTATAAGTGATTTATATCTGGAGAGTATAGAGGGGTGTGGTGTACTCCCATTTGTTCAGCCTTAAATAGTTGTTGTTGTTTTTAATGTGGTCGATTAAAGCCATTATGTGCCATCAAAGCAAACTGAAATCTTTTCCTTTTTATTGGGTGTAATAGTAAGACACATTTCTGAGTGTGAAAATAGAACAAACCTCCCTCACTCATGTTTCATAAACTCTGCTTGGAACCATGTATTGCCTGCTGTTTTTTCATAACCATGGATTTGTGGATTCAAAAGTTCAAAATAGTTTATTCTTTTATCAGAAAAATCAATCATACAATTTATTTGCTGCCAGAAGTTTGTAATTAGATCTCATTCACTACCACATGATTGAAGAAGTCAATACATGGGTATGTTAGAAATTATGTTCAACAAACATAAAATAGATATCAACTCATTGCCAGTGAGGCTTAAACTGAATTATACAAATACTCTGAACAAAAAGTTAAAAAATCTATTTCTCTTTTCAATTCTTAAAAGAAAATGCTAAAAATATTTAAGGTAGAATCTTCTCAGCTATGTTGTGAGGAATACTGGTACTTTGGATCAGTGATAGAAAAAAAAGGCTGGAATCATATGACACAGCACTCAATGTGCTATAGTCTTCAGAACGTTGTCGGCCTAGGGAAACAGCTGCATACAAGAAGGTATATAATGAGAGGATTTTGATGGCAAAGAGATTCAGAATCATAATAATAAGGTATATTTTAAATATTTTTCCCTGTAGGGTCTCGCTTTATATAGTTTACCATAACTTCAAGAGTTTTAATTTTCCTTTTCTTTTCAGATTAAAAAAGTAACAGCAACAACAACAAAACTCTGAAATAATGTTCACGAGTTTCAATCGTCTTGGTGGTACTTAGTACTCTTTTGATGGTGGAGGGTTGAATAATATTTACTTCTTCCTTTTGCTCTTCTGTATTTGCCACATTTCCTCATATTTGTTCTAAGTCTATTTTAATGAAATAAAACATAGTAGATAAAGCTAAAGTTAGAGTGTTCCTCTTCCCTTGTACCCTGTTGTGCTAGAAGCAATGCTTAACACACATTGTATAAATGTACAGTATATCTCTTGATGTGTGTGTGTGTGGGGGGGTGCAATATATAATATTGCCTTATGTGAGTTTCATTTAAATATTGAGCATAATATTGCAATTTCCTTTTTTCATCATTTTGCCTTCTATTATATCATTACATGCTATGTAGTTAATTTATGCCTTTTCTTCAATATATAGCAATGCACCATAGAGTAGATAACACATCTTATCTATCTTACATTTGTTGATGGACATATAAAATTATTTCCAATTATTTTCTATTACATAAAGAACTAAAATGGAAATCTTTGTACATATGTTTAGTGCACCTGTGCACCAATGTTTACAATAGTTTATATGTACAATAGAATGGCTGATTCAAAAGAAATAGAATTAATTCACAACTGGCTATTACCAGATTTTTCTCCAAATAATTTTAAAATTTTATACTCTCATAAATATGTTTGACAATTTGCCCCAAACTCTTTCCAATATGTGATATTATCAAATTTTTAAAGAATTTGATCAGTATAAGTAAGAAATATCATTTTCTTTGTAAACTGACACTTCTCAGAATAGTCAAAAATGTTTGGGGCTTATTTTAATATTTTTATTGGACTCATGAAATACTCTTCAGTGAATTGCTTTTCATTAAATCTTTTCATTTTTTTTTTCCTATTGGGACTTATATGTTTTTTTCTTATTGAACTCAAAAATGCTAATGGATAAAAATCATGTATCTGCTACAGAGTGGCAGTATTGTTTCTTAGTCAGCCTCAGCTTACTTTCTGACTTTTTTAATGGTGACTTTAGTCATGTAGAAGTTCATAGTTTTGATACAATCACATTAACCAAACTTCATTTTATAAGATTTATTTATGTATTGGATTTAAGAAATCTTTCACTACCATATACGGGGCATATTCTCCTACATTCTATTGTCATACTTTAAGTTGTATTTTTACCAAGTTATTTCCTCCATCTGGAATTATTTTTACGTAATATGAGGACCAAATGTTTTGTCCATCTTTTATGCAAAGATGATCATTTTAATATCACTTACCTAATAGTGTTACCCTAACCCACTGATTTGTAAGGTTCTGTCTACCAAAATCCTATATTTGCTTGGGCCTATTTCTAGATTTCTATTCTATTCCACATCTGTGTTTTCTTTCTAATCCTTAATCACATTTATAACAATCTGTGATATCTGACAAAAAGGAAACTTTTATTCTTCTTTTTTACTCTTCACCCCAGAATTGTCTTGCTATTTTCGGTCATTCTCAAGAAGTTTAGGATGTTTGTCTAAGATTCACAAGGCATCCTTTTTGAGGTTTTCATTCTAATCACATCACACTGATAAATGTGGGGATAATAACTTATTTGCCTTATAAAATCTGCCATTCATGAGCTTGTTATACACTTTGATTTATTCAGAACTTCTTTTGTTCTGCAACACTTAATAATCTTTTATTTCATAAAGAACTTGCACATGTGTGCCAACTATTTCCTCCTAAATATTTTAGCTTATGTTGGAACTGTGAATAGACAATTTTTACTACCACATTTTTTTAGTTATTTGCTAATTGCTGATCTTATACACAATAAATTTGCTGAATGTTCTTGTTAGTTCTAATACTTTATAGATTCTCTTTGGTTTTCCTGGAGACAGAGTCCACAAATAACTATGTGCTGTGTCCAGTTAAGATATTTTTCCTTGTGTTTCTGTCAAGTTCAATGTGAAATAATTGGGATTTAGAAGTCACCTTAGTCTTTGTCCAGTCTTTTATTGAAATTTGTGACTCTTTTACGTGATTTCTTTTAAAGTTTTGTATATAACTTTCACCAGGTTAAGGGAATTCCCTGCTATTTGTAATTTGATGAAAATTTAAAAGATGAATTCATTACAAACCCATTAAACATTTTTTTGATGGACCTCTCTGGTGGTCATCAGATCAACCAGAATCTGAAATTCAGTGTTTGGTTAATATTCTGAATGGAACATCAACATTATATTATCATTACAATTGTTTTTAAAATGTACTTCCCAGTTGAATAAAATCTAAGTCTATCTTTACTAGGTTATGACAAATGAAAAAATTTAAATATCCATACAGGAGCACAGTAAATATCTACTGGAGTCAGTCCCCCATGGATGCACATTATTTTGAATTTTCCCCAGAAATAGAATTTTTTTAAAAAGCAGTTGCCACATAGATCACAGAATACCAATATTCTGCAACTAGCTGCACAACTTAAAGTCTTAATAATATATTGGGTATAATTGATGCAATGGGGCTATTACTTTATTAGGATCTCTATAATTGTCAATCACCAGTGGTCATTAGTTTTTCTCACACCCCATAATATACTGTTAAAGAAAGAATTTATAGGCACAAATATATTGATGTCTAACATATTCTTAATTAAACCTAAAATTTCTTGATGCCTCCATGTATTCTACATTTTTTAAAATTAAATCTAATTAGTCTTTAATTCTAAAGTTTTCAATCTTAATGCCCATTTTAAACATGATGCATAGGTTTGTGTGAGGTTCTGTTCCTCAGTGGTTTGGCTTCTCATTCTTACACAGTATCTCAATAAGCACACTGGTAGGCTGAAGCAATTATTCATAGGTTTTTAAAAGAAATTTCTTGGGATCCTTGGGTGGCTCAGTTGGTTAAGCACCGACTTCCGTTCAGGTCATGATCTCTCGGCTCATGGGTTCAAGCCCCGCATCCGGCTCTATGCTGACAGCTCAAAGCCTGGAGCCTGTTTCAGATTCTGTATGGCTCTCTCTGTCCCTCCCTCACTCATGCTCTCTGTCTCTCTTTCTCTCAAAAATAAATAAACATAAAAAATAAAATAAATTCCTTTTCTGAGACATACTTTCACTTGTAAACCTTCATAATCATATCATAACCATAATCATATCTCTCTAATTTAGTTATATTGACCTTTAACTTTTGTCAGTATATTTAGGTTGTGACAACATGTTGTGCACTGATATCCAGCAATCCCTGTAGATGTATCTTCACTTCCCTGGGTGACTTTTCTTAACTCTATACAGATGATCATGATTTCCCTGTTAGAGTTTGCACACAAAACATGGCTATTATATTTCTTTGAATCATAGTTCTCTCCTTAATCTCACACATTTTTAATCAGCATTGGTCCCAGGGGCTGTAGATTTTTCTTTGGGTCATTATCAGATTATTAATATTCATAAAACCTAGGGCAATTTGAAAGAATCTAATAGGGTCCTTTTCTAGTTTGATTTGAGGGCTTGATGGAGTAGCCAGATAATCTGTTCATTTATAGCAACCCATTAACGGGTTCCTGGGTGGCCCAGTCGGTTAAGCGTTGGACTTCGGCTCAGGTCATGATCTCACGGTTCAGGTCATGACTTCACAGTTCGTGGGTTTGAGCCCTGCATTGGGCTCTGTGCTGACAACTCAGAGCCTGGAGCCTCCTTCAGATTCTGTGTCCCTCTCTCTTTGTCCCTCCCCAACTCATGCTCTGTCTCTCTCTCTCTCAAAAATAAACAGTTAAAAAATTAAAAATACATAAATAAAATGTTAGCAGCTACTCCATCTGTCACCTTTTTTATTTGGGTAATTTTTAATGAATTATCTGAACATTTCCATTCAGTTTAATTGTCCAAATATTTTCTTCATCCTTTTTATTTTTACCGTTTCCTTTTTTTTTCATGAATAATGCTAACCTTTTCCCTTCACTTGACCTCATTTGTGGGAGCTGAATTAGTAGATTCCCATAAACCTCCTTCATATAATTGTGCTCACAATACCAGCTGCTACAGTAAGAGTGGGATCATGACAGGACCTGTACTACTTCACTAAACATACTCACATAGGTTTTTATTAAATGTACCATATAGTAGGTAAACAGAGAGAGGTCCAGAAACTTCGAGGCGCAGTTCCCAGCATCCTTTCTCAGTTGCACAAGATGCTTTATCTTCAGATTGTTAACCAAAAAGATGCACAGAAAGATACCTTAGCCTCCAAGGAGCTATGGTGCAAAGCCAAAGAGGGTCTTCTGTACCTCAGGTCCTAAAACTAGGCTGGGGAACTGGTTAAACTCGGTGTAAAGAATCAGTCTATACATTTTCAGTAAATAGAGACAGGTTAGTAGAGAGTGACTCCAGGGAAATTATGGGCTTAATCACTAGCTAGTACATTTTAACTTATCTTTGCTTCAGCCAGAGGTCAGTAGCAGACTTCTAGGAGCCCCTGGGGATTAGCATAGCTCTATATCAGAGACTAGCCACAAGTTCATCATGTCCTTATACAAATTGTTTTGATTTCTTTTATCTCTTCTTATTTCATTTAAAAAATAGTCACAACAGAATAAAAGAACATAGTCTATATGATTCATTTTTTGAAAGATTTTCAGATTTATCTTAAAGCCTACAGATTGTTTTACTTTCTCATAAATGTGTGTTTGAGAAGGAAATGAATTCTATAATTGCTAGAACTAGGTAACATAGATATATATCTTTTAAGCCAGTTTGTCAATTGTTTTTCAAGCCTTTTAAACATTATTAATATAGATTATATATTTGAATTATCTTATCTTCTACTTTTTATTTATCATGAATTTATCTGTTTTCTTTAACTTTCTTTTACTGAATTCTCTCCCCCTCCCCTTACTGTTTTAGAAGTTACATACTTAGTGCTTATTCTTTTTTCAGAATCACAGTCCTACAAAAAATAAAGCTAATCAAAGTTTCTACCTTCCTCAGATCACTTTAAATCTGGCCACTTTCTCCTGTTATAAATGCTGATTTGAGGAGCTACCTTTTGAAGGAATGTATGTGTCATTGTCTGGAAAGACCTCTTCTCTTAATGGTTGTATAATCCAATTATATTCCCATTTAATTTTCAATGAATACCTCATAAAATCCCACCTGTGTAAACCTGAATATAAAGTGGTCACATTAATGACCTGACTGTTCTTTGTTATGTAAGTAGCTTTTGATGACAATTCACTGTGCCTGTATCTGCTCAGTGCTCTAATGTACACGTCTTGTATCACTATATTTGTATATATATTTCAGATAAGAATGTCCCTTTCTTTTCTCCTCAGTTCCTTTATAGTTTATGAGATAATGCAATAACTTCTAATGCAATATAATTTTTTTTCAAATTTTTCACTTTTAGATATTATTGTACATAGTAGGTAATAATACTTCTAAAACGTTGAAATAAAATTTTTATACCAAGATGCTAATATTGCATTCTAGGTAGTAGTCATATAGCCTTCATTTCATTGATTTGTTTATTCACTGTAACCTACCAAATTATGATACATACAGTGATAGGATCACAGCAGTGTTTTAAAGCTAAAATGTATTCAACATGAGCCATTTCAGGGAAAAACAAAAATGAAAACCCATAAGCAGAAGCCTATGTTTTTAATAATCAGATGTAAATGGAATATATTTGAAGGTATGTTCTCATCAATCAATAAACACACAATGCTAACAGCTATAATGGAATGAATGGTTAAAGTCCCAGTTTTGAAATGAATGTTTTAAAAATGATCATATTTATCAGTAGTATATCCAGAATCCATTTTTTCAAAGATCAATTTTGTTTTATACTGTTTTGTTTTACTTGACAGTTAATATTCCACACAGGAATAACATTTTTTTCTCAAGAAAAGTCAGAATTGAATTTTTTAACTTAAATGTAATTTGAAGGCTAAATTATTCTTTAAAATTCAAGTGCTTTAATTTATTACTATAATTTATTTCAGAACCCATTCTGCTTATTTTTGCTTTTAAGGCTTACCTAGTTTTTGCTCAGTGGCCTGAATATCTGAAATTTGGCAAATACTCTGTCTAATTGAGGCTTTTAAATAAAAATATTTTTCCCCAATATTTGTGAAATTTTATGTTTTTTCCATTTTTCAGTTATAATATTGAGCCCTCAATTGTATTACTGAAGTACCTCCTGATAAGAACCATCCTATATTAACTTGAATTTTTGAAACAGGTTTACTCATAAGAGAGTCAATTGATTTTACTGTTCCTAATTGACAGTTTATGCTCTCATTTATTGCCTCTATGGTCTACAATCTGATTAATCATGTAAGATATGCTCTACTTAAGAAGTTGAAGACAGATATCTCAACTCATTATGAGTAATAACAAAATAAAGAATTTTTTAAAAATATTGTGTTACCGTATATAGCATTAAGAGCAAGGAAATATAAATCTCTGACTTTGCCTTCAATATATTTACAATTTTGCCAGCAAGGTAAGTACTAAGTATATAAAAGTTAAATAATAATAGAAAGATAAAAAAAAAATAAAACAAAACACTCAACAGTAGTAAATGTCATTTGATTAGTCAACAAGGGAGTGATATAGACAAAGCTGGCATTAGTTCAAAGGAAGATACACTTAAAAACAAAATACTTTAAGGATGATTATGCCCTGAAACTAAAAGTTATTTGCATGTCTAGATACTTTGAGGATAATGAAAGGCAATTTAGTCTAGCTAAAAGATAATACTAGCTTTTGTCTGGTAACTGGTAATGAAACAACTTAGCTTGAAATGTACAACTCATCCATAATTGATGTATGAGTATTCCAATCTTTCAACTTGTGAACTGAATTAGTTTTGGTTCATTAACACTACCCAGAAGTCATCTATTTTAACATGCATTTGGGTGATAGTATTTGAATTGTAAATACCTCCATTCATTTTTTTTCTTTCCTATCTTAGCTTATGTGTAAATCAATTTACTGGCAAGATAAAGAGAAGTTTCTTCTGCACCACACAGTCATGAGAGAGGTAGACTCAAACCATAACCACTTTATATGAACGCTTTAAAAATATTACAACAGTTATATTGAACATAAGAAATTAGTTAAACTCTTGTACAGTTGCGTATATGTAAACACATTTAAAGAGGATGTTTTCATATACTTGAACATAAGTGCAGTACTTGAGATTTAATCCAAAATATGAGATACACTAGACAATCCTTCCCATACCATAATGTACAGATTAGATCTATTGTTTTGTTTCAGGAAAAGCTATATGAAAGAGAGGAGGATATGTAGAAATTAAGGTCTACAGAGTTAAGTAACTTGTCTACAGATATGGAGCTATTGGATTATAAACTCAGCTCTCTGACTCCAAATTGAATGGTTTCTCAGTTATATCACTGTAGTATGTTGGTCTCTCTCAGAAGCAGATTCCCAGGTGGAGTAAGTTTGCAGGGAATATCTTAAAAGATCAGCATTTGTGAAGAGAAAGCAGGGTTGGTTAGATAAATCAATCTGTAATGCAAACCCAACAATAATTTTTTTTCCAAGATCATGGGGAACTTTGGAGCTGAAATGGACTATCAGAATTGCTCCATGTTGGGAAGGAATGGGTGGGCCTTTATAACCACATCTATTAGATCTGGACCGCTCAGCAAAGGTGTGATGTGACAGAGGGTTGGGGACTTGTAGTGACTGGTGAGGTGGAGGAGAAAAGTTGTTCTTTGCCACTGAGATGATGCCTAATTATTGACAGGTGAAGGATATCTCTGTCAGCACTCTATCCATCTGGAGCTGCAAATCTTTCCTGAAAGAGGATCCAGATGAAAAACTCTTGTATCCACTACAACCCTCCACCCTTGCACTGTCCAGCTTCATTTCTTTATATGTGGTCAGAATGTCCATCCTCTGCTTGTCTTGATGCCTTATCTAGCAGCATGACTTTGACACTTATTTCTGAGGAATCTGAGCCCCTGGTATCTTTGCTGTTTTCAGGCACCTGCCAGTCAAAATTAAATGAGGAAGTACATTATTTAAGTGTCATTTAAGAGTCACCCAAGTGGATTAACTGGTTCCACATATATTCTTTCCTGACTTCATTGTGGAAAAGTATCCTGATAACAATTATTGCTTCTGCCAAGATAGTGACTGCCTTCCAGCTTTACTGGTCCATAGATTCAGGAAGCCTGAAATACCCAGATGGCAGCATTAGCTTATAGTTTAATAGCACTCATGCTGTGGGGTATGGGTGCCAAGTTAGCTCTGCTCTTGCATAATAGCATCTCTAACCCAGAGTTAAAAGATTGGGAAACACAAATTCCCCAATTTACTCACTGAGAATGAAGGTAAATTATGCTACTCTTACTTCTACTATTGGTTCTATGACCTATATATTCTTTGTGTTGGAGACAGAGCACAGTTTAATGGTCTTTAATTCCAGGTATATGCTATATACTGGAATGGTGATGACGACATTTCAAAATTTTTTATTTTATTTTATTTAGTAATCTTTACACCCAACATGGGGATTGAACACATGACCACATGATCAAGAGTCACATACTCTTCTGACTGAGCCAGACCGGTGTCTATGGATAATGGTATTTTAAGCTCATGTTTCTCCTCTGAGCTAGGATTTTGATTATTTGTTTGACAGGCTATTCCAATACTCTAGCAGGCAGATTTTGGGCGGCATAGGGGGTAATATGACAGTAAACAGAATGATCATCAGCCCATTCTCATGTCTCCTTTACTGTAAAACGAGGTCTCATGACCAGAAAAGGAAAGGGGTCCAATACAGGCAACTTTCCACCAACTGACTAGTTGTTACCAAGGAATGGTACCTTATCAGGACACATCATCGATCTCTGTTAGCAGATTGAAGCTTTGCCAGCCCCGGTAGCTCTATCAGCCATAAGTAAGCAAGACCTTTTTCCTGTTTGTCTATACATAATCTCTGTCTCTGCCAATATGGTCACTTTGTTCATATAATTGTACCAGCAATAGGATGGTCAATGACAAAAGCAGAATTATTTCAACCAGTTGAGTGACTTTGTCTGTGTGGTTGATCGGTACCTCTTCCATGAAAAGTTATTTCTGATAGGCATTAACATATGGCACAAAAATCTTTATTCTCCCATTTGCACTTGTACCTCCATGATCTTCTACCCCAGACCTTTTTATCTCTGTTCTTCTGATTTGTCTCCTCTCAGGTTTCCGACCAAGGCATTCCCCACTGCATTTAAGTCAGGCTACTTCTTTTTCCACACAAAATGGATAACACTTGCACCTCCTGAAGATGTTTGGGAGCTTTTTGGTCAAATTTTTTCACAAGTTCATTTTACAGCAACTAATGTGTGAGGTTATAGTCCAGCTAGTGTTCATTTTTTGCTTGAACTCATATACCAGGTCAATATCTTTACAAGCTGAGCTTGGATTTTTTTTTTTTTCCTTCTTCATTACCTGGTAGCAAAAGATGATTCATATGGCTTTAAGATGAGCTGAGGTTGAAGCACAGTTGAAGCAAGAACAGAAGGCATGGGTTTCCTGCTCATGTTTGTACCCTCCAAGAGGTAATAAACTGGCTTGCACCCTCTTAGAACCTACCTCATGAACAGTAACTCTCTACCCATAGTCACATGGCCTATCTCTATCAGAACACAATAGCATGCCAGGACTTGTTTTAAACAATGCAGAGTAAAATTCTCCCCTGAAGGTGACATAGTTTTAATCTAATACCAGAAGCTGACCTTTTGATTTTCCTAGTGGAACTTGACAGACTTGCCATAAACTCCACATAGCACTGTTTCTTAACACTGATATTTCTTTTTTTTAATTTTTAAAATTTATTTTTGACAGAAAGAGAGAGACAGAGCGCAGCAGGGGAGGGCTAGAGAGAGAGGGAGGCACAGAATCCGAAGCAAGCTCCAGGCTCTGAGCTGTCAGCACAGAGCCCCACACAGGGATTGAATTCAGAAACCATGAAATCATGACCTGAGCCAAAGCCAGATGCCCAACTGACTGAGTCGCCCAGGCACCCCAACATTGACATTTCTAATCGCTCAGGATCTGCTGGGGTATATCACTTAAGTGGCTGGACATGTTCTCTAATCCATTTCTGTTCTAGGACCTATCAAAGCTGATAGGCTTTCATATCACACAGTGTATGGTGGGTGCGATATTCCCAGGCACGACATATACTAGCTGTGGAACCCAAAGAAACATAATAGGGGTTATGTTTCTTTTGTCATGGTGTGAGGTGCAAGATGCAATAATTTGTATTTGGTTCTGAATGGGATATTCCGGCCTCCCCTTAACCACTAAACACTTTGCTGTTGTGGCAGACATAAAAATTTGCAGTGGTTACACTCTACTTTCTCTTTTCTTTTCTTTTTTCTTTTATTTTCTTTTATCTTCTTTTCTTTTCTTTTTTTTCCCTTTCTTTCTTTTTTTATTTGGTGGGCATGAATACAGAGGGTCAGTACCAAGGTTCTCATGAGTACAGAGCCTGCCATTTGTTCAAGGGGCCACTGATTGGGGATGTATTAGATCCCACAACCATCTGGGATGAGCCACTTTTCAGCCACCATGTCTTCAAATTCATCTGCATTAAACTTAGGAAAGCCCAATTTCTTGGAAATGTGGGTCTTCTGGTGGCCAGGGAACTTGAACTTGGCCCCTGTCGGGGCTCAATCACCTGATTCTTGTTCTGCAGCTTGGTACTGATGGACATGATGACTTGGCCAATGTGGACCCTGGCCGCTGTACACTGGGGATTCCAAAAGCACCCCAAATACCTGCCTGGAGCCTGTCAGCTCCAGCACAGAACAACATCTTATTGATACAGATGACATGAAAGAGGTGGAGCTGCCCTCAGATGTGAAAACTGTCTTTGCCACAGCTTTTCACCATGTACTTATTGGCACAAATAGCCTCCAAGGCTTCAGAGGAGAGCTGCTCATATTCAGTTGACACCATGTGGCCACATAGTGGGAAGTCATCCACTTTTGCCTTCTTCGGCCCCAGGTCAAAAATGTGGATCTTGGCATCAGGGATATTTCTGCAGAAGCAGGACGTTGGATACAACTCGTTCTTACACTACTGGTAAAAACGGGAAAAGGCAGCAGCCCATGGTGACACCAAAAGTTTCAGTGGAAGGAAAAGAGTTTACTCTCTACTTTCTAGGTATTTTTCTAAGGTCTCCAATGTACTATAGCTTTTTTGATCACTTACCTAGTTAGCATGATGTCATTATAATGGATACACATAATTTTCTGTGGAACACCCCCAACTATACTATATTCTGACTATAGTATGACAAAGGTAAGGAGAATAAATGTATAATGTTGTTTGTTTATAAATATAGTTTCTGATCTTTTATGAGAGAAATAACAAACAATACAATTGCCAAATTTATAGCTACATACTAATTGAGCAATAGTGTTCCATGAATACTTTCATGTTTCTATACCTTCTGGGCTTCATAAGGCAGACATGTCTAGGAAGCTAGAGATTCTATTTTACTCTTCTGACTTACAGACATATCTCTCCCCAGAATATTTATTTGTCTATATTCAAACAATTGTACAAATCTAGGTATCTTTCACTACATTTTCCTCAATGTTCAATAATGTATATAATTGTCTATAAACAATATCCTTTTGGATAAGACTGGTGGTATCATTACCACATGGCTTCCATTTTTTCAACCATTCCCATTCTTATCTGGGAATCTACTTGTATAATCTCTTATGCCATCAGCTATGGCTTGTAAAAAGCAGCCAACACTGAGTTTCTTGGTAAATTCCCAGCTCAAACCAAGAACTGGACGCTTAGCTGACTGAGCCACCCAGGTGCCCCAATTAAGCATTCTACCTTACTCTACACGGGGATTTTTCTTTTCTTCTGCTTCTAGGAACCATCCTAGTAAGCGTCCCCACCATCTCTTTGATTTCTTGGGAGGTATGTAAATCCTATATATCAGGAGAATGCTCCCAATAGTTTCACTTGTCCAATCCCTTGGTTTTACTTGCTTAAGCAATTAGAACATAATTACCTTTGTGTTCCTTCATATCCTGCCAGGACATGTTGACTTGATCTTGCAGCTTCTTTGGAGTAGTCTTTTTCCTATGTTTTCAGAACTAACACATATTGGACTGGGTCATATTGCTGTAAATTAGTCTTAGTAAATACTAAATTTATACCTAGTCAACAGGAGAGGTGATGGCAGATCACAAGGAAGACTGTGTTGTCTTTTATTGTAGTGGTAGAGGCAGCAATCAGGGGAAGCAGAGAGAGGAGTTCTGAATTAACTTTCCTTAAGTATGGAGAGCAAACTGAGGGTTGATGGAGGGGAGGGGTGAGTGGGGAGATGGGCTAAATGGGTGACGAGCATTAAAGAGGGCACTTGTTGGGATGAGCACTGGGCATTTTATGTAAGTGCTGAAACACTAAATTCTACTCCTGAAACCAACACTATGTATCAACTAAAATGAATCTAAATAAAAATAAATCAATAGACAAACAAATAAAAAACAAAAGAAATTTTAAAAATAAGAAAGAGAGGACAGGTCACTTCCATAGGCTCAGAGTTCAGGAAAATCTAAGGATTCAACATTGTGTGAGATTAATCCAAATGATCCTATCCCATATATTCACTGTCCATTCTTTCTCAACCAAGGCCGTGGCTTTGGCATAACTGATCTGCCTTTACATTTCTTGGACCTTAGTAGTTCTTACATTTAAATTCTGATGCTGATAAGCAGCTTTCTCTGTTTTTCTCTTGAAGATTATGCTACCAAGGAGATCTTCTAGATTTCATAGGGGGTTTTCAGTTGCCTACTAATTAGTCAGCTTTTTGTAATTTTTTAAAAATCTAGAATATCAATGGAATTTAACAAAAGTCATACAATTCCATTGTCTTTAGAATTACTGTTTTATTCATACTTTTCAAACCTGATATGTCACACCCATTATAGCAAACTTCCACTGCTATATGATGCCAATTCATCAGAGAAAGTTTTAAGAATTCTATTGTGATAACTAAGTCAATAAAGTAGCACATCTCCATTACCAACCTCATAAATAAATTCCCTTCTGTTACTTTAAAATACATTAGTTTTCCTATAAAGAGAAGGTTACAGTAGAAACATTACTTTCCTAATTGTGAAAAATCAAATAATTGCCCTCATCTCCCACTTTAGTCTGCCATGGGCCTTTTGCTTTATAAGTGCCATGTGAAACTCTTAACTAACAACGGTTAACATGGCCTATAATTCTTTTCTGAATTATCCAGATACTTGTCTTAATTCCCTTATCCCCTCCAAGAATGTGGAGATGCAAACAAAGTAGAACGTGGACAATATCCCAGATATTTGCGAGTTGGTTTATATAGGGACTTGCCTCAATAGTTTAAGGTCTTGTCCTACTTAGAAAGATTCCAAGTCATAGGTTTATTGTCTTTGCTTATTTGTTTTTAACTTTCTTTATGCAAACAGTTATTTCAGTTTTTCTTCTCACCTATTGAAAAACCACGGAGGACCTTATTACAAATAATCACTTATTAATTATCTGTTTACTGTGGAAACTGAAGTCTTGGGCTTTGAATATATGTCATAAATTATAACTGTTAATATGAAAATGAACATAAAAGTACACTTTTAAAAATATTTCTAAAAATTTTTACATTTATCTATTTTTGAGAGACAGAGAGAGACAGAGCATGGGAAGGGGAGGGGTAGAAAAGGAGACACAGAATCTGAAGCAGACTCCAGGCTCTGAGCAAGCTGTCAGCACAGAACTCGATGCAGGGCTAGAAACCACAAACTACCGTGAGTTCATAACCTGAGCCGAAGTTGGATGCTTAACCAACAGCCATCCAGGGACCCCTCACTTTTAATAATATTTTAATAAAGTGATGCCCATATAGTATTTCCATTAAGGTGCTGTTTTTGTTACAATAGCATGGATAAAAAATTAGCTAATTACAAAACAAGTCATCATTTCTCTGTGGCACAGAGTCACTTTAAATAGATGATACAAGGTCAATATAAGGAAATGATTTATTTTGTTTTGTTCTTTTTTGAAGGATGACAAGTTATGAAACAAAAACTCCCCTAAATATAAAATTAAATTCTGAGAGCTTTTACTAAAGCTAAAACACAAAACCACATATGCACATGATATGCTTAAGTTTTGCCTTCAATTGTATGCTTTTCATATGACAATGCTACACCTTCTTAAATAGATAGCTCAAAGTGCCCTAATGTAAAAATTTTACACTGGCCTCACAAAGACTTCCATTTCAATCCAACATGGAGTAAGAGGAACCACATTTACTCTTTTGCATGAAACAACTAAAAATCAAAGCAATTATATATGTTACAATGACTTTCAAGATATTCTACATCATCTAACAATGGCTAGTGATCTCTAACATATGATAAATAAATGAGGTGTGCTCTGTGATTGTCACATCTTACTGCTGGAGGAATTTTCCAGGTTGTTTTTCTTGAGAGAGGAATCCAGTTAGAGTCCAGGGTCTTCCTGAGTTGAGAGTCCAAGGAAATTTGTGCTCAGGGTAACTGCCTAGAAAGACCTACATAAAGAAGGAAAACCTAGAGACCTTCAGAGAATCCATCTGAAATACTTGGCTGAGTAGAGATTAACTAATGCAGATGAGGAAAATACTAAAGACAAGAAAGAGAGAATTAAATAAAAAGTACATGGGACATCAAAAGAACTGGGGATATTGCCTGTTCCAAGCAGTCAGAGTAGAAAGCTTGATAACTTATGAAGCATTATTTAGCATGCTAATAAGCATTTAAATATTGCTTTGATCTTACATAACAAACCTTATATGCAAAACCTGAAGGGGGCAAACTGATTTCAAATGACACAACTTTGTTCAAGAACACAGTTCAATAACATTTTAATAATATGAAGAGATTCAGCATCTAGTATACACAATGTTGAACTGTCAAACAAAAATTTCCAAGTATGCAAAGAAATAGGGAAATACTATCTGTAATGAGGAGAAAGGTTAATCACTCTAAACTGAATTAGAAATGATAGTAAAGTTAGAGCAAAAAGACACTAAAAGAGTTATTATGCTTGTTTTTCATATGTTTAAGAAGGTAAAGAAAAAATTCAAGAAATAGAAGAGACAGAAAAAGACCTAAACTCAACTTCTAGAAATTCAGATCTGATATTTAAGATGAACATGCCCTGGATGTCATTAGTAGTAGATTAGACCATACAGAAAAGTGTTTAATGAACTCGGACAATAGCAATAGAACCTACTCAAAATGAAGCCAAGACAGAGAGAACAGAGTTTCAGTGAACTATGGGACAAATCGAGAAGTTAGGTATATATTATTTGAAGTGCCTGAATTAGAAGTGGAAAAATTATTTGAAGAGGTAATGACTGACATTTCCCCCCAAACTTGGTGACAACTATCCATCCACAGATGCAAGAAATTAAATGGATCTAAGCACAGAGAATACAACAGTGTACATTATAAGAAAATTATTTACCATAAGATAAAGAAAAAATATTAAAATTCCAAAAGGAATGAGACACATTACATACCAATGAACAAAGATAAAGATAATAGTAGTTTTTCTTTGTCAGAAACAATACAAGCTAGAAAAAAAATAGGGAAAAAAAACTTTAAAGTACTTAAAGAAAAGAATTTTCAATGTAGGTAACTTTACACATCAAAAGTATCTTTCAAAGCTACACTTTTACAGATATATATATAAGTGAATAATTGAACATTTATAGACCTACACTATAAGAGATGTTAACGAAAATTCTTTGGGGAGCCTGGGTGGCTCAGTCAGTTAAGAATCTGGCTCTTGGTTTCGGCTCAAGTCATGATCTCACAGCTTCGTGTGTTCAAGCCCCACATCGGGGTCTGTGCTGGCAATGAGGAATCTGCTTGGGGTTCACTCTCTCCCTCTCTTGCTGCCCCTCCGCCACTTATGCTCCCTCTGTCTCTCTCAAAATAAATAACTAAATTTTTTAAAAAAGTTCTTCAAGCAAAAGGGATGGATGGCAGATGAAAAGCTGGATGTACACAACAGGATAAAGAGAACTGGAAATGGTAGAAAGGCGGAATTTTTCTTATTTTTCAAAATACCTACAAACAGAATCATTTTTTTAAAGCAAATGCAATAGTAATATATTTTAGGGTAATAGGATAGAGGGAAGTAAAATGTAAGAAAATCATAGTACAAACTGTGAGAAGGATGAAATGGAAAAATACTATTATAAGACTCTTTTACTATACATTAAACAGCATAATATAATGTAAAAGTGTATTGTGATATGTTAAAGTTGTATACTATAAATCCTAAAGAAACCACTAATATAACAAATAAAGAGCTGTAGCTCACACATGAAAAAAGAGATCAGATAAAATAATAACTAAATAATTAATTCAATAGAGAACAGAAGAAAAGAGAAACAAAGAAGACATCAGAGGAAAATAGCAAGATGGTAAACTGACACTAAAACGTATCAATAATAATGTTAAAGACAAACGTTCTAAACACACCAATTAAAAAACAAAAATTTTCAGATTGACTGAAAAAGGATTCAATTTATCCTATGAGAAAATAATTTTAAATATAAAAAATACTTTAAGAATAAAATTAAGAAAAATACATGTAATCCTAACATTGATTAAGAGAGAGCTAAATTGGGGTACCTTGGTGGCTCAGTCATTTAAGGGTCTGACTCTTGATTTTGGCTCCATTCATGAGCTGGTGGTTCATAGAACCTAGCCCCATGTCAGGCTCTGTGCTGGTAATGTGAAGTATGCTTGGGATTCTCTCTCTCTCTCTCTGCTGCTCCCCTGCTCTTGCTCTGTGCTCGCTCGCTCTCAAAAGAATTTTTTTTAAAAAAAGAGAGAGGTGAAATGGTTCTATCAATATCAGACAAAGTATATTTCAGAGGAAAGAAAATTATCAGAAAGAAAGGAATTCATTTAATGAGAAAGTGGCAAACTGATCTAGAAAATTTAACAAACCTAAAAGTTTGTGTATCCAATAATAACATAACTTAGAAATACATGAAGCAAAAATGTATAGAATTTCAAGGAGAAATAGACAAATCTTCATGTACAAATCTACAAAACTTTAAAAAATCTTCTCTTTTTTTGAAAAATTTTTACATTTATATATTTTAGAAAGACCGAGTGAGACAATGCAAGTGAAGGAGGGGCAGAAAGAGAAGGGACACAGAATCTGAAATAGGCTACAGGCTCTGAGCAAATGTTCAGCACAGAGCCCAATGCAGGGCTTGGACCCATGAACTATGAGATCATAACCTGAGCCAAAGTTGTACACTCAACCAACTGAGCCACACAGGGACCCCTAGAAAATCTTCTCTTAATTGGGGCACCTAGGTGGCTCAGTCAGCTAAGCATCTGACTTCAGCTCAGGTCATGATCTCATGGTTTGTGATTTCGAGCTCATATCAGGCTCTCTGCTGTCAGCCTAGAGCCTACTTCAGATCCTCTGTCACCCTGTCTCTCTCTGTCCCTTGCATGCATACACCCTCTCTCTAAGATAAATAAACATTAAAAAATTTTTTAATCTTCTCTAATCAGCAAAATGATTAGACAAATAATCATAAGATATGCATTTGCACAACATTATAAGCCAAACTGAACTAACTGACATTTCTAAAATACTGGACAAAAACAGACCACACATTCTTTTCAAGTATACATGAAACATTTGCCTTAATAGGTCATATTCTGAATTATAAAACAACTGTCAATAAGTTTTAAATGATTCAAGCAATAGAAATATGCTTTTAAATTAAAATGGTATTAAATTAGAATGACAGACACATGTTTGGAACAGCCCCCAAATTATGGACTAAATAATGCACTTCTAAATGACCCATTCATCAGACAAGTAATTAAAATAGGAATTCAAAAGGGTTAGTATCCAAAATACATTAAAAAACTTAATAAAACTCCATACCCCCAAACAAATAATCCAATTAAAAAATGGGCAGATGACATGAACAGACATTTCTCCAAAGAAGACGTACAAATGGCCAACTGACACATGAAAAGATGCTCATCATCACTTACCATCACAGGAAAATAGATATCAAATTACAATGAGATATTGGAACGCCTGTGTGGCTCGGTCGGTCAGGCATCCTACTTCATTTCCGGTCATGATCTCACGGTTCATGACTTTGAGCCTCGAGTCAGACTCTGCGCTAACACCCCAGAGTCTAGTGGCTGCTTCAGATCCTGTCTCCTTCTCTCTCTTATGCCCCTCCCCTGCATGCTCTGTCTCTCTCTGTCTCTCAAAATATAAATAAACAAATAAATAAACATTAAAAAAAAAACCTACAATGAGATATCACTTCACACCTGTCAGAGTGGTTAAGATCAACAACACGAGAAACAACAGGTGTTGGTGAGGTCGTGGAGGAAAAGAAAGCCTAGTGGGACTGCAAACTGGTGTAGCCGCTCTGAAGAACAGTATGGATGTTCCTCAAAAAGTTAGAGCTACCTCATGATCCAGCAATGACACCACTGAGTATTTAAACAAGGAATCTTAATTCAAATGCTGTTTAGAGCAGCATTATGTACAATCACCAAGATATGGAAATAGCACAAATGTCCAGCAATTGATGAATGAATAAGGAAGTCGTGATACATACACACACACACACACACAATTCGGCCATAAAAATGAATTTTCCATTTGCAACAACATGGATAGAATTTGAGAGTGCAATACTAAGTGAAATAAGTCAGTCAGAGAAGGACAAATACCATATGATTTCACTCATATATGGGATTTAAGAAACAAAACAAACAAGCGAAGGGAAAAAATAAAAAGAGAAAGACAAATCAAGAAACAGACTGTTAGCTGAAATATTTGTGAGCTTTGGTTAGACACATATCTCTTAAATACACAAAAAGCATGACACATGAAAGATTAAAAAAAGAATAAATTGGACTTTTTCAAAATTGGGGAGTTTTATTTTGAGAAAGTATCTCCTAAGAGAATGAAAAGAGAAGCTGCAGATTTGGGGAAAAATACTTTCAAAAACATGTCTGATAAAATATTTTTAGTCAGAATATATAAAGAAACCTCCAAATTCAATAATTTAAAAAAAGCACAATTAATCCTGTAAAGATGAACAAGCTTCAAACAGACATTTTATTTCACCAAAGAAAATGCTTTATGGATTTTTATATGGATAGCATATAAAGGACACGTAAAGATGCTTATTCAACATTGTCAGTCATTAAGGGTTTTCTAATTAAAATGTAAATGACTCAACTACCTACTTACTTGAATGCCTAAAATCAGAAAGCCTGACCACCCAGTGCTGCGACAATTTCAATTCTAAAACATTGTTAGTCGAAATGGAGAGCATTACAAGCACTTTGTAAAAACAGCTCGGCAATTCTTTTAAAAATTAAAAATATGGGTGCCTGAGTGTCTCAGGTGGTTAAGCGTCTGACTTGGCTCAGGTCATGATCTCATGGTTCATGAGTTCAAGCCCCGCATTGGGTTCTGTGCTGACAGCTCAGAGCCTGGAGCCTGCTTGGGATTCTGGGTTTCACTTTCTCTCTGCCCCTCCCCTGCGCATGCTCTCTCTCTCTCTCTCTCTCTCTCTCTCTCTCTCTGTCTCTCAAAAAGAAATAAACATTAAAACATTTTTTTAAATTAAAAACACCCCTAGTCTGTGGTGCAGACATTCTAGTCTTTTGGATTCACTCAGAAAAACTGAAAACAGTGTCCATTAAATGACTTATACTCAAATGTTCTTAATACTTTGTATATAATAGCCCCAAACTGGAAACAACACAAATATTTGGTAACAGACTCTGGGTAGACATTTGTGGTATATCCATATGGTACACAATACTGCTTAGCAATACAAAGAGAGAGGAAAGAGAGAAAGAATTGATCAATGTAATTATATGGATATATCTTAAAATAAATATTTTTGCTGAAAGAGGCCAGAAAAAAGATACTGCACACTGTATGATTCCATTTATATAAAACTCTGGCAAATGCAAATTAATCAATGGGACGTGAAACAGATCAACAATCTCCTGAGGATACGAAGGGTGGTGGGAAGAGGTAAGAGGGACAGTTAACAAAGGAGCATGAGGAAAAGTTTGTGGGTAATGGATATACGCATTATCTTCATTGTGATGATTTTTTTTCCTATGGATATAAACCTATGTCAAAATTTCTCAAATTGTATTCATTAAACATGTGAAGCTTATTGTATGTTTATTATACCTCAGAGATAAACACAAGTATGTCTACATACTAGCTTTACTAGTCTACAGTTGAGTGACACTGAGCCGCTTGGTAATACATTCGAGGATCAACCTTTCTTCAGATATTAAGGGTACTATTTTGGAAGATAAAAATAAAATAATCGTTGTAAAACATTTATTACAGGCTAGACACATTTACATTTTGTGTAATAAATATTATAGAATTATAGATCTAAACAAGATGAGTCTTGTCAAAAGTAATATTTTACATCTCCCATTTAAAACTCTCCTGGGCACCTGGGTGGCTCAGTTGGTTGAGTACCTACTTCAGCTCAGGTCATGATCTCAGGGTTGGTGAGTTAGGGCCCCACATTGCTCTTTGCTGTCAGTATGGAGCCCGCTTCAGCTCCTGTGTCCCCCTTTCTCTCTGTCCCTCCTTCACTCCCTCTCTCTCTCTCTTAAAAATAAAAAATAAACATTTAAAAATCACTCTGTCTTTGCAGCACAAAATCCATCAGTGTGTTTCACATTATGATTCTCAATCATCTACTAGAATTCTCATGTTTTAGAAATATTACTTAAGACTAAACGCTTAAGAGAACTACCCCGTTACTAAAAGTATAAATAAGATTGATTACATGGCTATCTAAGGTCTGCATACACTTTGAACTATATTACTAAAATCATAGAGGCCAGGAAATGAAAAATGGTTTAACTTCTAACATTTGCCTCAATTTTCTTCTTCAGTTCATCATAGAGTTGTACAAGTATGGTCTGCTTAATTTCCTCCATACTTTGCCAGAGTGAATACATTTAATTAAATTCCTTTTACTTAATAAATGAAGACAGTATAGTGACTCATCTAAGAAATGAAGCCCTTGTACAAGTTCGATCATTAGTAGCAAGCTCTGGTCTCTGAATTAATCTGGTTTATGTCGCAACTTCATTTTGCCTGCCCTACTTAAGTTTTAGTTTTACAGGAAGAATAGGTCTAAACAAAGAAATGTTAAATACATTTCTGTGATTATTTTTCCTTGCCCCCCAATATATATGGGGAAAAATCACTAAATCATTAACAATCAAGTACATCTAAAGTATACAAAGGGAGGCATTATTAATATTAGTAATATTAGTACTGCTGCAGCTACTGTTACTACCACCACTATTACTGTTACTGTTACTATGACTATTACTATCACTATTACTATTATTTCTGAGAGATGGAGAATGGAAAAAATGGGACAAAGGGGAATAAGAAAAGAGGGGAAAAGAAGAAAAGGAAGAAAAAAGATAATTGCCCATCTCCACTATACTAACTTTTGTGTTGAGAAATTTTAATCTTCTATTCCACAAACAAAGGTAGCATTATGAGCACTTTAACAACCTTACATCTCTCTGGAGTTGCCAGATTTAACAAAGAAAAATACAGGACACCTAGGTAAATTTGAAATTAAGATAAACAATAAGTGATTTTTTCACATATGTATGTCTCATGCAATATTTGAGACATACTGAAAATTATTTGTTCTTTATCTAAAATTCAATTTAACTATGCATCCTGCATTTTATCTGGCAACTCTAGGCTTTACTTCTATATGTTTCACCTTTCAAATGATATGTGCCCCTAATAAATCATGTCAGGGTAACTTTTGTGACACATATAGTCCAGTTTTATAGAGGTGCAGATTTCCTATCATCAGCTAAGTATGGAAGCAAAACCTCCTACATTTTTTTGTTTGGCAAATAGCCAACTTGAAGGAATAAAAAACTAAAGAGGAACAGAAGTATAAGGTGCCGAACAGGGGAATATCTTCACAGAGATCATAATAACAAAGTACACTGGGTGAAAATGAAGGAAGTATGGCTTGGGATTTAAGGAGGCAGAACATGGAGCAAGGGATGGTAGAAATGCCTCAAACTGGTCCTGTAGCACACAGGACGATGGGTAAAATCAATAAATTAATGGAAAGGTAACTCTGCTTAATCAAACATTCTATTGAATCATAACATGTGTTCACTAACATTAGCATAAGTAAGTGCAGCCTTCTTTTAGACTAGCCAATTCGGACTCCAAGATCTTTTTCAATCTTATACTGTTACCAAATGTAAATATTTAAGAAATGGAAAATGTACTGATAATTCTGCTTGTGCTACAGAATATAATTCATTCACCCAAGCCTTAATGGTTGAGAATTATCTTTTCTTTGTTCTTTAAGTATAGCTTTTATCTCAGATCCGCACAATGACTACTCATTCAGCCAATTATTTTCAAATGTTATATGTGTTACTTGATCTTTAGTAGAAAGAGCAGTGAACTAAAAATCAGAAATCAGGATATTCATCTTCTCTTCTACTTTAAACTTGGCCAACAGTCAGCTCCTCCGTGATTCATTTTCTTACTAGGATAATAAAACCTCTGACTTATCTCATTAGATTCTTGACAAACTTAATTACTTTTTAGTGTGTTGGAGTATAGAATCAAAACGATTATTCCAGACTTATCTCAGACAGCAGGAGGACATAGGAGGTTAGTAGCCATTTTATGTCAGCTAGTAAAATAGTAGGTTTGTCAACAACAAAATGTTGAAATGAAGACTAGGTAGGGTAATCCTGTAATTTATTGTTCAAACTGGAAGATTTGAGTAGTAAAAGCATTATTCATAATAACTCTGGTCAGCAGAAATAAATGGGGATTATCCCAAATAACTGAGCTACGTGGTCACTCTAGATCTAGGGGCCTAGTCTTACATTTACATTTACAAAGACTATGCAGCATTTTTACTGAGATTACATTTTTGTTTTGTGTGATGGCGAAGAGGTGGAGTGAAAGAGATTTAGAGGTACACAGGGATTCCAAAAGAAAGGAAAACTATTCAGAGATAGACAGGTAAATGTAATTACAGAAAAATGGATTTCAAAAACCTAGAAAAGATCTGAAGAATTACATACCTGTAACTCTAAAAGAGAAGAAATATCTTCAAACATGTAATTGTCATATACTAGCAACATTTAAAACTAATGAAAAAGTAAAAAGTGTGGGTAACTTTGTAGTCATTTGAAAAGTGATACGTAAGTTGGAAATAAGTGATTTTATTTATTTGTTTGTTTATTTGTTTATTTTTTTTTTACTTTCTTTTCAAGAGCAAGGAAAACAGAGAATGAGCAGGGGAGGACAGAGAAAGAAGGAGACACAGCATCTGAAATAGGCTCTAGGCTCTCAGCTTGTCAGCACAGAGCCTGACTCAGGGCTAGAACTCATGAACCGCGAGATCATGACCTGAACTGAAGTTGGATACTCAACTGACTGAGCCACCCAGGCGCCCCTTGGTGATCATATTTATATTGCAGACTCCCTTATGAACCAAACATCATAATATTGACATACATATTTTTAAAGTTCTTTAAAGAGAAAAACTTTCAAAAATCTTCAAAAGATAATACACTTTGTAAGTGCATAAAAGAAGACACTACATTATAATAATGAAAAAGAATATTATCTTACATTATGTTATCTTATTTAATCAGTCTGAATAATGAAATAAATAAAATAAGCTATTTTATGGAATAGCTTAGAGAAATTAAGTAACCAATTAAACTCAAAAAACTAGTAAGTTGACAAAACTAAGAATCAACTTAATTCTCCTTGACACAAAATATTTAAACACTGTCAATAAAACCCCAAAACTAAACCTCAAATTATGATCAACATTTGAATGGATAAACAGATTATGCAAAATCATAAAATATAATCCTATACAGAATTGAGAATGAATGAAATACTGTGAAGTACTACAGCACCCAAAAATATGGCTGAATCTCTCAAAGCTAATATTGAACAAAAAAAGCCAGAGATAAATATAGTGTATGATCCTATTTATATAGGGTTCAAAAACAAACATCACTAAGTTGTAATGATGAACAATTCTTAATTAGGTGCTAAGAGTATATGGGGAAAAATAAGTGATAACCACAAAATTTAGAGTAATCAAGTTTTCTAGGAAGGAGGATTTATAGTTGTAAGCCTCTGAGGTGCTGGAAACATTCCTTACCTTTATGTAGGTTTTGAATATACAGTGTGTGCTTTGGGAAATTATTAAATTATATTTATGCTTTATGCACTTTTCTGTATGTATATTATATAATAATTCAAAGTTCTCTAGTTAGTAAAAAATTTATGGATACTTTTTGTCAATAATTTTTTAATTACTTGGAGATTTACATTTGTAGAAATATGTAATATGTCAGAACTGACTCTAAAAGAAATAGAAAACCCAAAGGAATCATAATCATTTAAGCAAAATAAATCTAAATTTTAGTGTTCCCTAAATGGCTTTATAGGATATTCTACTAAGTATTCAACAAGCAGATAAGTTAAATTTATACAAATTCCTTTAGAATAGAGAAAAATAAAAATACACTTCCAAAGTATTTTATGAGAATAATAAAACCTTAATTTTGAAACCAAGTAAGGACTAATAAAAAAGGAGGGGTTTACATATTTAGCCTGCTCCTGGACATATGGAATACCCCAAACAAAGAATTAGAAAATACAATTTTTTTTATTTTTATTTATTTCTAGGAGAGAGAGACAGCATGAGGAGGGGAGTGTCAGAGAGAGAGGGGGTCACAGACTGAAACAGGCTCCAGGCTCTGAGCTGGCAGTTAACACAGAGCCCGTCGTGGGGCTCGAACCCACAAACTGAGAGATCATGACCTAAGCGAAAGTCGGACGCTCAACCGACTAAGTCACCCAGGCGCCCCGAAAATACAGCAATTTTTAAAAAGATAATATACCATGAGAAAGTTTATTCCAGGAATGCAAGCTTAACCAAATATCAGAAAAAGACTGAAGTAATTAGCTACAATAACATTTAAAGAAGAAAAAACATATGATCATCTCCATAGTTGCAAACATAACATTTCACAAAATCCAAAATTTTATAGCTAAAAATATGTACAAACTAGAAATAATATAGAACTTCTTAACAAAATTCAACAAACAAGACATACAAAAGAATTTTTAAAATAAATAGACAAGAACTCCTTAAACAAAGTCAATAATGACATTAGAAATAATAATAAAATGCTGAAACTATTATCAAAAAGCAATCAAAACATGAATGCCTGGATTATCAATTCTTTTAAACAGTTTGAATGTGTATTGGTGTCTATACATATTAGCTAGGTAGAAAAAAATAGAAAGAGTATAAAAATAGGAAAATAATAAATAGTGTAAAAATGGGAAAGACAAAAAACTTGTCATATTTGCAAATGACCAGATTGTTTACATAGAAAATTTCTCCCCAATTATTTAAACATTATTTGAATTAGAAGACTTTGCAAGCTTGGTAGATTAAAAAAAACAGTAGTCAAAATAAATCTGTATATATAAGAAAATCAGATAAAATACACAATTACAGAAGAATGTTCACAAACCACAAAACACATGCAAGAATTACTTTTATATCTGTATACTAACAATGAAGGAAAAACACAAAAAACACAGTACCATTTGCATTCACTTTAGAGAAAATAGAAAATTTATAATAAACAACAAAATGTGGAATCTAGATGCTGAAAATTATAAAATGTTGATGAGAGAAATTGAAGAAGATGTCAATAAATAGACTTATCATGTCCCTAAAATTGAAGATTCAGGAAAGATATTGATTAACCTCAACTTGTTCTATAGATTTAATATAATTCCATTAAAATTTTATGGAGGTATTTTGTAAATATAAACACTTATTCTAAAGTGCATGTGACGAAGTATAGGTCCTAGAATAACTAAAATAATCTTGAAAAAGAGGGATAAAATGGAAGGATCACTCTACTTCACATGAAACTCTACTACATGCCTTAATAGATCAGGAAACTATGACATTGGTGTAGAAATGAGAACATACCAAAATGACACAAAATAAGAAATTCAATAATAAATCCATGCAAATATGTCCAACTAGATTTTAACTAAGATGCAAATGTAGTAAAAGAATAGCCTTTTGAATAAATGGTGGGAGCACCTGAACACACATAGGCCAGAAAGTGAATCTCATGCTTAATACAAATAGAGCCCAAAATGAATCATAAGTCTGAATGTAAAGCTATAAAATTTTGTTGAAGTTACTCATATATAAACGTATGGACCTTTGTACTTTATAGTATCCAGAGCTTTCCTGAGACATAGAACCAATAGAGATGGGGGGCCGAAGAAGAGGAATGAAGAGAGAAATACAGAGATTTATTTAATGGAATTAACTCACTTGATTGAGGAGGCTAACGAGTCCATGATATGTAGGACAAATCCACAGGCTGCAGGCACGAGTTGTAGCTTGAGGTTGAAGGTAGTGTGCAGTCTGAGTAGCCTCCTCTTGGGGGAGATCAGTTTTTTACTTAAGGCCTTCAACTAACCAGTTGATAATGGCCACACACCTGATGGATGGTAGTCTTCTTTACTCAAAATCTATTGATTAAATGTGAATGTCATAGAAAAAAAAAAACAACCACACATGCTTTCACAGCAACTCTAGAGACATTTGACCAAATATCTGGGAACTGTGACCTAGCCAGGTTGACACATAATATAAGCCACTACAATTTCCTTCCTAAAATTTAGTTTAGATGTCCAGACTAATAATGCTACTTACACACATGAAGAAATTGTAGAGTTTTATACTCACATAATCAAGCTTTCTATTCATCTCAGGGAAGGCTTCCGTGCAGGTCTAAAGTGGCTGGAAGTGGCAAGGAGGGACTACTCCCTTGAGATGTATTATGTTAGGAAATTGTGCTGGGGTGCAGATTCTCACACATGGTCCAGGCAAGTGGATGTATGATTGAAATTTCAGTGCCAAAGGAGGGAACATCTGGTCTTTTTAAACTGCTTACCCAGATCTGGAGCATAGGGAGAAATGGATGTGGTGGGTCTGAAAATTATCAGCATTCAAACATCAAAAATGGAGCCTTCCACTTTATCACAAATTTGTAGGGGGAAAAGGGAGAAAATCATCAAGATCAAGAACTCAGGCAGAGTTCTTAGACTTGACACCAACATCATGATCCATAACAAGAAAAATTGATAAATTGGACTGCATCAAAATTAAAAACTTTTGCTCCACAAAGCCCTGTTAATAGAATAAAAGGATAAGCTATAACTGGGAGAAAAAAATTGCAAACCACATATCTGACAGAGGACTAGTATTGAAAATATATAAACTCTTCAAAACTCCAGAGTAAAGCCAAAAATCCAACTATAAAATAGGTAGGAGATATGAAGAGACATTTCAGTGGAGAGACTGCAGATGATAAATAAGGGCATGAATAAATGTTCAACTCTCTTAGCCATTCGGGGAATGAAAACTAAAACCACACTGAGACATCACTATATTACTATTAGGATGGCTAAAATACAAAATGTTGTCAGCAGCAAATGCTGGTGCGGGTGCAGAGATACTGGAATCACTCGTCCTTTGATACTGGGAATAAAAAATGGTGCAGTCATCAGAAAAGTTTTGGCGGTTTCTTATAAAATTAAACACGCAACTGTTATAACCCCAGAGATTTATATAGTATGTGATTCTATTTATATAATATTCTTGAAATTACAGAATTATAAAAATGGAAGAACATGTAGTGGTTGGCCAAAGTTATGAATTAGACGAAGCTGGGAAACCGTGACATGGGGATCCTTTATGGTGAGGTATCTTGACTCCTCTTTATTTTAACTTTATCAATGTCAATATCTTGGTTATAATATCGCATTATAGTTTTGTATATAATGTTCCCATTAAGGATAATTTGGCAAAAAACACATGAAATCTTTATTATTTCAATATAATAGCATGTGAGGCCATAAACATCTCAACATAAAATGTTTAATTAAAATAAGTACATTTACAGTTGCTAAAAATAAAAATAAGTCCTAGACAAAGTTCAAAATCTTGAGAGAAAAAATAAAATATTCAAAATTTCAAAGTAGAACAAGTGGACAGTTATGTCACATTTTAAACAGGAAGACTCAATATTATAAATATTAGATACAAAATTATTTCCAATATGACTTTAGTAGATTTTTTTAATAAGATGTGATAAGCTGATTCTCAAATATGTATGAAATGCAAAGGGTAAACCATGTATTTCTCAAGATAAGGAAATATTTGGAAGGACTTAGCTCTGCCATTTACCAGTTTATAGATACAGATGTTTCTACTTTTAAGCTTAATGAAAGGGTCACAAGAATTTTTTTCATTATTGTTCCTTAAACTATGCTTACAGTACATCTTTTCATATATAAAATATATATTACACAATACTATTAAAGCATATAGTGAAATAAAAAATATATTGTACATAAATGTGCATGCATATACATAATTACATGTGCACACATATATGAAAATAAATAGCTCTGTGTGTTAGAATTTCTTGTGAATTTATTTTTGTTTGTATTTTCTAGTTTTCTACAGAAAATGTGTATTACTTGTGTGGTAAATGAATATTTTGTACTGAAAGAAGTTAAAATTTGAAATTTCTGTAATTGCTTTGAGAGAAATGCCAAAGTCTCTGTTTTGCCTAGGTCTCGAAGTGTAATTCCATCTCTTTTTAAATGCATTTATTTTTCTGCTAGTAAGCATTTAGACTCTTCACAGTAGTGTCATTGAATGACAAATTTTGTAACTGCTTCTCACCATTTGTTGAGGGACAAGATTGCTAGGGCTTGCCTTGCCTAAGGTCACATAGCAGATCTGTGTTCTAATGAGAATGAAACTCCAGTTCTTTAAATTTGACATGCATCTTTTTCCTAAAGCACCACTGCTTATTTTAGGTATGTATTTAGGAGAAAACCAAACTACTCATTAGGTCCAAGAGAATTATAAAAAGAGATTTCAAAAGAGAGCAAGCAAGGCTAGAGAAGAGTCTCTTAATAATCAGGCGGGAAGGCCGTTGAGGAGGAGGAACTTAAGTATGTCCTCATTAGAAGAGCTTTGAACTTTTTGAACCCTTAAACTAGCCATGAGCCCTCACCATGGACTTGACTTCTTCCTCACTGTGGCAACTAGAACATCCAAATTCTTCACTTGTGAAGAAGCCATTCAGGTTTAACAAGCTTTAGTCCCTCATCTGCACATTAACCCAGCCAATCCCAATTGACCTTATTTTAATCCTTGTTTTGCATAGAGGACCTACACAAAACTATACTTTTAAGCTTTCTCCCTTATGACTCTGTCCCTTTTCTCTTCCTTGGGGCATAATTCAGGCTCCTACCTAAATCCATGTTTCCAAATTGCAATTCTACTGGCCTAAATAAATGCTTGTTTGTTTAAAGTTTTAGTGAATTCTTTCTTGGTCAACAGAATCCGTCAAGGTCCAATGTCCTATTGTGAAATGCTGTTCAGCTGATAGAGGTATCTGGTCTTCACCCTGTCCCAGGGAACACTCCCAGATCTGCCCTTGCTTGGAATTCAGGTTTGCACTCTTCTCCAAGTTGCTCCAGAACCCTTGCTTGAAGCATCTTTTAAGAATTTTCTGATGGCTATCACTAACACAGAGCAAAGATTTATTAGTGGAGTAAAGTCTTCATCATCCTTCTGAATGTAAGACCATATTTATGCTCTATCTTTGCCGTGAGGAGTTGGTAACTAATCTCAACTCTCCTCTTCTTTCACCCATTCTGCCATTCCCCTTACCCATCTACCCAAGCATATTGCTGAATTTATTGTTTCTTGTTATTTGGGAACAGGGGATAATTAAACTCTTTCTGTTTATTGACTTTAGTTTGTTCTTCAGTCTGTTTATTCAATTTAGTTTAAAATATAGTAAGACATAGTGTAGACTTACAATCTGCGTAATTATTGTGATGTAGATGATGATTACAATTTTCTATTGCAAATACTTAGCATTTTGTGAATTCCTGGTTTTAAAGTATGGCAATTGATATTGATTTAAATAAAGCCATCTTTAAAAAATTCTCTATACAAAAAAATTCTCTATACATTTCCTACACAACTATATATATGTATTTTAAAATTTTTCATTACACAATATAGTAATTCATATTTTTATTAGAAACATTGGTTGTTTTCTTATGTACTTTTTTTGTTTTATTATTTTTTTCCTTTATAAAGCTCACCAATATCATTTCAGGTAGTAGTTATTTAGAAATGAATTTAGTTCTGAATTATGCTGAGAAATCTTCCGTTGTTATTTCGCTTTATCTTTGAGTACATTCCATCCTAGTTTGCTTGGGGGAAAATCAAACTGGGTCTCCAATCACCAGAGGCAGCCCTAAAATTATGAACAAACAATAAAATTGGCATTCCTCATTCCCATCAACATCATGCAGCTGTGTAGATAAATAAATCATGTGGAGTAAATGTTTCCGTTCCATCTATTTGGAGTATACTCTTATAGACTAGCCTTACTATGCAAAAATAGTTATTGCTGTCTTATATCTTCATTTTCATCAACATCATCATCATCATCATCAGCATCATCATCATCATCATATCTTATTCAGATGAGTTGATGAGGAAAACTCTAATGAGTTACAGGATTTGATATCATGCAAATGTACTTTTTCACTAGTTGATGAGTTTATTCTCATCTTTCGCTTAAGAATACAAACTCATAACAAGGGTGAATCAAGCCAATGCATATGTAATGATGTAGAGATAGTTCCATTCTATGTATGTGTGTATGCGTGCCTGCAGTTGTCTTGTCTTTTTTTCTATAACTCTCTTTTCAATAAAATATGCTGTGAGCTTTTTCTACTCGTAGACCAAAAAACCCCCAAAATCTGTAGCCTAATTATTGAAAAATCTTGACATTGTTTGAATTTTGATTTAAAATGACACTTGGAATGGATTTTGGAGAAATAATTTAAGAAAAATGTTTTATGCCTATGTAATCATCAACAGTAAGAATTTCCATTTGGCATGTTAAAGAACTATTGCGACATCTATATAAACAGATTGTAGTATATCTCATACCTTGATGTCTTAAGAATAATCGAAAATACTTTGAATACAAAAATCTTCTTATTAAAAGCACTAATATTACATATACTGTATGCAGATAAAATTTACATCAAAGCACTTCAAAATTGAGATGGTAGAGAGTCTGAATTAAATATATGGAGGAAGTTATCTTAAATAATAATCATTTCAAAGTAATAACCTGTCTAAGAATGGCAACTGTGTGCTTTTGCATTTGGTATTCAGCAAGTAGTNAAGGGGCAGGCAGAGTGCGAAGGAGAGAGAGAATCCCAATCAGGGATTGGGATTGTGTATGGTGTGAGAAATTGATCTAGTTTCATTCTTCTGCATGTTGCTGTCCAGTGCTCCCAGNAGTTTGCCTGTCAAAACTGCCAATGCTGACTGATAAATGTTCAAAAGACTCTACTGGAATATTGACAAACCCTCAACTTGTGTGTATTATGGAGATAAGAAGACTAAATTTATATTTACTCTAGGTCATAGCCCAGCCCTGAACTTCACAAAACATAAAAGCTTTGTTAATAATTTCTCAGGATGATGAGTATGATGTGTGTGAATGAAGATACATCCATATTCACACATGCACATGCACACACACAGACACCACTCCATCATTCTTATCACAGAAACATGTGGCACTGTATTAGTCAGGGTTTTATCAGAGAAACAGAAGCTGCAGGATATTTACATTAAGGTATTTATTGTGGAGGATAAACTTATGAGATTGTAGGGGCTGGAGAAGCAAGTCTGAAATCTATAGGGCAGGCCTCCAGGAAGGGTAGGCAGGAACACTTAGACTCCAGAATGTAAGTTGCTATCCATTGGTCAGATTTCTTAAGGAAAACTGCAGTTTAACTTGTAATTGATTGAATCACGCCCATGCAGTTTATCTAGAATAATTTCCTTTACTTGAAGTCAACTGATTATTTAATCATATCTACAAAATTTCTAAATTAGCATTTGATTAAATAACTGGGTTTTGAAACATAAAACTAACAAATACACACATAGTTCAATGATATGGGTGTGTCTTGCTGCCCTGAACACTGTCATAAATTCAAATATTTAAGGTAATCTCATTACGAATACATCCTTGTGTTGGCTTCAACTGCTGTATGTGTGAGTATGCTAGCCATCTAAAATTTTATTAGTGTCCAATGAACTCCACATCCTCTGTATTAAAAGCATTACAGTCAAAACTCTTGAATTTTCTCAATTTCCCTGTTGTGAGAATCCCTAATGTTATTTAATATTGAATTTTATTCAATATTATTTGAATACTGTGTTCATAAATCACTAAGTTTATACACTGACGTCTTTTCACTTTGTCTCCCTGTCTGTATATTTTACCACCATGCTTCGCATATTGCTCTACTCTGATGTGTTTAAAACATTAAATATAATAATTAATTATTAACCAGCACATGAAATAGTTTATATCTTTTTTTAAAGGTTATTTTAAGAGATAGAGCATGAGCAGGAGAAGGAAGGGGCAGGCAGAGTGCGAAGGAGAGAGAGAATCCCAATCAGGGATTGGGATTGTGTATGGTGTGAGAAATTGATCTAGTTTCATTCTTCTGCATGTTGCTGTCCAGTGCTCCCAGCATCATCTGTTAAAGAGGCTGTCTTTTTTCCATTGGATCCTCTTTCCTGCTTTGTCAAAGATTAGTTGGCCATACATTTATGGGTCCATTTCTGAGTTCTCTATTGGTCTATGTGTCTGTTTTTGTGCCAATACCATACTGTCTTGATGATTACAGCTATGTAGTAGAGGCTAAAGTCTGGGATGGTGTTGCCTTCCATTTTGTTTTTCTTCTTCAATATTACTTTGGCTATTAGAAGTCTTTTGTGGTTCCATACAAATTTTAGGATATTTTGTTCTATCTTTGAGAAGAATGCTGGTGCAATTTTGATTGAGATTGCATTGAATGTGTAGATTTCTTTGGGTAGTAATGACATTTTAACAAGATTTATTCTTCCTATCCGTAAGCATGGACTGTTTTTCCATTTCGTTGGGTCTTCTTCAATTTCATTCATAAGTTTTCTCTAGTTTTCATCATAGAGATCTCCTATACCTTAGGTTAGGTTTATTCCTAGGTATTTTAGGGATTTTTGTGCAATTGTGAATGGGATCAGTTTCTTGATTTCTCTTTCTGTTGCTTCATTACTGGTGTATAAAAATGCAACCAATTTCTGTATGTTGATATTGTACCCTGCAACTTTGCTGAATTCTTGGATCAGTTCTAGTAGGCTTCTGGTGGTGTCTGTTGGATTTTCTATGTAGAGTATCATGTCATCTGAGAAAAGCAAAAGTTTGACTTCTTTGCCAATTCTTATGCCTTTTATTTCCTTTTGTTGTGTGATTGCTGATGCTAGGATTTCCAACACTATGTTAAACAACAGTGGTGAGAGTGGACATCCCTGTCATGTTCTTGATTTCGGGGGGGAAAGCTCTCAGTTTTACCCCAATGAGGATGATGTTAACTCAGGGCTTCTCACAGATGACTTTTATGATGTTTAAGTAGGTTCCTTCTATCCCAACTTTCTTGAGGGTCTTTATTAAGAAGGGATGCTGTATTTTGTCAAATGCTTTTTCTGCATCTATCGACAGGATCATATGCTTTTTATCTTTTCTTTTGTTAATGTGATGTATCACATTGATTGATTTTCAAATATTGAATCAGCCCTGTAACCCAGGAATGAATCCCACTTGATCATGGTGGATAATTCTTTTTATGTGCTGTTGGATTCGATTTGCAAGTATCTTGTTGAGGATTTTTGCATCTGTATTCATCAAGGGTATTGGCCGGCAGTTCTCTTTGTTTGCTGGGTCTCTGTGTGGCTTGGGAATCAAAGTGATACTGGCTTCATAGAATGAGTCTGGAAGTTTTCCTTCGATTTCTAATTTTTGGAATAGCTTGAGAATAATGGGCATTAACTCTGATTTAAACGTCTGGCAAATTTCCCCAGGGAAGCGCTTGGGCCCAGGGCTCTTATTTGTTGGGAGGTTTTTGATAGCTGATTTGATTTCTTCACTAGTTATGGGTCTGTTCAGATTTTCTATCTCTTCCTGTGTGAATTTTGGTAGTTAGTGTGTGTTTAAGAACTTGTCCATTTCTTCTAAGTTGTCCAGTTTGTTGGCATATAATTTTCATAATATTCCTTGATAATTGCTTGTATTTTTGAGGGATTGGTTGTAATAAGTCCATTTTCATTCATGATTTTGTCTATTTTGGTGCTCTCTCTTTTCTTTTTGAGAAGCCTGGCTAGAGATCTGTCAATTTTGTTTATTTTTCAAAAAGCCAGCTCTTGGTTTCATTGATCTGTTCAACTGGTTTTTTTAGATTCTATATTGTTTATTTCTGCCCTGATTTTTATTATTCTCTTCTCCTACTGGGCTTGGTGTGTTCTTGTTGCTCTCCTCTAGTTCCTTCAGGTGAGCTGTTAGATTTTGTACTTGTGCTTTTTCTAATTTGTTGAAACAGGCCTGGAGTATAATGTGCTTTCCTCTTAGGACTGCCTTTGCCTTATCCCATAGAGTTTGCCTTGTTGTATTTTCATTTTCATGTGTTTCCATATATTTTTTAACTTCTTCTCTAATTGCCTGATTGGCCCATTCATTCTTTAGTAGGGTTTTCTTTAACCTCAATGTTTTTGGAGGTTTTCCAGACTTTTTCCTGTGGTTGATTTCGAATTTCATAGCATTGTGGTCTGAAAGTGTTCATGGTATGATCTCAATTCTTTTATATTTATTGAGGGCTGCTTTATGTCCCAGTATATGATCTATCTTGTGCACTTGAGAAAGTGAATTCCATGCCCTCAGGATGTAGAGTTCTAAATATATCTGTCAGATCCATCTGGTCCAATGTGTCATTTAAGTCCATTGTTTCTTTAGTGATTTTCTCTATAGTTGATCTATCCATTGCTGTAAGTGGAGTATTAAAGTCCCCTGCTATTAGCACATTCTTGTCCATAAGATTCTTTTTGTTTGTGATTAATTGTTGTATGTATTTAGGTGCTTCCGTATTCGATGCATAGACATTTATAATTGTTAGCTCTTCCTGATGGATAGACCCTGTAATTATTATATAATGCCCTTCTTCATCCCTTGTTACTGTCTTTACTTTAAAGTCCAGTTTGTCTGATATAAGTATAGCTACTCCAGCTTTCTTTTGACTTCCAGTAGCATGATAGATATTTCTGCATCCCTTTACTTTCAATCTGAAGGTGTCCTCTGGTCTAAAATAAGTTTCTTGTAGACAGCAAATAGATGCATTTTGTTTTTTTATCCATTCTGCTACCCTGTGTCTTTTGATTGGAGCATTTAGTCCAATTACATTCAGTGTTATTATTGAAAAATATGGATTTAGAGTCATTGTGTTCTTTGTAGGATTCATGCTTGTGGAGGTGTCTCTGGTACCTTGTGTTCCTTGCAACATTTCCCTCACAGAGTCCCCCTTAGGAGTTCTTGTAGGGCTGGTTTAGTGCTGATGAATTCTTTCAATTTTTGTTTATTTGGGAAGACTTTTATCTCTCCTTCTATTCTGAATGACAGGCTTGCTGGATAGAGGATTCTTGGCTGCATATTTTTTCTGTTCATCACATTGAAGATCTCCTGCCATTCCTTTCTGGCCTGCCAAGTTTCAGTAGATAGGTCTGTCATCACTCTGATAGGTTTCCCTTTGTATGTTAGGGCCCTTTTATCCTAGCTGCTTTCAGAATTCTCTCTTTGTCCTTGTATTTTGCCAGTTTCACTATGATATATCGTACAGAAGATTGCTTCAAGTTATGTCTGAAGAGAGTCCTCTGTGCCTCTGGTATTTCAATGTCTGTTTCCTTCCCCAGATTAGGGAAGTTCTCTGCTATAATTTGTTCAAAGACTCCTCCAGCGCCTTTCCCTCTTTCTTCCTCTACTGGAATTCCTATGATACAGATATTGTTCTGTTTGATTGTATCACTCAGCTCTCAAACTCTCCTTTCATGTTCCTGGATCAGTTTATCTCTCTTTTTCTTGGCTTCCTCTTTTTCTATAATTATGTCTTCTAATTCACCTATTCTCCTCTCTGCCTCTTCAATCCGTGCATTGGAAGTCTCCATTTTTTTATGCATCTCATTATAACATTTTTTAATTCATCACAACTATTTTTAAGCTCTGTAGTCTTTGTAGCAATAGTTTTGCTGATGTCTTCCATGCCTTTTTCAAGCCCAGTGATTAATTTTATGATTATTGTTCTAAATTATTGTTCAGTTATGTTGCTTATATCTGTTTTGAGAAGTTCTTTAGCTGTCATTTCTTCCTGGAATTTATTTGGAGGAGAGTTCTTCTGTTTTGTCATTTTGGCTAGCTTTCTGTGTCTTGTCAGTTTTAAGAGCTTGTTATGCACTCTGCACCTTCGAGTACTGCTATATTAAAGAAGGCTCTTTGACTGACAAGGGCCTGTCAATTCAGGAAGTGTTCTTAGAATGGTGTCTCTTGGTTTCTCTTGTTGAGACTTTGGTTATTTTATTTCCCTACTCATAGTGGTGTTTGGGACTCTCCACCATGTGTACTTTGGCTTGTTTCTTTAGGTAGCCCTATAAGGTTGTTTTCTCAGCGGACTCTGTCTCCTTATCCTTTTCTTTCCTAACTCCTGCGATTCTGTAAGGGTTCCTATTGCTTCAGGTCTTCTCCTTTTGAGAAATAGGGGTGAGCAAAATGTATGATGCTCCTTACTTCTCTGCCATCTTGCCGCCCTTGGAAATTTTTCTTATTATCATAATTATATTTACTAGCAATGGTATCATGTATGCAATAGTCAGGGTACTCCAGAAAAACAGAACCAGTAGGGGGATATATACTTATAATATACAGAAACAGATTTATTATGAAGTATTGGCTCACATGGTTATGGAGACTGAGAAGTTCCATGATCTGTCATCTGTGAGCTGGAGATCCAGAGAGCTTATAGTATAGTTTGAAAGGCTGAGAGTCAGAGAGCCAATGGTACAACAGCAAATCTGAATCTCAAGGTTGAAAACCAAGAGCACCAAGGGCAGAAGATTGCTGTTATAGCTCACGCAGTTAGACAAAGTGAATTCAACCATCCTTCACATTTATGTTCTATTAGATCCTGAATGGATTATTTGATGTCCACCCACATTGAGAAGGACCATCTGCTTCATTCAGTTCACTGATTCAAATGCTAATCTCTTCCGGAATCACTCTCAGAAACATTGTTTAATCAACTACCTGGGCATCCCCTGGCTCAGTCAAGTTAGCATATAAAATTAACCAACTCAATAAATTTATGTAATTATTGCATGAGATAGGTGTAAATAAGTTTTCAGAGTGAAATACAAAAAGTAGTAGTCTTGAAATTTTATTGCAGTCTCAGTCAGAAGATTTCAAAGAATGTGAGACTACACAATTAGAAATGTACTATATTGGATCTTAATTTATCAACTAGTCATGATTGATAATGGAGTCCAGAGGAAGAGTTTAGGAAAGTGTCTAATTAAAAGCAATGGTAAATATACTCGGGAAATATACACTACAGACCTTCAAATCACAGGATCAATTTAAAAAATCACTAACACTTGTAATAGTATGGAAATTCTAGGCTCTGCAAAAAGACAAGAGAGAATCAATTTAAATATTGAACAGTGGAAGACAATTTATCATTATTTATAGGTTATTCACATATTGATTGAACAAGTATTTCCTAAGGATGTGTCATGTCTTTAGGAGCACCTAAAGATTTTCCTGAGAAAGTGACATTAATGAATAGAATTAAAAAATTGACAAAAATTATTTTGGGGAATAGCAGGACAAAGTGTGTTTCAACAAACAGCAAAGGTAAAAGAAGAGAGAAAATAGAATGTATATGGCTGTGGGAGTATTTGTAATATAAGATTTTTTGTGTTAGTTGTATTTGGAAGATAATTCTCCCAGATCACTTGCATTTTTGAACAGTTGCTTTTTTCAGTACTGAGAGCTTTTGTTTTGGACTATTTCATCTAGGATGTTTGTATAGCAAAAAGTCTTGGAAGATGGAAATGGTAGCCCCTCCTGAACAGAAGACAGGTCTGTTTGCTATTATATATAATAAAGATAATATCTCCTTTTGGGACAAATTTTGGATGTGTTTGCTTGCAGCCCACTATAAAATTTTTAAAAAAGGAATTTCCCAAGATTGAGGTTCCTCAACTGTTGTTCTAGCTTGTTCAGGCTGCCATAACAAAATACTACAGACTAAAGGTATTAAATAATAGGGATTTATTTCTCCCCATTCTCTTAGTTGGGAATCCCAAGATCAAGATGCCACCAAGGAAGGTCATCCCCAAACTTCTTCTCTTTGCTTGTAGTCGCCTTCTATCTCTCTATGTGTTTGCATGATGTCTTCTTTGGAGACATGTCTGGCAGGGAAGGAAAATCAAAACCTATAAAAAAGGAGGACTAATCCTTTCTCATAGTACTTGATAATAAGTGCCTGATTACACACACACACACACACACACACACAAATATAAAATATATCAGATATATATGTTTTCATCTCTATCTCTGGTTAAAGCTATGGATATCAGGTATAAATTTAGATATATGTATATCTGATACCTGATTATATAGAGGCCTTCCAGAATATCAAGGCTCAGAGTTAATCACTACTTTGGTGTGTTGGGTAGTAGGGAAAGCAGTCAGTTCAGCTTTGATGAGCACAGTCTAGTTGAGGACCTATGAAACTGCTCTATCCCTGCAAATATGCCTACTTCATTGGTGAGCTAATTGAGCAAATAATGACATGATGTAGAAAAAAAAAACCCCTGATATCCACAGGTGAGTTAATCTTTTTATCTATTTATTGAAAATGTTCTTTGCAACTTAGACTTATGTTAAAAAAAATTGGACTTAAAACTTATCACACTCCAGGCCCTCTCTGAGAGATCTGTCCATGTAACTCTCAGAACTCCTTGTTATCTCATATATGCTTTTCCCCAAGTCCCTGAATATCTCCCAATTAGTCACCACTCACAAATGAGATTATATCTCCTTCCAAGCATCTCCACCAGAAATCTCCTTTCTGGGAAGAGAGATGCTTCTTCTAGGAAAAATTAACCACAAAACCTACCTCCTTAAGTTCCCTCCCTTTGAAGAATTTCCTTCTCTGCTTTTCCTTCGAGGTCCCATGTTCCTGTAACTGTAGTGCTATAGCAGTCTCCTTCCAGCATATTATTTGTTAACCAGACTTGCTCATTTTCTCCTTAGTGAATTAGTCATGGGGGAATTCCCATGAGAATGAGATGGGGATTGGGGAAGTGGGCAGAGAAGCAGGAGCAGGTGCATTGTGAGTATAGATCACATTCAAGTACAATTTGCCATGCCTTCAGTTCCGGCAAGAAGCAAGTCCTCCAGATGCCACTTTCACCAAATGATAGTCGGCTACTGGTCATTTTTGAGTTAACTATGACCAACAATTCCAAAAACATCCAATTATTGGCATCTTAGTTCACTTGGTCACTTGGTATGCAATCATGTAGTTTCTAGTAGAGACTAAAAGTAAACCAAGCCTGTTTTCTGAAAGGAGAGTGATATTGACAAGTAAATTTCTCCAAATCTTAAAAGGATTCTCCATGATCTGTCTATCCTAGGTTAGCTTTTTTTTTTCTTTTTCCTTATAGGGCCATATGGTAGATACTTTAGATATGTGGCCTTCTGGTCTTAGTCAAAACAGCTGAATTTGGCCATTGTAGAACACACAAAAGTAGTCAAAGTCAATATGTAAGTAAATGGACATGGTAATGTTCCAATACAACTTCATGAAATTAGAGAGATGCCCCACAGCCTGTGGTTTATTCAATCAGGCCCTTATCTGCCCTGATTCCATAGAGCATTCCACTCTTCCACAAAATCTTAAGCAACTTTGGATCTTCTGGTTCATAGAGCCAAGTACAGAGATGGTAGCATTGTGACTTGGAGAAGACCAAGAGAGTTCTCTTGCCTTAGACTTTACTCAAAGCTGGTAGCCATTGAGATTATTTAACAAATGGTTTAGAACCAAATGTTTTGTCCCAAACCCAAAGGGGCCTTATAAATCTTTGTGCATCTTTCTTAGGTCTAATGAGTATATTTCACTTTAGAGTGGATTTTCCAAATACCCGGAACATTAGAAACACTGAAAGTTTACAAAGTTGTCAGACCTGTTTGTTCATGGGATTTATTTTATATGTCATGGCATAAGTTTGTATTATAAGTCAACTGAAACTTCCTATTTATTAAGCTATTATGGCATTATTGATATAGTAGACCATGGGTTGGCAATTTTTTTCTCTAAAGCACCAGAGAATAAATATCTTAGGGTTTGTGGGTCACATTTAGTTTCTGTCACATGGTTTTGTGTGTGTGTGTGTGTGTGTGTGTGTGTGTGTGTAACCCTTTACAAATATGAAAATCATACTTAACTTACAGGCCCTACAAAACTAGTAGGCTGAATTTGGTTAATAGACCATAGTTTACCAATCCCTTCAATAGCCCAGTTTCATTTACTTTGAGATTTGGGGATGATCAGGTCTCTGTAAAATAGAATTATTGCATGGATCACTACAGTTGATTTAGCTCTAAAACATAAGAACAAAGATACAATGCTATCTCAGTTGACTGAATGCAAACTATTGGTGTTCTTTCCCTTGTGGTAATAGAAACAAGTGTAACAGAGACAAAGGTCCTTGATGATTTCCTACCATAAAGACACAACAGGAAGAATAGACAACACTACTGCAATTAGCTTTTGTTTACATTCTTAATAACCAACTGTCATTCTCCAGGATACATCTGTCTTCTGCACAAACGGGAGTCAAGTGAGGAAAGGGATAGGAATCATGTCCTTGACATCTTTCAAATCTTTGATGCCAGTGCTACACTCTGTAACACCCCCCCCACCCATTATTACTTTTGATTTATTATTTTGGAAGGAAAGAAGAATCATAGGGATTCCTAATTGACACTTCTTGTCCCAACATCTCTAATTCTGTAGGGATTCTGATCATTGTTGATTCAATCCATTTATCCTCAGACATCCATAAGACCACATTATCTTTGTGGTCCACAGTGATATTGTGGATCCTCCAAAATTAGCATTACTTCAGAATTAGTACTCAGTCATCTTCAAATAGTATGGGCATTTTACTTAATATACAGTAAACTCAGAAAATAGCCACAAGAAGGTTAGAAAAGAAATTTTCAGTATATTTTTACTATATTAGCGGAGTTTCCTTACCCACGTGTACCCAGAGTACTTCAACAGACTTGGATTTTATGATCTGATACAAGTTTGGGAATTGGGTACCTGGGCATGGCTATTGTGGTGGCTCCCATCAGGTCTTTGATTGGCCCACGTGAAATATGTCCAGAAACTTTCTGAGTAGCCATAAAATGTATTGCTAAGGACACCATGATCAATAAGTAACCACCAAAGATTGATCTGGTTCAGACCATTCTGGTGCTGAGTAAATAAATATATATTCATCCTATAAATTAGAGCTGCCTCTTGAATGCTTCCAGCATCACTATCGAAAATAAATATCCATTTCATTAGTAGTATTTCCCATTACTCTCTTGGTCTACATAAATTAGCCATTATACACATCTCAACAATTTCTTCTTATCTGATTTATATGTTTCTGAAAATCATGGTGAAAAGACTTTCTCATGGACTTTTATCATGAGGTAGGGGGTGGGTGTGCAGGTAGATTGACCCACAATATCTCTGAAATTATTTTCCCCTCTCTGATTCAGTATTATAAAAATACCTTCCCACACCTATTCTCCAGATTTATGATGATACAATTTAGCAAAATCTTGTAATACTTTTGATTAGTAACCCTGTCATGTAGTTTTAACTTGGTAATTGATCTCTTGAAACATACTGAGATCTAATTAACATTATAAGTTGAAAGCCAATGAGCACCGTACTGGGAGGGACAAATGAGGAGAAATTACTTTGTTCTGCAAGGTAACTAACTGTCTCAGGGAAATACATTATGGGATCTTTAAGCAAGGCAGGCATGGCCTCTGCAGGTTGAAGAAAAGGTTGCTGATTCTCATGGATGGAAGTGTCTGCGGGATTGCTACTTAGTATCCTGCTAGTCTGCAACTAAGCCCAGAATAACATTGCTGGAGTCATAATTATGTGAACACTGCATATTTACTTAGCCAAAATTACGGAATACATATTCTAGAAGGATGAGAGAAGAATGTAAGAAAAGTCAACCTCCATCTTTTCTGGTATAAATTTAATAATGTCTACATCTGAAATGTGGAAAATAATATGATAATATTATAAGCATGGTTATTAGAAATAAGGAGAAAATACAGAGGAAACAGCTAAAAGAGTTGAAATTGATAGTCTCTGAGGAATAGAAATCCAGGGTAAGGAAGATAATCCATTGATTTGAGTTGTAAGTGCTGTGACACTATTTGACTGTTTAAAACCAGGTATGTATGCCATATTAACACAAATTAAAAATATATGTGTATATGTGTGCGTGTGTGTGCATGCATGTGCGTGCATGTGTGTGTGTAAATACATTAATTTTCCAGGACTGTCTAAGAAAATACCACAGACTAGGTTCTGTTAAACAGCATCACTTTATTTCCCTAGAGTTTTGAAGGTGGTAGTCCGAGATCAAGGTATCACCAGATTTAGAATCTTGTGAGGTTTCTCTCTTTGACTGGAAAATGGCACCCTCTCCTTATATTCTCAGTCTTTTCTTTCCATGATGGCTTTTTGTACATCTGATTTTCCTCTTTGTGTAAGGACAACAGTCAGATTGGATTAGGGGTTACCCTAATGTCATCTTTTTACTTTAATTAACCTCTTTAAAGGTAAAGTGTGATCTCTAAAATACAGCCACATTCTGAAGTACTTGGAGGTCCTGGGCTTCAGTATATGAATCTTGAGAGACAATCCAGTCCATAATATGTATTAGATTATCACATAATTATTATATATAATATATATATATATTATGTGTGAGTATAGGTATCTATATCTCCTCTCTCTCTCTCACTGAGAGAGAGAGAGAGAGAGAGAGAGAGGCTTTAAACCATGGGAACCTTCAATGCTAATCCCAATTTTGCCATGGTTTTAAGAAAGTTATCTAATTTTCAATTATTTGCTTTTTGTCTATAAATACAAGTATCAGTGGGTTACATACCATGCCTTTTATGAAGCTCCTGGCCACAGTAACCATGCATAGTAAGCTCTCTGAGCACTCACTGGACTTTGCAGAAGCTGATAATACACATGAATTCATGCTGCCACACATTCAACATTTATTGTATATTAGTTATATTTCAGGCACTTTTCTTACAAAGAGCATATGAATATAAAGTATTGCTAAGGCTTCAGCAGTTTATATTTAATGAAGGAAACACAAATGTAAACAAAAAGTGAAACACAAACTTGTGATTGCTATGAGGGAAACCTGCGCAACACACCAAGAATGTGTAAGTGTGCAGGAGGTCAATTCTACCTGTTGGGACGGGAAGAGGAGGCAGACTCAATAAAAGTTTTATAACAGAGGTGATGTGTAACTTGGTGCTTCATTGTCAAATAAGAGTTTACATGGGGCACTGGGTGGTTCAGTAGGTTAAGCATCAGACTTCAGCTCAGGTCATGATCTCAGGGCTCATGGGTTGGAGCTGTGCTGACAGTTCCAAGTGTGGAGCCTGATTCCATTTCTGTGTCTCCCTCTCTCTCTCTCTGCCTCTCATGCACTTGTGCTCTTTCTCTGGCTCTCAAAAATAAATAAATGTTAAAAACTTAACTCAAAATGGAACAAAAGACCTAAATGTAAATACTAAAACTATTAAACTCTTAGAAAAAAAGGGTATGGGAAATAAAAAAGAAGAAATAAATAAATAAATAATAGGAGTTTACAATAGAAAAGAATTGTATTCTTCATAGTGCAAAACAGCAAAACAAAACAAATGAGGAATAATAAGAATGGGCCATTCAGAGAAATAAAAAGAATGTATTTAACTGGAATAGAGAGCACAGGGGGCTGTCAAGAGATTACACTGTACCAAGTACATTTTGTTGGCATTATTTTATTTTTTACTGATAACATCACCATGAATAAGTACTCTTATTTTCTCCATGTTATGAATGAGAAAAATAAGTTTATAAAGGTGAAATCCATTGCTCAGTGTCACCCTTATAACAAGGGACAGACCCTACAACTGAATCCAAGCACCTTATTTTTTTTTCTTTAAGTCAAGTTCATTGTGTTTACTAACTGATTTGGTAGTGATTAGAACTTAATGGCTATCTTCCTAATACATTATGAGGCCAGGATGATATAAGTAAAACATCCTTCACATCTAAGACTATTCATCTTTTCTGGAAACATTTGTTAATATGGGTAGCTGTCAAAATATTTAAAGGTTTCATGCACACAAGAAGCCAACCAAACTAGGCCCATAAAACTTGGTTGCATTCATTAAGGACCATTTGTTATGTTAAAAGTTGTGCTGTTGACTATTAAAATAACTATTAATTAGCCTCTAAATGTTATACCTATTCTATAGCTTATAGGAACGGAACATCCACATTCCCTGTTCTTTATGTCTCTTTCTGAGCTAAATAAACAGAATCTCTGACTGTTCTGATTTTTATCTCTCCCTGAGACAAATACACACAATGCATGCATATTTTATTTATCTCTGCATTCCCTGAGACTCATGACCTGTGTAGGAGAGTGACAACTCGGTATCAGGGCCACCAGAATTTCATCTCTATAGAGGGCACCATCCAATTTTAGTGGTGCAAAGGCAGTGGGGTGACGGTTCCACTGGGAAGGTAATAATAGAAATTATAGGTTATATAGATTTTTGCACAAAAGTGCTAAAAATGTCAGCTTCAGTATGAAAGCAATTTATTTGTTATTTTAATAGTGACCGTTTCCCAATCTTTTTGAAAAAGGCAGTAATTTCACCTCTTAAAAATGATTTGGAGGAACAAGAACAAAATCAGACAAAAGAAGACAATAGCATACGTATTAAGGTCTAAAAGTTTGGAAATTAACAATGAGAATCTCTTTCTCCAATCTCTTAATTATATTTTTAACTTCTATTCCATTGTCATTGTAGAGTAGCTTTGAAGAAGTTCTAAGAGTTTTAGGCTTCAGATTAATAACATTTCAGATAATTAACAGAAGAACAAAGTAGCTTAATAGCTTTGGAGGCATGAAGCCTATAGAAAGAAAAAAAACCTTTTTAGTTGAAATTGCCTTGGGGTCACATTAGTGTTTAATCAATGTGTGAAGGTTCATGGTAATATGGTAAGGCTAACTCATTCAACAGGCAGAGATTCTGCTTTAGAAATACATATTTCAATAGCAGATAATGCTTTAAAAGTTTGATAGCAATTTCCAGGAGCTTCCATTATTCCAAAACTAGAGACATGGATTATAACACAGTGAAAATTAATCTTACTTTAATGAACCTACCATAAGAGTCAATTAATTTGGAATCTTAGGCTCTGTAATTGAGCCTAAAACAAACAAACAAACAAACCTTTATCCACCTAGATACGTAATACCATAAACTTTAGTTTCACACAAAAAATGAAATAATACTCATATTTAAAGCAACTGACCAACCCTGCCATACTGTCCCTAAGGGGAAGGAAGTGGATTCCTTCTCAGGTCTCTGTATCAGTACCTTTATAGCTTCAGAAACGACAGTGAGGCAGGCATGCTGATACACATATAATACACTCCCTTCTGCTCCCCAAGTGATTTGATGACTGGATTGCTTAGAAACATTTAAAGACCTTTCTTTCCACTCAACCTTGGTGCCAGTCATTTGGGGATTTTACATCCTCCTCTGTCCCCCTCTCTCACATGTCCATTGTGGCCTCTTGTACCAACGAGGGATGTCATTGTAACTGTAATTACTATGTCCCAAAGCACTTAGCAGTAACAGATTCATTACGTCTTTACTTGTTCACTATAGTTGTTCACTGTTTATCTTCCCTACTGGAACGTAAGCTTCCAGAGAGAAGAAAGCTTTCTCTTCCATTGTTTGTTTGCCTTTTTGTTTGTTTTTGGACTGATGAATTGTTAGTACCTGGGAGAAATCCTAGTATATAGTAGGTACTCAATCCATTTTTATAGAATGAATAAAGTTTAAATAAATAAATGGATTTAGATCTTTGTTTGACCCAATATCTTTTACAAAAGTCATGGCCATTGATTATGTCTGTCCTTCCTGGCATGAAAGTAAATATTCTTGTGAAATCTGGGTCTGGAAATGTCCTTTTTGCACATGGAGCAAATTCTATGTCTTATAAACAGCACCTTGAATCTGATCAGAGCACCATATAATAGCTGTCTTATCCTCTTTCCAATATTGAGGCCCATGTTCCTCCCTGACTTTTCTAATTAGATTGTCTGCCTAAAGCTTCTTCATGCCTCTAACTGCTTCCACTCACCCTAGCTACTACCCCATATGCACCTGAGGGATAAGAATCCGGAAGTTCGTCTTAATTCCAGCCAGTGGTTTGGGACATCTAACACTCTTGCCTGGTCCCTGAGGCTGTTGATTTCCCAAGAATGATCTTAATTTTGGCCTTATGGTAAATAAATGCTCTTGTCAATGATCTGGTCTTTCACCTTACATTAAATGTTACTGCTGCCCAGAATGCTCAACTTCAAGCTTTTTGGTCATTGATAACCTTGCTTACAGATTAGATTTGAATTCCCACATGCTGGTTTGTGTTTGGTCGATGGGCTTTCATTCTTAGAGTCTGGCTTAAATCCTCTGGAAACACAAGCAGTTTGACACAGCTGCATTTTGCTATTTATCGGCCATGATGCCATCAGAAAAAAAAGTTGCATCTGAGGGTTAAGAACAGCCTGTCCTGGGTAAAGATAAAATAAGCAATATTCTATATAGTATGATTTAAAGGATGCAATAGGAAATGAATTTGATCCTTCAATCTACCCCGTTAAAAACACACCTTGACTAAAATAGTAAATATTACTTATTTCTGTGATTAGCATGAGTATATGTATACATCTCTTACCACAAAACTATAAGAAGTTAGTATATTAAAACTCATCTCTGATCATGTTTTGTTCTTGGTTAGAAATCTTTCTTTTAAAAAAATCAACTGAGTAAATTTAAAGATCTAATTGGCTTTATTTAATGATTCATGATTGGACAGCATACTATCTAGCAAATGAAAGAAAAACTATGAAAAATAGAGCACTTTTGGGCAGAAGAAGCTGGGGCAAACAAGTTATTCTAGCAAAGAACGGACTGTTTCAGGTGAGGCCAAATTTTATGGCCAGAAAACCTCGTACCTTCTCTTCACCTTTCTTTTTGCAGTCACCCAATTAGACACAAATACCTATGTAAATCATAGTACATTTACACCTTCACGTTCTTATGATTATCTAATTTATATCTGTCTCCAGTCACAGAGAGCCTGCAGCACACATCCATGCAAGGAATTTAGAGCGTTTTATTTCAGTTTAGAAGATTTACTACTAGAGTGTGCTGAAAAGCTAACTGACCCATGGCTTGAATAAATTAATGCTACAATCCCTGCAAGCAAATCCATGAACTACGCCACCTTAATAGGGATGGTTTATGCCTAAAAAGGAACATCTCTAACAACCTCTGTCTGTGGTGATCATTTTCCTTGGGCCTTGAAAGCCTAGATGGCTGGTGTATAATTAGGCAGTGCCTCTTTAAAAAAAGAAAAGTTTATTTATTTATTTTGAGAGAGAGAGACAGGGTGAGCAAGTGAGGAGCAGAGACAAAGGGGAGAGAGAGAGAGACAGAGAGACAGAGAGACAGAGAGAGAGAGACCCAAGCAGGCTCCGCACCATCCCTAGTGTGAAGCCCGACACAGGGCTTGAACCCATGAACTGAGAGATGCTAATCTGAGGGAAAATCAAGTGTCAGATGCTTAACCATCGTAAGCCACGCAGGATCCTCAATTAGGCAACACCCTTAAGATACTTGATTGTGTTCTTAACTGTTTATAAACAAACTGAGACATCTCATTGGTCAATGTTCCTGAATTTACATTATTGAGTTAGAAATGTTCATAATTCAAGATTTCCTTCAAAGAGTGGATTGATTTAGGCAAGGTCACTTTCCTTTTGGGGACAGTAGGAGTCTATCAGGCAGATTTCCTTGCTCATGTTGACCAGGAAATTCCAGACTGACTGGTTAAGAATACATTCCTGGGAGAAGTTGAAATTGCCATTAGCTTAAGTATTAAGTCTTGGTTTGGTGATGTGGGCCTTACCCAGTGACTCCATTTTGGTTCTGTTGTCTCTTTTTTTAACACCTTCAATGACCTTCTGTTGCTCATCAATTGAAGTCCAATCTCTTTAAATCCTTGTAGAGCATTCTACCCATCTGTGCCATTCTCCTGCTCTTCATTTATGAGATACCCTAGGCAACCTGTAACATCCCCTCTCTCTATATACAACCAGAGTATGACTGCTCTCATTTTTTTTGCCCCTACTCTCCACTAAGTCTGGCAGACTCTCCTTTCAATCTCTATATAACCTTCCAAACTTGGATAAAATATCAGGTTTTGGGATGAAAGACCTAGAAGTAAAACTATCTTTGTCCAATTTTGGCTCACGTTGTGATCTCACGGTTCCTGGGTTTGAGCCTCAGGTTGGGCTCTGTGCTGACAGCTCAGAGTCTGGAGCCTGCTTCAAATTCTGTGTCTCCCTCTCTTTGCCCCAGCCCCACTTGTGCCCTGTCTCTCCAAAATAAATGAATATTTTAAAAAATAAAAAAAGCTATCTCTGTCACTTAATACTTGTGTGAGTGTTAGCAAGTATTACTTCATTTGAATTTCTTTTTAAATCTTTATTTATTTAATGAACTGAGCCACCCAGTCACCTCTTTTTTTTTTTTTAAATCTTTAAATGGATTAAATAATACTTATAGGGTTGGTGCAAAATGAATAATATAGATAAGGTAGGTAGCTCAATGCCTGATATAAATATCCACTACCCAACTTCCTAAATTTCAAGCATTCTTTGCTTCTCTTCGTTAAAGTAATGTCGAGGAAAGAGCATTGCCTTTGGGTACAAAAAGTATTGCCATAATTCTTGGCTTTGGTATGTACCTGATGTGTGCCTCAGACAAGTGCTTACATTATGTATGTTCATTTACTTATGTATGGAAAGTGGGAGTCAGTACTTCATATTATCTAACTTAACACTGAATGTTCCTTTTCTCTCTATCTTTGAACATTCAGTAGCACTTTGTTCATACATTTCTTACAATATTTGAAAGGTTCTTCTTTGTGAACTTATCTTGGTATACTAAAAATGTCTTACCTTTCTTTAGGGTAAGCACTGAGTCATTTTTATTTATCTTAATAGTTTTTTTTAATATATGTTATAGATATTTTTGTGTACCTATACATATATGAGATGAGTAATACATAGCAATTATGAATAGGCTTTTCCTAGAGTTACTTTATCAGAGTAGGGGAGAGTGTCTAAAGCTCTGGCCAGAAGAGTGAACAAATTAAGTCCTAATGAAAAGAGACCGGGGGTGGGGAAGGATGGTGTTGCCACAAGGGAACTCTATGGGGAGTTTAGAGGCACAGTGTGTTGAAGGACAAAAACAGCACAGGAGAAGAATGTGGCGAAGAGTAAGATACACAATAGAAAAAGACCTCGCACTTTCCTTGTCCTTAGCTAGCTGAAGCATTAGCCCTTTCTTCCCCTACTCTACCCTCCACCAAAACATCTTTGCTCTTTTGCTCAATTTCAAAGTGCTAGTTTGTGTCACGGGTTGAGATTCCCCAAAGCGGATCCTGAGACGAGGATTGACAAGTGGGACATTTATTCAGAAAATGCTGACAGGTAGTAGGTAAAGCAGGACAGGGAAGGATATGAAATGGAAACTCTAAATGAGGTCCCATCGCAGGCAAAGTCACGCAAAGGGTGGCTTCAGCCTGATCTTACATGCAGTTTCTGAAATGTAAGTTATGCCTCACTGATCTGATCTCAGGTGAGGAAGATATAAATTCCCAGGTGGTTCCTGATCTTTGTACAACACAGGCAAAGGAGGTTATCATAACCTAAGGGCAGTTCTCTGGAAAAGAATTGCACATGCTGAGTTTTGGAAATAAAAGGACAAAATGTGACCATCGCCCTGCTCCTGCTCCTATCCATACCCCATATACAAGGGAAAAAAGACATCCAAAGCTCTCTGAGCAGAGCACCAACACTGTACGTATACCAGCGAAGATAAGCAAGAGGTGGGGGACCATTACCACTTACAGTCTGCTGTGGAAGGTAGAATTCTTAAATGCTTCCCTTTGGCTCCTCCCTCATGACTACTTTGAGAATTTGAATGGATAGCATCCATGACCAGAAACACTAAAGAGATGACTAGGGAACTCTAAGGAGGAATGCCTTAGAAATAGAAATAAAGTTAGGTTTTATTAAGCTTAGGTAATTCAGATGGTCACTATTTTACTTAGCTTTGAAATCTGGCATTTTATAATCAGCTTTCCGGGGATGCTGGGACACTTACTTTGAATGTATGCTTCACAGCCGTAAGATTGTATTCAACATGTGACCTCTTCAGGTGCATAAATAAGCCATAGTTCTTGGTTTGAATTATCAATGCAACTTTCAAAGTTCTTAATTTATTTTAAGGAACAGAGGTCTGAGTATGTTTCCACTCCATGCACCCAGTTCCTATATTCTTCCTCCATTACTTACAAGTAAGGATACACTGTGTGTGGAAGTGGGAGCTAACTGTGTTAGTACCCTCAACAGTAGAACGAGCCCTGGTGAGTTAACACAAACAGGAATGCTCCAGAGAAACGAAAGTTAGCTGTGTTGCGGGTCTTTTCTCTGTGCTTTAATTTTGAAGCAGAGCATTAGCCTTGACATTTTTCAGTTGATAGGTATTTTCTAGATATTCTTTGGGGATTTCAAAGTAGGCTAAAAGACTTTTTGAAGGATGGGGAAATGAAGCTTTTGTATTTGTTATTTCCATTGCAGCTATTACTGAGAAAATTAGCTCCATATCAAGAGAATAGAACAAACAACACAAGATTACTTTCCTGGGTCTCAAAACAGACTTCTGACAATATGTTATACGCTGTATCAGACCTCACCCCCTGTAAGTTTCATTTTTTAAAAATTGTAGTTGCCAAAATTAGCTAGAAAAATGACATAATAACATTAGTTTTCACAAAAACACGTGATGTTGAAGATCAGCTAAACACACTCCTTCATTAAGGCAGGCAGATCTCAAAATGATGTAGCTTATAAATCTCAAAAGCTGGGTGTTTTCGTGAGAACAAAAGGACAAACTCTTTAAAAAAATCAGTGCCATATATTATGAAAAGCCAAGATATACAATTGTCCTGGAACAGTTAGACTCAGCTTAAGCAGAGTGAATCCTCCTAGCACCGGAAAATGAAAGATAAGACCATGCATGAACCAAAAAACTTTACATGTCTTAGCCCTTGGCTAAAAATTCCACATAAATTATACAAAAAGATCCCCATGTGGACCGATCATTTCCAAGTCAAGTAAAAGGAAATGGTTTCTCCCTTTATGCTTACGACTTTGGGACACAGTTTCAACCCTCAGTTACTTCTGTATCCTTTTTGCTTAGCAAATTGTATGGGAAATCACACTTGTCAGACATTAGCAAAGGAAAATATTCTCCTTCACTGTAAAGAGCTCACAGCACAAAGCCATATAGGTAGAGAGATTGCAGAATCCATCTCATTTCCTCCCTAGAGGAGGAGTATATAGGTGTGAAGACATTTATAATTCTTATTTTATGAGATTTTCAGGTGCATATATATTTATAATTGTCATGTTTTCTTGATATATTGACACTCTTATCTTTATGACATGTCCCTCTTTTTTTCTCTAGCAGTATTTCTCTCAAGAAACTCAAGTCTATTTTCTGTGATAGTCGCTTCAGTTATTTTATAGATTCTATATGTAGAATATATATATTTTTTCTATCATTTCAACCTATTCGGTGTTTGAATATAACATGTATATTTGTAGATGGCATATAGGAAAGTTATGCTTTTTATCTAATCTAATAATCTCTGCTTTTTGATTAAAATGACTAGTCCACTCACATTTAATGTAATTATTGATATGGTTGGGTTTACATCTGCCATTCTAGTATTAATTTTGTATAGATCTCCTGTTTTTTAGCTCTCTGTTTTTTCATTACTGCCTCATTTGGTGTTAAATAAATGTGCTGTGCTAATTCCTCCGTAGATGTTTTAAACTATATTTTTGAATTATATACTTTGAATTGTTTATTATTTTGGCAATTTTACAGATTACAAAAACACATTTGATTTTTATGTTCATTTTTTCTTTTTCTATCAGCTCCTTCTGTACTGTGTTCTTTTGTGTTAGACAAATATTTTTGAGCACCACTGTAGTTTTTCTGTTGATTTAAAGTATTTTTGAATTATTTAACAATAAAGAAAAATACTTAAGAAAACATAGAAATTGTAGAGTTTAAATTGAAGTAGCCAAAAAAAAAATCCATTAGAATTGCTGAACAGCAGATATAAGACAGCGGGGGAGTAAATCAGTGACTTTGATTTGATCAACAGTTGTTATCTAACTGAAGAAAAATGAACAGAGCAACATTAAACATAGTAAGGTGCATGTAATGTAAGTCTTAGAAAGAAAGAAAGGGAAAGAAAAATATTTGAATATGTCTTCCCTGTAAATTTCATAAATTTGATGAAAAAGGTTAATGTATAGATAGATAGAATCTCAGCAAATCTTATGCAGTATAAATCCGAAGAGAATCATATCTAGGCTCATTTTTACAGAGGTAATTTTAGAATACGAGTTTGCATATCTTTTGTTAAATTTATTGCTAATTAATTTTTTGATGATGTTCTAAATGGAATTATTTTCCTGATTTTGTTCCTGAATTGTTCATTGCTAGTGTATAAAAACAGGAATTTTATGTATTTATATTTTACTAATGACTTTACTGAACTGACTTATTAATTTTAAGAGTGGTGTGTGTGTGTGTGTGTGTGTATTCCTCAGCATCTTTTGTAGGTAAGATTATATCATCTGCAAATAGAAATATTTTTAGTTCTTCCATTCCAATCTGGAAACCTTTATTTCTTTTTTTTCTTTTTTTGCCAAACTGCACACCATTTTACTTCTAGTTTTCTATATCTCATTAGTTTTTTTTCATTCTGTTTCTCCTTTACTTTTTTCTTTTCTTTTCCTGAGAGACGGAGGGGGGGGAGAGAGAGAGATAGAGAGAGAGAGAGATAACAGGGGAGGTGCAGAGGGAGAGGGAGAGAGAGAATCTTAAGCAGGCTCCATGATCAACATGAGATCATGACCTGAACTAAAATCAAGAGTAGGAAGCTTAACTGACTGAGCCACCTAGGCACCCCATCTCCTCTACTGTTTTCTTTTGCATTTCATGAATATCTTCTACTGTAAAATTTTAATTATTTAATGATTTTTATATGTTTTTTGTGTTATCTTCTTTGTGGTTGTTCTATGGCTTACCATATACAACTTAACATCAGAATCTACTTCAGATTTATACTAACTCTGTACCCATGCCAATATTGTTATACATAGTACATTCATATATATTAAAAATCTAATGACAGATTGTCAGAATTATTACTTTACATAATTTTAGCCTTTTAAGGATGATGAGAGAAGAAATAGCAAGTACTTATTTACAGAGTCTATTATATTAAACTTCTTAATTACCATCTCTGCCTCTCCTCATTTGTTCCTATTCTCACTTCATTACAACTATTTTCCCATTCACCTAGTTTGCTCTTTTATTTCATATTTCGGTTAAATTCCAACTTAAAATTATTTTCTGTACAAATGAATAGGTAAAATCATGTCACCTAGGAATAAAAAATAACTGCACACGTGAAGATATCAAGTCATTTCATTTGATAACATCTTTGAAATATTATAAAATAATTATACATAAAGTAGCTATGAAATAATAATGCATTATTATATTCAAAGCCAACATCTAACATAATTTAGCTTAATTTAGCTTAATACTAATTTAGCTTAATACTAATTTAGCTTACATAAATTAGTACTCTGGGGCACAATCCCACTGAAGGAGAGACCCAAGACAAGGAATTGGTATTAGTCTCATTTTTGTATGTATTCAATTGAGCACTTTATATAAACCATTATAGTCAATTCTGCACACTTCCCTTTCAGAGCAGTAAGATTAGTAAATATTACAAAAAGATGGTAAATTATTTCCTATAATAAGGTGTTCTAGGGACATATATGGAACTAATACAGAAAAGATCATGTTTCTAATAATTTAAATAAATGGCAACAATGAAGAAAATCTGGATCTCTTCTTCCATCCCTAAAAAGATAGAAGTCAAACTAAAGGAGGAAGCTATGGGGTCCAAGTTTCAGTTCAAAAAGATAGAGGGTGTCTTTAACCTATAAAGATAAATATTAGATGAGATAATTGGTTTCTAGCACTAGAGGTATTTAAGCAAGGATTAATTGAAAAATTAATTAAAATTTGCAGAATAATTAAAGAACCAAAGCAAAAGCTAAACAACCTATCTTTGAAAAACATCAGAACTAGGGGCACCTGGGGGACACAATCACACACAGTTAAGAGTCCAGCTTCAGCTCAGTTCAGATCTCACAGTTCATGAGTTTGAGCCCTGCACTGGGCTGTTTGCTGTGAACACAGAGCCCGCATCAGGTCCTCTGTCACCTCTCTCTCTCACAAAGATAAATAAACATTAAAAAAACCACACCAGAATTAGAACAGGTGATGAATCTGGGTAGCAGTCCCTTCATAGCTGCTTTCCACTTGTGGAACACTGCTCAAGATTCAAAAGCCCTTAAAAAGAGTCTCTTTGGTATTTGATTTACATATTTATGTGAGCACATTTTGGTCACTTTAACTGACAGTCTCCAAGACGTCAGGCCATGAGGGAAGGACATTTTCCCAAAGGAAAATTAAGAGTTCTATTACAAAATCTAGAGGTTGGATACAAAACAAAACGAAACAAAACAAAACATTATATGCCTTCTGCAACAGGAACATTTTATAGGTATTTTATAGGTACATCAACCAACAGAGTGATATAGAGATTTTATGTTAGTTCAGTTATTCTCTGTGATATTACTTCATCTGGTAATATTGCTATTGCAATTTGTTTCTGTCTTAATTATTGACAGCAAAACATTATAGATAAAATGTTTAGCATTTTGTTTGAGGTCAGTCTATTGGAAAGAATGCATTTTTTCCCCCTCTTAATGTTTCTTCTCATGTGGAAGCATCTCCACTATAGTATGACTTCTGGTATTTTCATCCCTTTATCTGATCTATGAAGCTGGAAGGAGAAATTAGCATGTGTGAGTCAGTTATTTTCTCTTCCCTTTCTCTCCATGGAGTGAACTGCTTAGAGGAAGAGAGCATTCTTCTTTTTGCCATAATTTTTTCAGAACCAAGCCCCTGTCTTGCCCTTACTTTAACAAAACACAGGTCTTAGATGGTCTTAGCCACGTGCAAGTCTAAAAGAAGCAAATGTCAGTTTGTGTCCCTTTATCAAACATGTGGGGTCTTACAGTAAAGTCTTTCAACTTGATCTTGAACTTCACAAGCTCTACTTTCCCTAAGCAGAAGTGGCTGAGATAAATATTTGGCTTTGGGAGAAAGTTATCCTATTAAACATTAGAAGTATATCAATATTTGTTGTGATTAAGTAACATTACAGTTACATGGGAAGTAGACATTTTAAACTGTTAGTGGTGTAATGAATTGAATTTTGTGTTCCTCCTCTCAAATTCATACGTCGAAGCTCTAACCCTTATTGTGGCTGTATTTGGAGATGAGGATCCTGAGGAAGTTGCTAAGTAAGGTTAAACAAGTCATGAGGTTGAGGCCGTGATCTGATAGGATTGGATAGGATTGGTATCCTGATAAGAGGCTCTCTCTGTCTCTTTCTGTCTCTCTCTCTCTATTCCCCTGCACATGTACCAATGAAAGGGAAAATGAGGACATCACTTAAAGAGAAGGCATCATCCTTCTACAAACCAGAAGAGAATCTTCATCAGAAACCAACTCAGTTAAGCTGTGATTTGGGACTTATAGCCTCCAGAATTGTGAGAGAATACATTTCTTTTGTTTAAGCCATCCAGTCAATGGTTGCCAAATCCAAAACCCCCCAAAATGAGAAAAACAAAAACAAAAACACAATAATAACAACAAAAAACCCCTTATATCCAATAGCTTTCAGTGTCTAGGAAGTGTTTAAAATGTTTTCTTCCTCAGCTCTGTCTCAATGCTTGTCTAATGAAAAACAGGATTTTAGATAAAAGTTTTGTAACCAAATAACAAATTCTAGGAGTGAGAATGAAAATTTATAATAAAGAACTTCAGACAAACCAAAATTAAGAAACTCAGGACACATTTTGTTCATAATAGTTTTTTTCTTAGGTGGATGTGTGTCTGTATGTGTGTGTGGATGTGCGTGTGTGTGGATATGAAGTTGACATCTGAATTATAATTGCTTAGAATCACTTTTGACCAGGTAGCAGTTATGATGTTTTCATTACTGGTACATGGACAGGTTTAGTCATTGCTGCATATTCTGCTCTTATAGAAAATTATGTGCAATGTTGTTACAATACATGTTAAGATTAATTACCATTTAAAATACCTTTAAAGAGGGGCACCTGAGTGGCTCAGTCATTTGGGTGACTTCAGCTCAGGACATGATCTCACAATTTATGGGTTTGAGCCCTGGTGTCAGGCTTTGCACTGATAGCGTGGAGCCTGCTTCAGATTCTCGGTCTCTGTCTCTTTCTGTCCCTCTCCTGCTCTCTCTCTCTCTCTCAAAAATGAATAAACATTAAAAAAATTTAAAAAATAAAGTAAAATATCTTTAAAGAATTGCTCCATGATTTGGCAGTAAATGAAAAGTTACTATGTATTCAGGAAGGCATGAAAAGTGATCAATGGGGAGTAAAGTTGATACTCGCAGAACATTTACCATTAGAGAAATGGCTATAGTTCCTCATTTTCTTGCCATCAACAACCCAATGTTTATAGGATCTTAGAAAGAAAGATGCTCTCAGGAAGCTGTTTAACTTTCATTGTTGAGATTGGTAGTGGAATATTGCTCACATCAGTGCAGCTCAGTGAGGGCAGGTCCCATCGCCAAATGCCCTGAATAGATGAAAAGTTAATGTGCCTGTTTTGTGTGTCAACTAAGACTACTGTTAAAACACTGAGCCATTATTTAATTGGTAGAGTTTTTTTCCTTAATGATGGTATAAATGGTAAAATAATGGTCCATCTTACAATTAATGGTTTAAGATAGATGAATTACAATGAAATGAAATCCACCAAAGCATTATGTGGTTCAAATGTTTCTCTCTTGGTGATGGTTTGCTATTTGTAGTGTTATTTGTGACTATATTCTTTTTGGGAAGAACCATGACATTGCTATTGCATTTTAAATTTGATTCCTACTTAACCATATATATTTCTCATATGAAAAAATGATCTGTGAACAGTCAGTACATTTTTGCAAGGTTAAACCAAGTCCTGAGGACATGTCAATTTATTCTTGTGATTTCTTCATTCAAAAAGATATTTTGGATAATTTCATGTTTGAATTGGTTCCATAAATATAACTGCCACCAAATAGGTCATATGTACTATTGCTTCAGGCTGTTAAACCTGCAGTTCATTTGTTGTGTGAGTCTCAATATCTGATCTGTCTTTGTTACAGAGCTCATTCAGACATATGTTCATTTAGGTGCGTTCTAACAGTTGCAATCCAGTATACTCTTAGTGGGATGCTGGGAAACAGTTTAACTTGGCAATGAAAGGTAATCAAGAGATAGTCCAACTGTTGGTTGCACTGTTATAAGGATATTGGATCATCTAGAGCAATCTTCTATTTCTACAAAGATGAAAAAACAGATCTGTTTCATTTCAAAATGTGTTTAGAGGGCAGACCCCTGCCCGACACACACACACACAGCCAAAGAGACACAAGAAAGAAAGCTCTGCTGGGGGTGCCTGGGTGGCTCAGTCAGTTAACTGTCCAACTTTGCCTCAGGTCATGATCTCATGGCTCATGAGTTCAAACCTTGCATTGAGCTCTGTGTTGATAGCGTGGAGCCTGCTTTAGATTCTGTCTCCCTCTCTCTATGCACCTTCTGCATTCTCTCTCTCTCTCTCTCAAAAATAAATTAAATTAAATTAAAAACTTTAAAACAAAGGAAAGAAGGCTCTCCAGGAAATATCTATGACCTCAATTGTGGTGATGGTATCACACGTATTTGCATATGTCCAAACTCATCAAATTATACACATTAAATATGTGCAGTTCTTTGTATATCAATTATATATCAATAAATCTATTTAAAAGGACCTATTATTTTCTTCTGTTTTAATATACAGAGAGCGTAAGCTGATCATTTTTGTTAAATTAATGTTATTTTTTTTAGTTGTATGGAATATTCATTCTGCCCTCCACTTGAATAAATCCGTTAGAGTACAATCTTAGTTGAGTTTTGAAACGTCAGTGACTGAGAGTGTACTAAGAAACAGAAGTCTATTTTTGGAGGCCTTTTTCCTTGTTAAACATAAAAAAAGGAACTTGGCAGTCTGCGCAGGCCTTGATTAAATACAGCTCAGATTCAATAAGGAAAGAAAACCTTTACTTGATGAAATTCTTCTATAAAGGTATTTCCTTTCTTGGATTACTAAAGAATTGTGATTTTATTTTTCAGCCATAGAGTTAGGATGTAATTTGATTCCTTTGGGAACTACTGTGATCCTCTCAGTGAATTCTATAATATCTTCGGAAATTTTATTTTCTTTAAAAACTGAAGGTGAAGCAAAAGAATTAATTAAGACATTATAATTTATTGTCTGACTAAATTTTTAGGGGTAACATTTCTTTTTTGTTTCTATTTTTTCTTATGTTTTTATAAGCACATATTCATAGAATTCCACAAAACTTAGCATATAATTGTTCTCATGTACTTAATAATTTATTAAAAGAATGTATGGGTTCACTTTTGGAACCACTATTACTAAGAAGTCAATATCATGCATGTCAGTATCTTCTTTGGCATGGACCTAATTGAATGGGAATATAGTTCCCATCCGAGGATTAATTGAAAATCTGCTGGAAGACTGCAAGGTTTACTTTGGAAATGGTAAGGCGAGAGTCAAAGAAACTTATATAACTACAAGGATGGCACTTCAAATCAGAGAAAACATCTCTCCCTAGAATATTAGCCTTACCAGACAAACTCTTTTCTTTTCTTTGTCTGTGTGTGTGTGTTTATTTATTATTATTTTTTTTTACAAATAGTTTTCCACATAACACCCAGTGCTCATCCCCACAATTGCCCTCCTCCATGCCCATACCCCCCTCCCCACCACATNACTCTTTTCTTATTTGTTTTCACATCTCAGATTAGGAGGGCAGTTCTTTTGCAACCATCCCCTCCCCACCTCATCGAGTATATTGTAATCTACAGTGTATTTCTGTAGCTTGCTATTCTCTTCCTATCATGATACTTATCCTGCTTAATTATAAATACTTGTCTATTTTTGCATATCAGATTCAGTTGGTAACCTCTGTTTGACCAGGGACTGTGCCCACATTGATTTTCATTTTCTAAGTACCACAATGTCTGGTAACTTGAAATCGAGTATGTATTTACTAAATGTATGACTCAAACAAGTGAATTAATTACCTAATATTTTTTGCTCTCAAAAGCAAAGAATCATGTCTTATACATCTTTGTAGCTCTTGCTACATTAAGGTGTTTTTGTTTGCTTGTTTTTTACCAAGTGAAAGCGCTAGAATAGGATCAAGATGATAATACTCTTACTCTTTTAAAACCCTATGAAATGACAGAATAAACTCATATCTCAACAAAACAAGGAAGGACACCAGTTGAGGAGTTCCAGAAAGCTAGAAGGCTGGTAACGTTGGATATACTGAGAAACACTTCTGGGGGGGAAAATCATAAGCAAGAGAAGAATGTGTTTAAGTAGAGAAAGTTTGGGAGCCCTCAAAGGCTCGAGGCAGAGTTACTGGAGCCACAGAAAGCCACTTTTTTGAGCAGCCACACAATTTTCCCTTTCTTAGGCTTAGCTGACCAGGGCATTTGGCCAAAGACTAAAGCAGTGAGTTAGACGCTTGGACTAAATTGGAAGGTGGTGCTCCGAGGGAGTACTAACCACCTTGAGGGGGGCCTGTCAACACCCAGAAGACCAGATACTACCTTCATCCCCATAACTTTCACCTGCTGCACAGGTATTTTCAAAAACAAAAATAAACATCCAATAAATCTCTGAGTTATAGCAAAACATCAAGGACATGAGATACCAAGCAAACAAACAAAGCAAAAAACAAACAGAAGAAGAATTAACGCCTAAGATAATGGGGTTTGTAAAGCCAATAGGGCAAATATGCCTAGTAAAGTCATAAAAATGCATAAAAATCTTACATTCCAGAAATCTCTCTCTTTTTAAGTCTTTTATAAATGTAAAACAAATATTCCACGTGGTAGGCAAAATTTCAAAATGTGCCTTCTGCTCATGGTTTCTCTCTCTAATTTTAGGACCCGTGATTATGTTATATTGTATGGCAAAGAGAATTGTCAGTGCAGTTAAGGTTACTAAGCAGTTAGTTTTGAGTTAATCAAAAAGAAGATTATAAGTGGTTGCAATTTGACCATATGAGCCCTTTAAAAATTTCTTTTCTCTAGCAGAGCGAGTCAGAGGAATTGCATGAAGCATACCATTGGTAGCTTGAATATGTAGAAGGCTACGTGGAAAGGACTAGAAAGTTGACTCTGGGGGCTCATATATGCCACCAGTTGATGCCAACAGAGAAACAGGGACTTCAGGCTCATAACTACAAGGAACTGGATTTTGATGACACCTTGGATGAGCTTTAAAATGGATTCTTCCTCAGAACTTCCAAAAAAGAGCTTACCTGCATTGGTTTCAGCCTTGTGAGAGCCTTAGCAGAGAAACTAGTTAAGACAGGTTGGACTTTGGACCTACAGAACTCTGGAAATAATAAATAGATATTGTTTAAAGATGCTAAATTTGGGTTAAAAAAAAACCTAACACATTCCACAAATGTCTTGTCAGTTGGTATTTTGTTAACAAGACTGGTTCTGTTATTATTACCTTTCCTGTTGACATCATATCATCTATTCTTTATTAGATTTATGGAAAATGAGTCTGCATTTCTTCTAAAGGTGAATGAAAAAAGATTTGTTATTTTATTATTTTTTAGTAATTGTCACTAAATAAACATACTTAGGCACCTTCTGTTAAAATAAATCAACCAAAAATGTATTAGAATGTGAAAACCAACTGTAATGAAGTATTTTTTCCTTGACATCACTATATTTTGCTAAATAAATCATTTATGACTATGCCTTTTGACATATTAATTTATTTACTTCAAATTAATTTTCTTATTTTTCAGATTATTTCTTCACCTCACATTACCTCATTAACTGCTAAGAATACTTGTCTTTTTTGGGGCACCTGGGTGCCTCAGTTGGTTTAGCGTCTGGCTTCAGCTCAGGTCGTGATCTCACGGTTTGTGGGTTTGAGCCCTGCATTGGGCTCCGTGCTGACATCTGGGAGCCTGGAGCCTGCTTCAGATTCTGTGTCTCTCTCTCTCTCTCTGTCCCTCCCCCGCTCATGCTCTGTCTCTCTCTGTCTCAATAATAAAATCATAAAAATAAAATTTAAAAAAAGAATAATTGTCTTTTTCTTCCTTCTTCTGGAGGTCATGACTTATGAGCATTATGACTATATGTGAGTTGATAGACAAGAATTTGAAAACAAAAATAAAAGCCTTTTGTTGATTATGAATATATAGACTCCTTGAGTAGCCTGGAGGATGGGAAAATGATCAGTTACAGTGTACCTCTTTTCTTGATTATTTCTTTCTTTTCAGCTTATCACACCTTTTTTTTCCCCAACAAAAATGTCATAGTACTTTCTCATCTTAATATTTCCAGTACCACTTATTTGAGTTCTAAATATACAATTCCTAAGGACATTTTAACTTTTATTTCTAGTGAATAACTCAGTCCTAATATGTTTAAATAATCTTATTTCCTACCATTATTCACAAGCACAAAGTTTATGGCCTGGCAGTTTTAACACCTTAAACCCATACTTGAACACCTACTCTTTATTTTATTTTCAGTAAACATTAATCATGATATCATTTGACGGCTTTGAATTATTTTTAACATTTATTTCTTACAAGTGTTATGTTTAGGCCCTATCTCTTCATATGTGGAAATTTGAAATGCTCTGGACAGATGTGCCAAACTCTGTTTTCTTCCCCTATCAATTTATCCTGCATAAATACCACCAGTATAATATTAAAAAGCCTCTTTAATCATGTTGCCTCCTTGCTCACAAAACTACTCAGACTTCTTGTTGCCTAAACAATATTAAAATTCTAAGGTCTGCAATTCAAAAGCTTATATAATCTAATCTCCACTGCCCTTCCAATTTTATCTAAATTTTCCCTTTTGAACACTCTAATACAATAAAATTATAATTTATTAAATATTGCCAACTGATTTAATCTTGTGTTTATTACATATTGATTCAGCTTCTAGGATGATTTATACACGAGATGTGTCCTAGAAAAATTTCTTCCTTCCTCCAAAATCTATTTCAAATTTTATCTAATCCAATAAAGTCTTCCTTGAATATCCCAGGTGAAAACGACATTTTTCTATTTTAATATTCAATTTCAATTTCTTTAAAATCTATTTATTTAATTTGCGGCACAGAGAAAGAGAGAGAGAAAGAGAGACAGCATGAACGGGGGAGGGGCAAAGAGAGAGGGAGAGAGACAATCTCAAGCAGGCTCTGCATAGAGCTCACCAACTGTGAGATCATGACCTGAGCCAAGATCATGACCTAAGCTGAGATTGAGTGCCTTACCTGACCAGCCACCCAGGCACCCCTTAATGATTGTTGAATAAAGTCTTACACATAAACTTGGTCCCCAGTTTCCACATTAGATTTCAGAGTGTAATTTTTCATTAAATATTTCAATATATTTCCTATACAGTCAAATCAAAAAGTAACTAGGAACAGGAGGGGATAGTGGGACTATTTCTTAGGAATTTGGAAACTACATTTTCTATTATTTATGAAGAATAAGTATTTCTGTGGACTGTAATTGACAAAGTGGTTACCTGGTCTTCTTACAAATGCCAATATCAGATGAGCATTCAGCTGAACATCTCTCTTTCCTCCAAAAGGACAGATTCCTCAAGTCAGCATTAAAGATCAATGACAATGATGGCAACTGTGACCTGCTTTGTCATATCTTATCAATTCCATGGGCAAAATCCAACTATTCAACATTTAGAATAAATTCATTAACAATATGTTAAATTAAATATCAGTGGCAATAACTGTACACCTGAAATGACTTTGCCATGAATCATGAAAATCTAGAGGAAAATCAGATAAAATATGTTTTAGATCAAAGATTGCCAGCACATTATACCAAAAATTATTTTGACAAAACTGAAAGACATTCTATGCTCTCAATAGTTGATAAAATATATTAGGGCTCCTTAAGATGTTGCAATTATACCTACACACACACATACATCTATATGCATTTGTTTATTTACTTTTTATCCAAATTTGCAGCAAAATTTATCTATAAGATATCCTACACTTTATATTTTATTTCCCAAATAACTGAAAATGTGTCTTAAATTCAATCTGAGACTTGGTCGCTATATGTGTCTTTAAGAATATCTTCTTTTCCAGGGCCTACTATCTTGCTTCATAGACTTTTCATCTTTTAAGCTTCAATAATGTCATGTAATGAGTTTCCTTGCTCTCAATTTTGCCATTCGCTAACCTTTACCTTATACAGATATAGAATTTTTCTAAAGGACAAGCCTTGTCATTTTACTCCCCATTAAGTGGTTTCTATTTGATTAAAGGAGAAATCAAACTCCCTACCTTGGTATATAAGGTATTTCAAGAACCAGGTTTGCATTCCCTGTTCAGAACAGTATCCCATGCCATAAATATTTAAAGCTTCCCTGTGCTTTTCCTCAGTGTTGCCTCATCCCGTGGAATGTACAAGCTCTGCTCTCACCCTACCCCTCTCCTCCCTTTCCTGGCCTATGTGTCTGGCAAGAACCTGATGGTCTTTTAAGTTTCAGTTCATGTGCCACACTCCAGAACAATATATGACAAATTTTATTCCCAAAAGAAAATTAGCCATACCTTTCTCTGTAAATCTGATATACACTGTATTTATGACATTTTATAATTCATTATTTTATAATGAACCCCCTATCCCATATGACTGCTGTAAGTACATAGAATCCATAACATATTTACAGTTGCCATTACACAAAAGTTAGTAAAAAATGACCAATGAATGAATATATTTATCCATATAAGAAAATTTACATGTGGACATAAGCATTACTCAAAGAAACATTGTGGATGTCTTGATGATTAGCAGTGGCCAAAACCAACAAAATTGTATAGATGTGAATATTCATTATGAGGAAAAACAATACTACTGAATAGTACTGAAAAACAATACTGAAATATCAACACTCCTATGGCATTTCCAATATGCCAGTCACAATATATCCACTTAATGTGTATTGACTCATGGAAGTCTCTAAACTCCATTTCGTTCCTTGGAGATAAAATTCTGTGGCATTCACCATTTTAGACTCAGTACCTTGAATAGTGCATGACCATGGTGGATGCTGACCATGTAAATATACTCTATCAGCATTTTTGGAGGACTATAAAGACATGTTGCTAATTGAGTCTTCAATACATTATTATAAATTAAATTCTGTCTTTTTTTTAATTTAATGTTGATTTATTTTTGATAGACAGAGAGAACACAAGTAGGGAAGGAGAAGAGACAGAGGGAGACACAGAATCCGAAGCAGGCTCCAGGTTCTGAATTGTCAGCACAGAGCCTGACACTGGGCTCAAACCAACAGACCATGAGATCATGACATGAGCTGAAGTCGATCGCCCAACAGACTGAGCCACCCAGGAACCCCAAATTCTATCTTATTGAAATCTGGTGCTTACATTTCTTGTACTATGTAGCCCAATGTAAAATATTTTGAAATATTTTAGAGAACAAAGGTAGTTTTTCGTTTCTTATTTTTAAACTTATAATTCATATAGTCTTATTACAAAGGTGTGCTTGATACAAAAGATATCTCATGCATTTTACATCCTATCCTTCACAAATGGGAATGCAATACTTTTTGTTTGTTTCTGTATTTTATGAAAATTGTTTATTTTATTATGTTTTGCTTTATTCTTAATTGCATACATTTTTTTTATTAGATTATTGGTTCCTGTGGGTTAGACTCTAGCTGCCAGACTATGTACCACCCACCTTTTATCTGTACACAAAATAGGGGTGTAACATGATGAGAAACAGGAGCAAGTGGAGAGACTATGAAGTTGGAGTACTGAGATACAGTCCCAGTTCTACCAGGAGGTAGTTCTGCTATGTCAAATAACTTTTCTTTTTCTCTGGGATTCACTCTATTCTTATGCAAAAGATGTAGGATTAAATCATATCAAATTTTCTCCAGTTTTAATATTCTATTATCCAATAAGATATATAATTATTGTGTTAAAACCTTGTCTAATCTGTGAATGAATCCTGACTATACGGACAAGAACTTGGAATTCTTTAAAAAATGTTTCTATGTAAAAATAAATTAGGGTGCCTGGGTCGCTCAGTCAGTTAAGTGGCTGACTTTGGCTCAGGTCATGATCTCACGGTTCGTGAGTTTGAGTCCCAAGTCGGGCCCTGGACTGACAGCTCAGAGCCTGGAGCCTGCTTTGGATTCTGTATCTCCCTCTCTCTCTGACTCACCCCTGCTTGCACTCTGTCTTTCTTTGTCTCTCAAAAATGAATACATGTTAAAAAAATAAAAACAAAAAATAGATACATAGGAAGCCAAGCTAAAGATATGTTACCCAGCCTTCCTTCTTGTTGCTAGTTCTGCCCTGGTGACCACGTTTTGGAAAATGGGATATTAATAGAAGCAATGTGTTTATTTCCCAACATATCCCACTACAAGGAATGGATATATCCTTCACTTTCTTCTTCCTGCTAAATAAGATACAGACTTAGTGGTGAATTATCCATATAAAAACATCCAACACCCAGGAATATTCCATTCACACATGGAAAGGCCTGGGTTCCTAACCCTATTTAACCACTATATCATGCCTGGATGCTTATATAATCTATTACACAAAGGAAGATGAATAAATTCTGCCATACCTCCGCAGTTCCAGATAGATTACCATCACTAAAGTAAATCAGCAGATGTGCAGCTAATAAAATGGCATTTGAAGAAATTCTTTTCTCTAAGCAATCACAATAAGAAGCCATTTGGATTTATGTGTCAGAGACAGCAGTATACATTTACTGTGCTGTCACAAGCCTACGTCAGCTCTTCAGCTCTTTGGTTTCCTATAGTCGAGAGGGACCTTGATCTTCTTGATATATCGCAGAACATCCTCTCTGCTACTCACTTATATAGAGAATACAATGCCAGACAGATATGGTGTTCAGAGAGCAGTAAACATTCTAGATGACTCAGTAGGATTCATGTATACCTGAGAATGGGAGATAAATTCTATAAATGTTAGGGGCCTGCCACATTGGTAGAACTGCTCAGATTCTATGGTTCTTTGTCATAACAGAATATCCTTTCTTAAGTGAGAGGTAAGTTGTTCTATCATCTACCAGCAAGAGAGAGTCACCATGCTTCCTGGTGTCTTTGAATTTTAAAGGCAACTCACACCACATTTTGGTATGCGACTTCATTCAACACTTTTACAGGGTAACCCATAAAACTGTGAGTTTGAGAGTCAAGAGCAGCATATTCAGCAGGTGTAGCCTGCTGTTGGAGCTGCCCTACCTCACAACCAAGTAGATCGGAGTTGCCAAACTGCAGTCTGCTGGCCAAATCTGGCCCATCTGCTTTTGTGTGGCCTATGGATCAAGAAGAGTTTTTCCATTATTAAATAGTTGAAGATACCAAAAGAAGAACATTTTATGACACGAAAATTGCATGAAATCCAAATTTCCATGTTGATAAAACCACTTTTACTGGCATATAGTTATACTTCTTCCTTTATTTATTGTCTACAGATGCTTTCATACTACAACTAAGATGGAGAGATTGGATATCCATCCCATGAGGCCTAAATATCTGTACCTTTATAGAGAAAGTTGCCACTCCCTGGAGTAGAAAAACAACAACAACAAAACAAAAAACAAAACCAGGGACTTGCCGTGGAGACTCTGGTGGGCCTCAAGAAAAAACTATGGCTCTGGTTCAAGTTTAAAACAAGGCCATGCTCTCTTTTTCCAGGAATAAAAGTTTTCAAGGGTTCAACATCAAGAAGCCCCCTCACTCAGGTAATCTTCATTTTTCCCTTATAAAATAAAATGTCCCACCTGCCACCCTCAGAGGCCATTTGAAAAACTGCTCCTGGAGTGTTTCTAGAATCCAAACTCCTAATAATAAAGCGCCATGTAAAAGAAAATGCCCAAGTTGATTTGGGCATTAGCTAATTCACGAAATCATAAATTGAGGATATATTTCCAACATCTACTGGAAATTGGAGATGAACTGTGTAAGAACATAACAAAGCCAGAGCAGAAGGAGCAAGTACATTACACAAGCGGACACCTTAGACAGTCACAGTAGCTGATCCTTCTGCTTTACTGCCTCACCTTCGTATCACTACTGACACTGCACAAGGCGTCCCCTATGATCACCTGTGTCACAGGAAAAACATACACCTGCACGGCGTGTTGACATTACCTGGAAGTGGTTGGCTGCTGCAATATAGCTGTGCTTAGGGAAAGCCTGAGAGTTACAATAAAGGAAAATCTTCCCAGTGAGCAGAACTTGGAGCCATGGATCGATGTGTCCCCTTCATGCGGAAGGAGAGACCATCTGAGAAAAATACCTATGCTGGCTAATGGGTTGGAAGGTGGATCAAAGCTTTGCAATGAATATAATTTCCCAGAATGGTGATAATTCTGGGCAATAAGTAACTGAATGGACTTCTGGGTATAGGCATCAATGTTAAAGATAACTGGGTTCACTATAGTTGAGCATCAGAAAAGATCCATTTCAGAGAAGGCTTTAAATAAAAGAATGAGGACTATGATCTTTCAGATGGGTGCCATTGATTCTTTCCCAGGTATTTTTCTGCTTGCTTGACAGATTCATATATCAGGTAGTTCCTGAAGGTTAGCACAAAGGCTATGCATGAATTCTATGGCTTAAGATTATACCAAGGCTGATCTGGTTGGCTATTGCCAGACCCCAGAGGTTAATTATGATCACCTGATATACTATTAGTTTCCAAGATAGAAGCCAGCCAACTGGTAGCAGGCTGAGTACATTGGCCCCTATCATCGTATCTATCTCCACACAGGGCTAGATATATTTCTAGGATGCAAACATGCCTTCCTGCTTGTAACACCTTATGTCAGTGACATTATCCAGGGACTGTCAGATATCCATATCCATGATATCCTTTTCTATGACATTACACATACCAATGTGCTGGCATCCATGGAATTCACTTACTTAGCATATACTTAGGATTCAATTACAACTAGCTTTTAGAATAGTGAAACAAGTTGCTAAAAGTTCAGTTACAGTTATTGCTGGCAAGGAAGTCATAGCATTCTTCATTCATCATGTAGCATATGCCAGAAAGCAAACTCCACTATATGATGTTATCATCACTAAAAACCTAGATACGTGGGATGTAGAAACTAAGAGGTTAGAGGTGAGACTGTTCTCACTATTACACAAAGTGGCTCACGGGAAAAATTTTTGCTTCTTTTCTCTGTGACTTTGATTTTAGTGGCTTTAGAAGTCCTAATGTCCAAGGAAGAAATGCTTGTACCAGGGAACACAGCAACACTCCTTTAAATAAGAAACTGAAATTGCTCTCTGTGCTTCTCATGCCATGCAGAAAAAGGGTCACTCTTCTGGTGAAGTGATTGATCTTCATTATCAAGGAGAAAATTGGTGCCTGCTACACAATGGGATAAGGAAGACAATGTCTGAAACCAGAAGATTCACTGGCTTTTAGTACCTTTTCATGCCCCTTTACTCAGTAACAGTCAATGGAACACTGTAGTGGTCTAATAAAGATAGAGACAGAAAAAATTCTGAACCCAGAAAAAAAGGTTTGGGCCACCCCATTTAGTAGAGAATCTCATCCATTTTAGGTAATTCCAGAGGGTAAGGGGGGGCCTTAAGTGGGTAATTGTAAGAAATAAGCTCACCGATCCAATCAAAGGAGGGATGCAGAACAGAGTGAAGAGAGGTTTTAATCAACATTCTTACAAGAACGGGTGTCCGACGGACAGGCACGCTCACGTTACAGCAGACAATTTATCTACTAGGGTGCAAGTCCCTCCCCCGATTCCATATTGGGTGAGTACTGCAGAGGTTACAGCCTTACCGGGACATTGTTTCTGCCCTTGGAAGGTAAAAAGTAGTCTGATTGGAAAAAATGTACATCCCCTGAGGTGATACAGAGACTTTCAGTCCCTCCTCCCTTTGTTCTTTGGTGAAAGCTCATTGCAAAGCTCATGAAAATACTCTCACAAAACTTAGAGGCAAAGAAGAACCAGGAAGTGAAGTGTCTAAGGGTTTGGGACTCCAGGGTTTGGTGGGGGGGTGGGGTGAGGTTTGTATATATTTCCAATAGTTGTAAACCTATACTTAATTAGCACAGCATTTATTTGACACTTCTGAAAATGAATCAGCTCCCTTACCTCTCACATGTTGGCGATAGAAATTACAGAAATGTGACAGTTAAAGGTAAATTTTATATTAATTGTTTTTTTCCCCTCCTCCTTTTGTTAAGAAATAGTGATGGCTGGGATACCTGGGGTGTCTAGATGTCTGTGGTGGTGGCTGGGGTGGCTCAGTCAGTTAAGGCTTCTGATTCTTAATTTTGGCTCAGATCACGATCTTATGGTTCATGTGTCAAGTCCCACAGAGGGCTCTGCACTGTCAGACGTTGAGATTCTCTCTCTCTTTCTCTCTCTACCCCTCCCTCCCTCTCAAAATAAATAAACTTAAAACAACTATTTTACAAAAAGCAATGGCCGTGGCTAAAATTTTATATTTTAGGTGGGAGTATATCTATAGCGCTATCATCTGTGATTAAATATGATAACATGAAACATATTGTATGCGTACATAAATTTTTCATCAAGAAAAGAGAACAAGAGCAGATAGTGAAAAACAAAAGAGGTGGGTGGTGCTGGATATTTTTGTTTGCTTGTCTCTAAATTCTCCTCATCCCTCCCATCCTGTTCTGTTTCCTGGGAAGTTAACTACATAGACTGCTTCAAAGAGCTCCTTTGCCCCAGGGCTGGGTGTGACCGGTGGGAAACTTCTGCAAAAGGTGTGATGGAAAGAGGTGGTGGAGATTGGGTTATGTATTCCTCTGACTCCTGAAAAGCCTATTAAACACTGCAGCTGCTCCCTCAAAGCCCTTTCTTACTACTACAGTTATGCTTTCCAGATTCTAGTAATTGCTTCATCTTCTTGCCTCTTCAGATCTGGGCCTTAGCAGCTCACATCTCTTGCTAGCCCTGATGTGCTTCAGCCAGCCTTCCCGGTGTTCCTTAACTGCCCACATTTGGTAAATAGTTTTTCCCTCAATATTTCCTCAAGTATATTCCAAATATACTCTGTTTAAGTGTGAAATCTATTTCCTGTGGAGAATCTGAAGGATACAAGCACAGAGTAGGCAAAATATTAAATGTTAGATATTATTTTTCCTTCTACCTCTTAAGTCTGAGACTTTAAAGTTCCAGGTAAAATAGATATCACTGCCTTAGAAAATGTCACCTATATCGTATTCCCCTATGGCAATTGGGTCCTGGTTTTGATGAGAGGGTAATATGCGAATAAATGGATCTTCTTTGTCTTTTTGTCTTTTTCTTTAGAAAAATGACCTTTAGAAGCAGTGCACTAGAATATAAATGCAAACTGCCTTTAAACATTTTTGACAAGCTTAGTGTACCCAAAGCCTCTATTGCTCTGTAAAAACAAGTTTGTTAATGCCTACTTGACAGTTACTAATAATTATAGTCACTTTGGTTTTTATCGTTTTGTGTATTTTTATTTTAGTTGTGAAAAAATGTAAATGCTTAACTCATATGATACAATTTTATACAAATGAGAAATTCATTATGACATTGGAAAATAAAAAATGAATAATCTAAGCTTAATTATAGATTTAGATCACCTTTCTCAGCTATCTTCAGTAAAACTAAGTGATAAACATAATCAATGAATATATCCAATGAATAGTTAACTAGCAAATAATACTGCATGTCATAGTAATTTGTGCCAGCATTTTAGTCATTTCACCATTGTATCAATATACACTTATAATTGTGTAAAATTATTTCTGTGTTTCCTTATTGCTTTGTGTTGTTGTTACATCTTCAGCAATGTCAATAAACACTTTTTAACCTGAAATCTGTTTACATAACATACCATTATAATTCTACCATATAGTTTCAAAAACGAAAGAGTTTGCCCACAAATATCATTAAGTCATGTTTACTCAATGTGTATAACTTCTGCATGGTTTTATACATATATATTTATTTATATTTGAAAATATCAATTGATAAATATATGGGATGTTTTCTAAAAATGCCATGTTTTTAAAATCTATCATAATTAAATTATAAAACAGTCACCACAATGATCAACAATCTTTATTAAAATTGTTCTATTTAGAATCTTTTGGAGATCAGATAGGTAGGTGGTCTTCAAGGGTGATTTGTCATGTGCACATTGCACTTGTGCCTCTGAGAAATAGAAAAAAAACAAACCTGAAAGTATCTCCCAAAGTATTTATGAAAAGAGATTAAGACAAGAGAGAGATAGTAAAGCTGAATCAATTAATTAAACTTAGGAAATTCAATCAACATACTGCTTTCAGAGGAAAGAATGTTATTATAAAGTTTTTTTTAATGTAAAAATAATTCAAACTTCAAGTGAAATTTCCTGCCCCCACAACCAAAAGCTACATTTGATTGTGTCCATCCCTTCCTCCCCAAACCTCCAATATCCCATCTAGTACTTTCGGACATTTGAAACTCCTGAAGCTACAGAAAGTACTAAGATGGCCCGTTTCATGGGACTCTCTTTTCCTTCTAATTCTTAAGTTTTCTTTCTGCTAAATTGATTCAGTTTCTGGGTCATTTTATGAGTTGTTTTCACTGCTAGGGTTATCATATTCAACAAATAGAAATCCAGAATTTTAAGTTAAATTTGAAATTCAGATAAAAACAAAAACTTTTTTTGTATAAGTGTGTCCCAGGCAATATTTGGGACTTATTTGTTGTTCATCTCATTATTTGATACATTTAACTGGGTGTTCTGTATTTTATCTGAAAACTCTCCCTATTGCACACTATATTACTCTTCAATGGGATTCAGCTTCTTATATTAGTTCTGCCCTCTCTCGCCTCTCCACAGCAACAAGATTCTTTCCATGTAAAATATTTTAAAAAAATAAATAAACAAACAACTTTCCAAAAAGGTTTTGGGAGAGATCGAGAACAAACATACAAACAATAGAAGACATTTTAAAACACAGTTTACAAGGGAGCAGGGTGGTTCAGTGAGTTTAGCGTCCAACTCTTGATTTAAGTTCAGGTCATGATCTCAGTTTGTGAGTTTGAGCCCCGCAATGGGAGCTGTGCTGATAGCACATGGCTATTTTCTCTCTCTTTCTCAAAATAAATAAATAAACTTTAAAAAACACCCACAATTTATATTTCTTCTGATAATAGAAAGAAAAAAATGGAAAAAGCTTTTCCCAAGGGATTATAGAAAATGAAACCATGAGGACATTGAGGAAGCAGGGGTGATGCATGTCTTCTGTCTCAAATTCTCAGAAGTTTACTGAACACGGCTAAAAACCAAGGCACCTGCTATGTGTTAAAATGGATATGGACTTTGTGTCTAACAGTAGCCCTAGCAACCAATCACATATGGATTAGTATTAACTGTAGCTATACCACTCACATTTTATTCAAAACAACAGCCGCAAATTTCCTCCTTTTCAAAATCTTTAACCTCCTGTGTCTCTCTGGAGCTCACTTTCAAGTTTGGTGGAATCTGTGTCTCCTTGATTGCAATCCCTAAGACCTCAGATAAACACACATATTTTATTATACAGCTTGCAGTTTGGGCTTTCATTGGTTGACACTTCCCTACATAAAAGCAAAGTTCACTGGTCTTTGTGATCAAAGTATGCATTTTTAATTGATATTGATTGATTCTGATTACAAGAAAACAGAGAGATTCTTAAGTGAACTTTGGCTAAATTAATTTTTTTTAAATGCTTATTTATGTTTGAGAGAGAAAAAGAGACAGAGCATGAGTGGGTAGGGGCAGAGAAAGAGAGAGACACAGAATCTATAACAGGCTCCAGGTTCTGAGCTGATAAGGGGCTGGAATCCATGAATTGTGAGATCGTGACCTGAACTGAAGTCAGATGCTTAACTGACTCAGCCACCCAAGTGCCCTAACTAAATTTAAAAGATCTGTATTGTTATTTCTTCATGTAGAACATGAAAAGATTGACTATATGAATTGGCAGGCAGATGTATTTTAAAGCTTGATATTTTCTTCAGGAATATAAATTTCTTAATGTTTATTTACTTATTTTGAGAGAAAGAGACAGAGAGAGAGAGAGAGAGCGAGTGAGCGCCAGGGGATGAGTCAGAGAGAGGGAAAGAGAGAATTCCCCAGCAGGCTCTGAACTGTCAGCACAGAGCCCGTCATGGGGTTCAATCTCAAGAACCTTGAGATCATGACCTGAGCCGAGATCAAGGTGGACATTAAACTGACTGAGCCACCCAGGCAACCCTTTCTTCATGAATTTGATTAAATAGAGTTTTGTCTCTTTGGTGATCTCACAATCCTATATAAAATAGTAAACCAAATGTATATATTTTTTCCATAACATTTACCATCATTCCTCACGCCATGTACTATTTATTCATATACTGACATATACATTCATATACCAACTTGGTTGTTATTATTGTCTGTCTCCTGAGGCCAGAAGGTAGCCACCAGAATGACCAGGATTTTGCCTGTTTACTTCTTTGCTCTATGCCCAGCACTTCAAACAGTTCCTAGCACATAAAAGGACACACTATATATATAATGACTGAAAGGTGAACTTTCTTTATTTCCATGTATACATAAGGGACGAAACCAAATTCCAGGTGTTTCTAAAGCTTTAAAAATGCACTGAATATAGAGAGTTAGGACAGTGGCTGGCTTATGGTACACAGGAAATGAATGATTAATTTTATTGTCACTAACACAGTACACACTCCCTGACATGTAGCAGTAAATCAATGGGTTTTAATACTCTTTCCTTTCCTTCTCAATTTCTTTGATTTATCTCCTGTGTTGAATTCATAGCTTTTCTTTCTTATCCTGAACAGAATCATGGAAATGCAAGAAAATACCAAGAACAATACAAAGCCTAAATATATAAAGTATTAATAATGTTTGCTGTTTGAATTATATGTATAATTAAAATGTTTAGCAACAATAGAACAAAAGGTAGGAGGGGGTCTATGATGCCACATTATTTTAAAATTGTAGCATTTTGAGGGTAGTAGTGAAAGTACTCACTACATAGCAAATCTTACAAAGGCAAAGATTCATATTGTAGTCTCTTGAGTCATAAAGGAGTGAAAACAAGTCTGCAGCTAAAAATCTCATAGGGAAAAACATAAATTTAAAATAACTTGATCAATTCAAAATAGGCAAGAAAGAAGAGAAAAAAATTGTAGCAAAATAAATATACATAAATCCAAATACATAAATAACTTCAGTAACTCTAAGGAAATAAATAATCAAATAAAAGATAATCACTCTGGATTAAAAAATAGTATCTAAATACAGACAGTTTTAAAAAGACATACCTGAAATTAAAAAGCACACATTGTTGAGGTGCCCGGGCAGCTCTGTCGGTTAAGAGTATCACTCGTGAGGGGCTCTTGGGTGGCTCAGTCGGTTAAGTGTCCGACTTCGGCTCAGGTCAGGTCATGATCTCCCAGTTCATGAGTTCTAGCCTCACGTCGGGCTCTATGCTGATGGCCAGCTCAGAGCCTGGAGCCTGTTTCAGATTCTGAATTTCCCTCTCTCTCTGACCCTCCCCTGCTCACGCTGTCTCTCTCAGAAATAAATAAAACATTAAAATTAAAAAAAAAGAGTATGACTCATGATTTCGGCTCAGGTCATGGTATCACAGCGAATTTGAGTCCCACATCAGGCTCTGCGCAGCTTGCTTGAGTTTCTCTCTGTCTCTCTCTATCTCTCTCCTCCTTTCTGCTCCTCCCCCACTTGTGTTTTCTCTCTGTCTCAAAGTAAATAAGTATACTTTAAATTAAAAAAAAAACATGTTTTCTTTATATTTAAGCCTGTTCTTTTGGTTTATCTCTCTCTCCTTTTTTCTCCTATACTTCTTTGTTTTGATTCTTAAATTCTACATATGAGCATATTCATATGGTATCTATCTTTCTCTGACTGACTTATTTCACTTAACGTAGTACTCTAGGTCCATCCACATCATTGCAAAATGCACCGAGTGTTGTTGTATGGAAGCAATAAATCACAGTAGAGTATATCTGAAACTAATATTACACTGTGTGCTGACTGGAACTTAAATTTTAAAAATCTTAAAAAAGCACACAGTGTATTGCAAAAGTATGGGAACTATACCAAATTAAATAAAAGAGCAACAAGTAAGTTGGTATAGCTATGCTAGCATCAAAGATGACTTTGAGGCAAATAGAATTACTAGAGCTAAAGAGAGCTACCCCACCATGATGATAGGGTCAATCTGTCAGAATCATCAGTTAAAAGTGCATGCATATGATAACATAGGTTCATACTATGTAAAGCCAAAATTGATAGAAATAAAAGATAAGTAGAAGCTACCACAAATCTGTGGAAATTATTCAGCTATTTCTCTCGGTAATAGAGCAAACATATAAAAAGAAAGCAGTAAGGATATAGAAGATGATATGACATACTTAAAAAAAAAACTGAACCTAATTGACAAAAGAATACCACCAAGAACAATGGAAGAGTGTGTATTCTTTCCCAGTATGCTTGGAACATTTGCCAAAACTTTGGCTCAGGTCATGATCTCATAGTTGGTGAGGTCGGACTCTATGCTGAGAGTGCAGAGCCTGCTTGGGATTCTGTCTTTCTCTCTCCTTCTGCCCTTCTCCCCTGCTCACATGGTCTTTCTCTCTATCTAAAATAATAATACTAAGATGAAGAAGAACAGGAAAGAGGAGGAGGAGGAGGAGAAAAGAATAATTTGGCCACAGCAGAACACTAGGAAACAATATTAAAAGGATGACTAGAAAATCCTCCTATGACTAAAAAACAGTAAACCCTTCTAAATAGCCTAGCTCTAAAAGAAATCACGATGGAAATTGTAAATATTTTTAACTGTATAATGAAAATGAGACTTGGTGAACTTTTTGGATACAATGAACGTATAATCTGAGAAAAAAATGTAACGTGTCCATGAGCATGTTAGAAATAATCTAAGTAGCCATCTCTAAAAGTTATAAAAAGCAATTCCATGTTTCTAGCAAAGATTAGAAAGTCAAAGACAATTTTAAATGTACTTAAACGCATGTGTGTGTGTTTTAAAATATTAAAGGATAGATGAAACACCCTCAGACTTAAGGGAACAAAGTTCTCAAAAAAACAAACCTTTTGGAGATAATATGGCAACATTCTGCAGTTTCTTTTTTTCTCCTGTCTGAGTGTGGGGCATAAGTCACATGCAAAGGAAGACATAGCGTTCAAGAGTCTGGAAAACAGTTCAGTGTTAGCAAGTCTCACAGGGACAGAATGACAAAAAGGAAACACACATTAGACTGCTGGAGATCAGGTTGTACCTGAAAAAGGAGAGACAAAGGACAGAGTCAGATACTTCAACTTTTCCATGTTTGATAATTTGCTTATTCTAAAGTCAGAGACAGGTCTAGAAAGCCAAGATGGATTCCTATAGAAACTAAGGACTTCCAGTTTCTGGTTCTGCATGGAAGGAGGTGGGAGTCACCACTCCCCATGGTGACGAGCAAAAAGCTGCACAGACTGAACTGTCCACAACACTTCTTGGATCCATAAGAGAGGGGATGACCCAGGCAAGCCAGTGCTCCCAAATTTTGAGAGAGACAGATGAATGTCAGGAGTCAGGACTGCCTGGAGCACAGACTCAGGACCTGAGAATGGGAGCCAGCGCAGCAGGTTGGAAAACCTGAGCTGTAACTGACAAACTGCTGGAAGCTCTAAGCAGACAATTTTGACAGTTAAAGACTCCAGGGGGACCCTGTCATAAGAGGGTTCCCACAAGAATTTCCTCCAGTAGCCTGAGAATCAGAGAAAATCCCCTTGAGCTTCAGGCAGGGGGACAGAAAAAAAAGAACCATTTTCAAATATGCCAGAGCACTCTTCTTAACAAGGCCTGCCCACAAGAAAACTAGTTAACTGGAGCCTAACCTGCTGGGAAATTATCAGAGCCCCAGTGATCTAAGGAAGGGAATTACCTAAGCCTCCACCCATTCTAGCCATACTTTCCTACCTAATCAGGGAGTAAAAAACCTCAGAAACACTTGTGAAGTTCATAGTCCAGAGGCACAGATAGGCTAAAAGACTGAGCCCTAAAGATAGGACTGTAGAACCCGCCCCTCCCCAACATCTCACCACCATATTGCTAAAGGTTCATTTATAGCAGTTCCTTTTCTGAAGTATACCATATCCAGCTATCAAGAAAAACTTTACAATGTATACCAGAAGGCAACAAACAAACAACCCAACAAACCACAATTTGAAGAGACAGAGCAGCCTCAGAACCAGAACTGACAAGGATGTTGCAATTATCAGACTGGAAATTTAAAAACAATTATGATTCATATGTTAAGGGCTCTAATGGCTACAGTAGACAGCATGCAGGAACAGATGGGCAATGTAAACAGAGAGATGGAAATCATAAGAAAGAATCAAAAAGAAATGGTAGAGATAAAAAAAAACATTGTAACAGAAATGAAAGATAACTTTGATGGGCTTATTTGTAGACCAAACCTGACTGAGCTAGGTGGATGGAGTTTTCAGCAGTTGATTAGCTGTGAAGAGTTAAGAGGTAATAATTCAGAGATCACCAGAGAAACAGGACACTTTAAAGACCAAGCATCTAAGGTAGAACCTCTCAAAGATTGTGACCTAGTAATAGGTTGAGGAGACCAGAGGTGGAAGTCTTACCAAAGCTACTATTTACATTCAAGCAAAGTCAGTGCTTAATTGGATTACGGTGGTCAGCTTCCTTTTTATCCATCTAGCAAAGGAGAGAGTAAATCTCCTAGAGAAGAAGTAATCTGATCTAGATGCTATAAAAATGTTTTCTATTTAATGTCTGGTATCACTCAAAACAATAACAAAACATGCCAAGAGAAAGACTAAATGACTGAAAGTCAATAGAAAAGAATAAAAACAGACCCACTGGTAATAAAACAGATTTTAGAATTATCAGGCAAAGATATTAAAGAGAAAAATGGAGGCATCTATGGAAAAGAGAGATGAAAAATAGAAAGTTTCCCAAATAACTGGAATTTATATAAAATCATCAAATTAAAATACTAGTACTGAAAAATTCAATAATGAATATAGAGAACTCTGATCAACAGAAAATATATAGATTAAAATATAGAAAGCAAAATTGAATACCATTAAATGTGTGTGTGTGTGTGTGTGCATGCGTGCATGTGTATCAATGAAATAACTAACGTATCTGTAATACGGTTCCTAGGACACAGAGAATTAAGTTGTAGCAATTTTTCAAGACATAATAGCAACTTCGGATTTTCCAAGACCGATGACAAATTTCAACTCATATATCCAAGAAATCTACAATTCCAACCATTAATGAATAAAAGCAAATCATGACTAGGCAAACCCTAGTCCACCTTCTGAGAGCCAAGGATAGACAGATAACATTTTGAAACCAGAAAGAGAAAGAGAAAAAATATATGTTAACCTTAAAATATCAACATATAACACTATCAACTATCTTTTAAACAAAAATTATCACAACCAGAGAAAAATATAATGCAATCATTAGAGTGCTAAGTAAAAATAATTACCAAACTATAATTCTATGCCTAGAGAAAAAGTTCTTAAAAATTGAAAAAAGCAGAACTGTACTTAAACAATTAAAATAATACTAAAGGGGGGGCGCCTGGGTGGCTTAGTCGGTTAAGTGTCTGACTTTCGCTTAGGTCATGATCTCACGCTCTGTGGGTTCGAGCCCCGCGTCGGGCTCTGTGCTGACTGCCTGCTCAGAGCCTGGAGCCTATTTCAGAGTCTGTGTCTCCCTCTCTCTCTGACCCTCCCCTGCTCACGCTGTCTCTCTCTCTCTCTCTCTCCTAGAAATAAATAAAAACATTTAGAAAAAAATATACTAAAGGAAATTCTCAGGTAGAAAAAAAACATGATCTCAGTGAGGAACAGAGAAATAAGAAGCAAAAAAAGTTAATTTGCCAAAACAAAGACAGGATTAAAAAGCCCCATAATTATCCTATATCTCTTAAATTAAATTTATAAATATTATTAAAAAACATTACCAGTCCTATACAGTTTCGGTGATAATTTAGTCAAACATTTAAGGTACAAATAACACTAATATTTTAAAAAATTGTTTTGGAGAATGGAAAATGAAAAATACTTCTTACCTTATTTTATGAGGCCAGCATAATTTTGAAAACAAAATTTGATGAGGACATTAAAAGATATAAAATTAGAGGCCAAGCTCTCTTATGAACATAAATGCAAAATCTTAAGTGGAGTGTAAACAAATAGGATCCAATAATATATAAAACCTGATTACACACCATAACTACTTTGCATTTCTTATGTAAAATTTTGGGTTAGGTGTCAAAAATCTACCAACATAATGAACCACAGTGACAAGCATATTGAAGGAAAAAGAAATATAATTATCTTAATAGATATAAAAACATTTGATAAACATGCTGTTTATATTAAAACAAACAAACAGCATTCAAGAAGTATGAAAAACTTCCTTAACCTGATTATTATATCTATAAAAATTTCTACATATTAAGAAATATAAAATTTCTACTGAAATTTGGAAGAATTTTTCAAAGACTGGACCAAAAAGACACAAGCACTCCCTACCATTATTCAACAGTTCTCGGGGGATTAATTTACATTAATAGTATTACCATTTACAATAGTATTAAAAGATCACAAATACTTAAGAATATGTAATGAAAGATGGGCAAAGCCTCTTTCTACAAATCTGCCCATTTTTATTAGAGAAATTTTACAAAGCCAAAATAAGTGAAAACATGGACTGCAATCATAATTTGAAAGATTCAGTGTTGTAAGGATATCAATCTCCCTAAAGTGGTCAGTAAATTCCAATCTCAAACATAATTTTATATCTAGAACATGTAAGAACTACAAATCAGTTAGTACGTAGCCAGCAACAAAATAGGAAAATAGGTTAAAGTTTTGGACAAGATCTTTGCAAAAGAGTATATTCAAAGTCAATTAGCATAAGAAAGGGCATCAAGAAATGCAAAATAAAAGCCTAATTAAATACATTATCACATTTCCATTAAGCTGAGTTAAGTTTTGTTTTTGTTTAATTTTTTATGGTATTGATAACCTGTTGCTGATGGAAGTACAAATTGATATAACCACTTTGAAACTTTGTTTAAAGTTTAAATTTAAATATTAAACATTCACATATATTATGACTCAGTAATCTATTCCCAGGTATATACTCCTAAATTGTGCATATATGTTCACCAAAAGGCATGCATAAGGATATTAATAGCAATACTATTTGTAAGGACTCTAAAACAGAAATAACCCTAATGTCTATTAATAATAGAATAATGGCATTATGTGTTCATTTAATGCAGTATTAGAAATCAATGAGTATGAAAAAACACTGAATGGATTAATCTCAAAATATAATATTGAATATAGCAAGATCATCACAAATAGTATATACTATATAGTTCCATTTTCATGATGTTGAAAACTAGCAAAACTAGGTGAAAGTCAGGAAAGTGCTTTTTTGAAGGGAGATAGTGACTCTAAAAGGGATAATGAAGGATATCTGATAATGTTTTATTTCTTGATCTGATTGTTGATTTCAGGAGTCTTTTCAGTCATGAAAAGTAGTTGATCTGTACAGTAATTTTTGCATTGTCCATATATATAATTATTATATGTCATGTTATATATTTTACATATTATGCTTTGATAGTAACTTTACTTAAAAAATAGCACAACCTCTTCAGTCTTTGACTGTCTTACATCTCTTAATATCCAAATGGTGAGATTCTCAAGTCCTCATCTAATAAAATAATACTCTTTGCCATCTTTTACTAATGCTTCTTGCTTCCAGTATTATTGAAATGTACATAGTTCCTTACATTAACACTCCTCCTAAGGCTCATTATATTCATTGTTTTGCTCTTAAATCAGACACAGCACACAGTGACATCTCTCTCCAGAACTGCAGTGGAAAATTTTTCTGTGACAGCTCTTCCATTAATAAATTTTGAAAAAGAATGTTTCCACTCTCAAATTTCTTAGCACCAGTGCATTATAGGATCTGAGATGGTTGTAAACTGCTGGCACAATGGGAAAACAGCATCATAACTATTTGTAAGAATGGATTTTCTAGTTATATCTGCTAGCCCACAGTAAGTAGGAGGCTTCTCACAGATATCTGGCCATCCAATTTGGCAGTTTATTTTTCCCCATGTAAGAAAGATAGAGGGATAGCTGCCCCAGAGGAATTGTTATGGCCTCTGCTTTTGGAAATGGCTTATTTCTTTGTTCATAGCTATGAGAATGTGTCCAATTCCTTTGTGAGATTTTAGCAACTTCGAGAAAATTTCACAAGTGAGTAATGAAGTTTCGGTCATTTCTCCTCAAAATGTACCTTCACTTTCCCCTCACCTATGTGGTCTGAAACTGAACTCAAATTCAGGTTCTGTCTCACAAAGCAAAAATCTATAGAGGTATGAAAAGATCATGAAATGTGACTATGAATTCCAATGATCACTTGGTCTTTCCCATAGGAAGTGAAAGAAATTAGAGAAAATTAGATTTTACTGAGCTAATGAGGCACACAGGAAAAGGTTTAGTTTTGCTTTCACTTTTTTCATTGAAGCAAGCAATGTGAGATTGCAGCTAATTTTGCATTCACTTTCATCTATTTAAGTCATAAATCAGATAAATGTAAAAGTTCAACTGAAAATCCAGTAAGCCAAAAAGGATGGGGAGGAAGGTTTAGCATTTTCTGGGCAACTATTATTAACATATTATGTTTAATCCTCACAATAATCTTATGAAATAAATATTATTGTGATTTTATAGATCCGTAAACTAGGGTCAGTGGCCAACCACCTCCAAGTTCACAAAGCTAATACATCGCAGGAGAAAAAGTCCATATTCTTATCATGCTAACCAATGGGCCTTCAACTCTATGGCCACACTATGGGTGCTTCAACTCTAATCTACGGTAGAAATCATTTTAATTCATGCCAAATCTTATTCCATTTGGAATAAGGAGCACATGGCACCTTATTTTTTGGAAAATGTGGGGAATATTTTCAGTTTATGTCATGGGCTTTGGATTTTCTGAGTAGCAGAAAATACATGCAACAAATTAATTTGCACCTACATACTGGAATACAATTAGAAAAGATATCTACAATAATGTTTCTATTTTCCAGGGGATTTGCTGAACAGGAAGGAAGAAACACTCTGAAGTAAAATCTAATAACAAAGCATAATATCATGAACCAGAAAGCTATCTTATGAAATGCAGTCCATCACTTCAGGGGATAGATAATGTAGGTAATCAGTAAGATCATGGATTTCAATATCAAGATAACCTGTGAATTACCATATGTCATGAAATATAAGACATTATTGATTATGAGAACTAATAATACTTTATAAGGAAGGAAATAGTGCTAGTGCTACCAAATAATTTCAAGACAGTTCTGATTGTCAGATGCATCCTTATTTCAGAGGTGTTAAATTTGAAAAAAAAATATATGTAGATCTGATGACATGAGGAAGCTATGTTATATAAACTATAAATGTTATGAAGGCTGAAACAAAATACAAATGTATTTCTCACTTACTAATGTATGTAACAGGTGTTCCTCACTGTGGCTGGTTCCATCTGAGAACTGACTCAGGGATCCAGAATTTTTCCATATTGAGTCTGATCCATCTTTAACATATGATTTCTAGGGTCCTTGTGCTTATATACATAAAGAGAATAAAGAACCCAGGGGATTATGCCTGAAAATTGTGTGTGAAGCAGGCTGGGAAAGAAATTGATCACCAATTCATGGTTAGAACTAAGTTGCAAGCCAAAAAGTGAGCAGCCGAGCCCTATGCCTACGAAGGAATCAAGTTTGGTGCAGTCAAGCTTTACTGAGAACTGCGTCGTTAGACTCCTCATGCTCACCAGTGTCCATGATTCTCCCTGTTCACAGACACACACGATCCTCTTTCCTAGCCCCTTTTGTTTGAATGGATCACTGAATGAAAAGATCAAGGGCAGCTGCCCTAAAGAGTCACCCAGATCCACAGCGGACTTGTTGTGTGTAAGATTCTAGTGTTAATTGTTTTAATGCATCTAAGAACTGAACACAGTCCCTGGCATATAGTAGCTAATCTATAAATATAATTTATTATTCCTATTTTTATAAAATAATTACCAACTTTTGAATGTGGAATCTTTATTCTGATTTTACTTCCATCATGTGTAAATAGGTACATAATTATCTTCACATACTTGTAAACTAGGTTTGACTTAAACACTTCATCTTTTAAAGTCACTGAAAAAAATAAATCCATTGTAATAGCCTTCAAATAGAATTAAGGTGCTTACCCTATGACCCAGCACTGCACTACTGGGTATTTATCCACCAGATTTTAAAAATGTTGATCAAAGAGATACATGGACCTGAATGTTTATAGCAACATTATTAATAGCCAAATTATGGAAAGAGCTCAAATGTCCATTGGCTGATGAATGGATAAAGAAGAGAAAATGTAGTATGTGTACACACACACACACACACACACACACACACACATGCACACAATGGAATATTACTCAGCCATTAAAGAATGAAATCTTTCCATTTGCAATGACATGGATGGAGCTAGAAAGTATTATGCTAAGCAAAATAAGACAGTCAAAGACAGATACCATATGATTTCACTTGCTGGGAACCGCACCGGCCTCTCTGGATGGCAGTCACATCAAGGAAATGACAGTGTTTGCACAACTCCTGCCATGAGAAATGAAAACTGGTATCTCTTTCTGCTACTACTGTCTCATGTTGGAAATAAGCCTGCTGGTATTGACCAGGCCTCACAATATTCCATATCAGACCCATATGCCGAACACAGATACCTCATAAGGAAAAGCATATTCCTGCTTTTTCAAAAGAGATTTTAGATGAAAGCTCTGTGGATGATTGTCAAAAGGCTCTTCCTATGGGCCTTGCAGATCCAAGACTTAGATAATAAAGGGGGTTAAGAACACAAGAGTTAAGACTGAGCCTGGCCCCGAGACAAATAGCCTAATTTAGAGTTAAGGAACAGATAAGGGCAGAACTTAAGTTAATACTTACACCTTCTTCTAACTGGTGATGTATGGCAGTCCCTTCCCCAAGGCCTACTTTCCACAAACACCCTCCCTTACAGGGGTGGCTGGGATGATGATAGGTAAGAGTAGCTAAAACATAACCCAAAAACAAAAGTCAACACATTTAGGGCCTCCATTGTGTTTACACATTCAGCATTAAGTCAAGAAGTTTTCCACAAACAACTTATTAACCAGTTTAAAAACATTCTTCCTCTTGTGAGCCAGATAGAATGACTCAGCCCATCTATACACTTAACCTATGACCTAACCTTAGCATTATTAACTTAGAACAAATATGTATGTTATCCTGTTTTTTACTAAGAATACCCTGTTAATTCCTTAGTTATAAGATTTACTCAACCTCACTATAATTGTAGTAGTTCTGCAAGAATATTTCTGTAAAACCTGCTTCTGTACACTTTCCAAAGCATCTTATCACAGAGTATCCATTGTAAAAATTCCTTTTTCTGATCTCATGTTATCATTTAGCCAATAAATAAAGACACCAAAACCGACAGGACAGAGACGCCTGCCTGGTGATCAGAAAGAATCTCGGGGCTCTCTCAATCTCTCTCTCTCTGTCTCTCTGTCTCTCTCTGTCTCTCTCTCTCTCTCTCCCCCCGACACCGTCCATCCTTCAGGGACCCCTGAGCTTGCTGGAGCCTGCCTCCGGCATTCATTCATATGTGGAACTTAGGAAACAAAACAGATGAACATAGGGGGAGAAAGAGAGAAAGGCAAACCATGGAACAGATTCTTGACTGTGGAGAATAAGCTGGGGTGGAGAGGAGGTGGGCTGGGCAGCAGTGGTTTGAACGGTGATGGGTAATTGGGGAGGACACTTATTGTGGTGAGCACTGGGTGTTGTGTGTAGGTGACGAAATCACTGGATCCTGCACCTGAAACTAATATTATGCTGTATGTCAACTAACTGGAATTTAAATGAAAACTAGGAAGAAAATAATAAGGAATTAAGGTGCTTGGAACCCTTCATAGAGTAGTATACAAGATGACATGTTTACAGAAGCCAGGGAGAATGCTAGCATTGTGACCTCTCTACCTGGAGTTGGCTCAGAGTTCTGGTACTTGAATTAGGATGGACACAAATTGACAAAATTCAGTCTTCAGCGACTCCAGAAAGCTTATTCTAATCTCAAACCTTTCTAAAGTTTTTGGGATCCATGAAAAAATAATGAATTTGACCCAGGAAGATAGCAATAGTTTTGGGCTTGAGTATGCCTTTTCTTCCTGCTAATAGCACTCCACTTCCATTGTGAGACCACCAGTCTGCATTTTTAGGAGTCTAGAACAGGCCTCTTATTTTAGATATAAAGCTGAGAGATGCTTGGATTTATGCCAAATTGTGCTAAGGGGGAGAGATGAGATTAATATTTATCTCACCTCACATGAAACTAAAGGAGTGTCATATTCCAGAATGAGTTAAAATAAACTTGCAATTTAAGAAAAAAAAGATTAAGCGAGGACACAGTTTGATGTCATTATGGACAAAACTGAGTACGTGCGTGTGGAAATAGAATGTGTGGGACAAAATAAGAATTTAGGGCCAAAGCATAATTCTGTCTGCTTATGGTCCATACTTTTTGTTTTGCTTTGTTTCCTGGCCATTCTTCTTCCTCTTCTTTTTTTCTTAAGATATAATTGACATTGTCTAAGGGATCCATTCTTAGAGCAAACGTGTAAATTAAGTTTTAAACTTTGCAAAGTGCAGAATAGACGCTACCCAAAGTTAAATTATTATTCAAAAATAATTTCAGTTTACAAAATTCATTGTATAGCCAAGCGTATTTTTGGGTGAATGACTAAATACAGATTACCCATCTGCTGTTGTCTTTGAAAAATTCTCTGCTTTTTATTCTCATTTTATCTCTCCTTTACTCTCATGCTGTCATTAGCTTCAAAGCAAGGACCATACACAGTAAAGATATGCAGGGGATACAGAAGCTGATGTAAATCAGGCCCACTGTGGACTGATTTTGGATGCAGCTGTTACTCAATTTTACAACATACACTCACTGTGCTTTTGAGTTTTTCTAAATTGTAAAAGTCAGTAATTTAACTGATTCCTGGAAGACAGTTCAAAATATCTTCTCCTCTTTCAACTACTTGAATATTTTACTAGAGCACTTTTGATTCCTGTGAAATTATTCTTGCTTTTAAGAGTAATCAATGTTCTGTGCTAAGCAGTAAAACATGAATGTTATTGAGATTGATTACTATAAAAATTTATTTTATTCTTTATTGTTTGTAATTTTTTCCTATAAAACATTATTTAAAATTTTTAAAAGGTGTCTATACTCTGAAGATGAGATAATTACTTTAAAATTTTCATATGGATCCTAGTTCCATAACTACTGAATATAAGATATTCATATGTGGAAAAAGGGCTCATATCATATATGCAATAAGCTTTATTATTGTATGTTTAAAAGTTATTGTTGGGCGCCTGGGTGGCTCAGCCAGTTAAGTATCTGACATCAGCTCAGGTCACCATCTCATGGTTTTTGTGAGTTCAAGTTCCACATTGGGTTCTGGGCTGGCAGCTCAGAGCCTCGAGCCTGCTTTGGATTCTGTATCTCCCTGTCTCTCTGTCCCACCCCCACTCACACTCTGTGTCTCCCTCAAAAATAAATAAACATTAAAAAAAGTTATTCTTGAGGCTTATCATCTCAGACATGTGAAACATGAGATTGTTAACTACAGAGATAAGATTTTTAGCATGCAAATGTAAGTTCTGTCTTGAAACCAATTCTTTTTCTTTATATGTTTATGATAAAATATATGATAAAAGTATAAAGTTTAATATTTGAAGCCCTTCCTAAAGAGAATAATTAAAATCACATTGATATGATTACATTAAAAGGGATTCGTTCTTTCTTCACATACTGTCGGAGTTATCTGCATTAAAAAAATTTAAACTGAGTAAATTTTAAAGATCTTATTGACTTTATATAAAGATTTATGAATCTGGGAACATCCCATTAGCAATTAGAAAAGACTTTGAGGAGCTGTACAAAATAAAAGACTTTTATAGGCAGAAGAGAGCCAGACTGGGAAGTTATACTTAACAAAAAGTGGATTGATCCTGGCAAGGTCATTTTCCTTTAGGGCATTCAGGGTCTATCAGACAGATTACCTCACTAGTGCTGAGTAGGTAACTTCTATATCAGTGTTTTAAGATTCCATTTCTGGGAGACCTGAAACTATAAATTAAATTAAGTCTTAGTTTAGTGACATGGGGCTTAGTATAAGTGACTCCATTGTCACTAGTCCCGTTGACATTTTTACATCTGTGAGGTACTGTTTGCTCAAATATTCCTGTTTTGGCGTACAGTTATTATGCTCTCTCTGTCAAATATTTACTACTGTTTTTTCATTAACTGAAGATATTATATTAAAATTTCAAATCTAGATCTATCCTGAGTAGTTTGCAAAACCATTAAGAATTGTTTAGTAAATTAATGAAAGCTCATTTCCTGAGGTATCTCTAGCAAAAACAAAGAAACAAGCAAGCAAAAACTTGTCTTAACCCACTGTAGGACAAAATGACTCCAAAGATTTTATTGAATATTTATACATTTTTATTTTAATTTCTATACAAGGGTCAATGAAGGTAACTTGTAACCCTCTTACAAGTTCCTTTCTTCCTTCCTTCCTCCCTCCCTTCTTCCTTTCTCTCTCTTTTTTCTTTCTCTCTCTTTCTTTCTTTCTTTCTTTCTTTCTTTCTTTCTTTCTTTCTTTCTTTCTTTCCTTCCTTCCTTCCTTCCTTCCTTCCTTTCTTTCTTTCTTTTCTTTGTCTTTTCATTTTCTTTCCTTATCATCCTCTATGGCAAATTTTGAGTCTATGGCGAGAAAAGTAAACAGGAATCCAAAGGCAAATTTTTGGTCATGAATTTCAAGAACTATCTAGTAAGAAAAGATGTCCTTCCTACTTAAAAAAACTTAAAGTGAAACCAAATTAAAATACAAAAACTGACATTGAAATACTTATTGCAAAAATTAAGGATTTTGTTGTTTCACTTTCACTGAATATCCTTCATGTATCTTTGGAAAGGTGACCTTAAAAATAATTACACATTTTTGTTTTTATTCCCAAGGGCTACTTGCCAACCATATTATGCTTTCCAAGTTGGATCTCATTTTGTGGCTGCCCTTTAATCGCTGAAGGTCCCTTTTTATCATTTCTGTACTAATTGGTGTTAAAACACTTGACAATCTATTGTGATTTGTTTCATTAGCTTGCATCTCTTTCCCCACTCAGTGATTAATAGAGATGTTAAATAAGATTACAACCTAATAACAATGCCCTCTCTACCCTGCCCATATCTCTCTTCAAATAGATAGCAATATGTTGTTATTTTTTAAAGTTTATTTATTTTGAGAAAGAGAGAGCAAGAGAGCTCATGCCTGTGCGTCTTGTACACGTGCACAGCAGGAGAGCAGGGGGGAGGTAGAGATAGAGGGAGAGAGAATCTCCCAAGCACTGACAGTGCAGAGCCCAATGAGGGGCTTAAACTCAAGAACTGTGAGATCATCACCTGAGCCAAAATCACATTAGTGGCTTGACTGACTGAGCCACCCAGATGCTCCAGCAATATGCTTTTTTGATGCAAGCAAAATATGATTTCAGTCCAGCCTCCTGTGAAGAATTAAGCTAGATAATTTGTAGATTTGTGGCCTTCCTTCTGTCTAAGATGTCGTAGACTCTGGGTCTAGAGTTCTTTCTTGTCTAGCAAGAAAGTGGGACGCAGGTTTAAAATGCAAGAGATGGCTAATGTCCAGGAGAAGATAAGAGCCATGATGAACGATCCTTGCTCCGTTTNCCTAGCAAGAAAGTGGGACGCAGGTTAAAATTAGCAAGAGATGGCTAATGTCCAGGAGAAGATAAGAGCCATGATGAACGATCCTTGCTCCGTTTTTGTTAGTATCAGAAGGCTTACAAACATGGTGATGGACGTGCACAAAGAGACATGAAGCTGTGAACATTAACTCATGGACATGAGGGAAAGGGGGTTTTGAAGATATTAGGGGTTTGGGTTAATGCAAAACAAAATCCTGCCTGGCAGGCAGGGCAGAAGGTTGTTTACAGCAGATAGGAGGGACCACCTCTGTTTACCTAAACTTGTCTAGGGGACAAGAAAGAGGGAGCAAGCTACTCAGGGTCAGCAAGGTACCTTTCTTTTATTAATTAGCTCTGCTCTGGGCAATTTTGCCCTGCAGCAGTCTATAGCTCTATTCATCTGTTTACCTAATTTGGTCCTTCCTTCCCTGTGGTAAAAGCAGCTTTCCACTATCATACTAAATTGGGGGGTGTTTCTGCCCCAATACCTAATCTTGTTTATTTCATATACCTTTGTTCTATTTTGGGGCCTCGGCCCCATCCTCTCTATACCTATTTACTTAATCTTGTTTATCCAAACTTGCGTGTGAACATCCTAAGGCTTTCTAATTCTTTTTGCCTTGTTAACACATCTGTGCAAGCCCAGGAAATTCCTAAGCATATTCCCCACACTAAGATATATATAACTTGAGACTGACATTGTAATTAATTGACAAAAGTTTATGTTAGTATTTGTATGAAATCAAATATGAGCCTTATTTTTAAAAAGGAACTTCACATGCACATGCACACCCACACATGGACACACATGCACATACATGCACTCCTTAGGATGTAGATATTTTTAAAACTAATTTTCAAATTTCAATTTACTCTTTTCAATTTCTTGAAGACATCTTAAAGTGGATTTATTCCAAAAGGTGGGCTTCAATTAACCTCATCGCAGAATGATTCTTGTACCATTTTTAGGAACAGCTTTATTGAGATGAAATTCATGCATCATAAAATTCATCCTTTTAAAATATATAACTCAGGTTTTTTTTTTAATATTTGCCATTGTGCAACGATGAGCCACTACCCTTAACTGTGGCTTATATATTTTCATATGTTGTTGTTACAACATTTTTTGTATTACTTGACTATGTTTTTTATCGTAGCTTATATATTTACTTCCTACTCTTTTATATAGACACTTTTTTCTTGACATGATTGCAAGTTTAATTTGGCTAGACATATATACGTATAATACAATATTTAATTGGATGTTTTGAGTGTAGGGACGAGGTAAAACAGATTGCAACTTCAAAATGAATATGTGTCAGATCATATTAGGATGATTTTGTTTTATTTCATTATTATTGTTTAATGGTTTATTTATTTTTGAAAGAGTACAGGAGGGAGGGGCAGAGAGAAAATCCCACGCAGGCTCCACATTGACAGCACTGTCAGTGCAGAGCCTGACATGGGGCTCAATCCCAGGAACGGTGAGGTCATGACCTGAGCTGAAATCAAGACCTGGATGCTTTAACCGACTGAGCCACCCAAGTGCCCCCATTAGGCTCATTTTGTAAAGGAAATACTTCAAATTCCTTTTGTGTCCATGTCCATTTGCTGTCCTTAGACCCTGGCAGATTGAATCTTTACCTAGTTCTCTATGCTTTAGAGATGGCACTGGTTTGAATAGTGTCCCCACCCTCAAATTCATCTATTCAGAACCTCAGAATGGATTTTATTTGTAAATAGGGTTTTTGACAATGTAATCAAGTTAAGATGAGGTCATATTGAAATAGGGCGGCTCCCAAATGCAATATATCTGGTGGTCGTTTAACAAGAGGCCAACTGGGGCACAGAGACAGAGAAGGCCATGTGAAGTCATAGGCAGAGATTGGTGGAAGGTGTATACCAGACTAGGAACACCAAGGATTGCCAGCAATGACTGTAAGCTAGAAGAGGCAAAAATTCAAGCTAGAACCTTCACAGAGAGCATGCTCCTGCCGACACACTGATTTTAAGTTTCTAAGTTATAGAAATGGTAGAATAGATTTCTATATTTTAAATGACATATTTTGTGGTTCTTTGTTTATAGAAGCCCCAGGGAACAATATAGGATCTCAACACTTGGAAATGCCATCCTCAAACTTTTTAAGGTTCCTCTCTGGTATCCAGGTCCAGTGTCCATGGGCAGCAGGAGGGATGATACATCATCATGTACAAATGATAAAACTAGGATTAAATACATGACATTAGGGAAATTTAGAGGTAAGAAGACAGATTTTTTTTCAATGAACATTTTCCAAAGACCAGAGCATTCTGTTAACTAACAGTATTGCTACCTTTTTCTTTGGATGGAAGGTATGAAATTAACCAGGAATGGTGTATTTTAAAAAAAAAAAAAAAGGACATGAAAAGATAACGTCTGAACTGGAAGATCTGAAGAAGAAAAAATGACGCTTGAATACTATATTTAGTATTCACATGATGTGATTGGAGAATTAACAAAAACATAAGTTCTCTTTCTGTACTCATTCTAAATCTTCATCCATGAATGATTATATATCACCTGGACACATGTGATATATATAATAACATATTTATCAATCAAATGGTTTTATAGACAAAATCCCCACACCAACTATTGACTCAAGGACCCACGCAGCCTAGGAATGGCCCAGCCATACCTATATTAAATATTAGAAACTAGATTTGGATTTTGAAGAGCATACTTGTATCTGATATGTAGCTGAGGAGTCTCAAGGCAAGAGGCTGTTTCCATTGGCCTGAGGCAGCAGGCAAGATATAGACATAGAGACAGAGAGAAAGGGAGAGGGGCTGGGACAAGTAACTGAACTTCCACTGAATATAGGGTAAAAGCTGCATTAGAGTTTCCCGGGGCCCAAAGACAACCTCCAAGGGAGAGGAAAGAGCTATATGGGAATCATTTAGGTCTTTCAGGTCTTAACAGAAGAGCAGCTGGAGGCTGACTGATCCTAAGTATGAAGGGCAATCACAAACAAATAAGCATCAAAAACCACATACATCCTGTTCTAGAATAATAACCATGAAAATCCAACAGCACTGTTAAGTTCTCTGAAGACCATAGGAATAAATGCCCCAGGGGAGAAAGTAAGATTTAAGTTTTGATCAGGCCTTGAGGTCATAAATGAGATTTAAAAATAGCAGTCAATAAAGAACTTTCTTGTACCCTTAGCACCGCTCCCTCCCCAGGTTTTTACCAAGAATGTGCAAATGGCATTTTGTAGTGAAGGGGAAATAAGCATGAAAAAAGAAAATCAACAATCACTTCACACATATTAAAGGACATCTTGGTGAGGAAAAAAAAATACAATAAACCATCTTCATACTGTTAAGCATTTGCAATTTAAAATGAGAGTTAAAAAACTTAAAATAAGTCTTATAGTGATCAGCAATGCTGAGGGGCTGCATAGTGTCATCATGCGGTAGGAGGCAGACCATCCTTCATGAGAAGATTTAACGAGTGTGCATTGGAGAAATGAACTCCTTCTAGTTGCCTTCCATGAGTTTTGTTAATTAAAAATGTCAGTCAAAATGTCTTATCTAATAGAGCAGAGCTTGTGCTATGATGATATATAGCATGATACAAGCCATGATATGTAGGGGTACATGGAAGGAGGAAATTAAAATTTTCTCTAAAGTTTTTACAATGCATTTTCTTAGTTTCTAGCTTCAATTTCATAGCTGAACACTTTAAGCTCTTCCTGAAGAATTTCTAAACAACCTTGACCTGATGTCTTTTCATCCACCTGCCCTACAAGCATCCAGCCTTGGGGAAATCTTGCTGCCTGTGTTCGCTTTGTCTGTACATGGACTTTTGAGACTGTGGAGAAAATCACACACCTGAGCCAACTGGTGACGCTCCACATTCATGGTTGCCTGTTTGATCAGTGTTCTCACAGTGATTTCAACTGAATTATGTTTCACCAGGCAGTGTTCTTTCTCATTCTAACAAGAAATATTTTATCTTCTGCACTTGCTTCCTTTTCTTCCATGATTCCCTTTATTCCCAATAGATGAATGAGCCCCCTATTTCACAAAGAAAATAGACCTCTCTGAGAAGTAATGTCCAATACTGTCTCCCCACAAGCCCTAATCTTATCTGCATCTACACACATACCTGTTTCTTTCATTAACATGAAGTTCTTTCACCAAAATCAAATCTATATTTGGTCTTATGTTTTAAGCCTTGTCTTGTCCTAACTCTTCGGGACCTAATATTATTTATTAACTCACATTCTGCTAGAATATCAAACTGTCCCTTTTATCCAGGAAACTTTTCTATTTTCACATGAGTTTTTTCAAATCCCAACAAACATAGAAAATACAAAAGGAAAAAGCAAACTATTTCATTAAAAAAAAAAATGATAACACACATACCTGAGCACCAGCAAAGGTGAACAGAGATAAATATAAAATAGACACAGATACTCATTTATTGCTGGTGGCTGTGTGAAATGATTCAACCTCCATTGAGTGACATTTTTGGCAGTATCTATTGTATTTGTAAAAGTGTATATCTTTTTTCCTATAATCCTAAATCTGGGAATTATCCTATAAAGACATTTGTACATACATAAATGCAATATGCACAAGTTTATCTATTGCAATATTGCCAGTGATAAAAAATGTGAGTCAAGTCAACTCACTGCTCAAAGCCTAAAATGGATCTGCGTTTCACTCAGAATATATCCATGTACTGTCAGTGGCTGCTCTTTAATCTTTACTTCACCTTCTATGGTTGTCCCTTCGCCTACTATGCTCCAGGCACATGGACTTTCTTGCTGTTCTTCCAACATGTCAGGCATGCGCTGCAATAAGGCCCTTCCTTTTGATTGAAACAGTAGTTGCATATTGCCTGCCTCTTGTATCTAGAATCTAAAGTCCATGAAGGTTTTAATCTTTATCAGTTTTGTACACTGATAAAGGTCTGAAATAATCCTGGTACATAGTAGACACTTAATATATGTGTGTTGCATTAGTGAATAAACCTAGATCTCAATTAAAGCTAAGTGTTAGGGTATAATATAGAAAACCTGTAAAATATAATACCATGATACTACAAAAATACCAAATAATGATTATGCTTTCTTTGTTCTGTAAAATATCTATAGGGCATATGTTAAATGGAAAAAAAAAAAGAGAGAGAGACAGAGTGATAGAGTATGCTATATTTGTATAAAATGTAGAAAAAGAAAATACTGGTTCAGAGTTGTTTACATCTTTGTAAAGAAACTTTAGAAATGCATTAAGATACTACAAATTTTGAACATTGTTCTCACATCCATTGTTGTGAACTCTATCACACAGCCACATCTAATTGCCCCCAGGGTTGGTAAATGTCACCTAGCTACACAGCCTTGAATCCAGCTCTTCACTAGGATGGAAGAGGAGAATGAGCTTTTAGAGACTGAAAGTGTTCTCTATGGTGTTTAAGAAAATACCGTACATATCTATGTTGACCACAGAGTACAGATATTCTGTTTTCTCCCAGAATTTCTAAACTCAGCTCTTTTTTTCTTCAGTCCTACACTTGAAAGGCAACTGCTACTTAAACACTTAAGTTATGCCAAGTGCTAAAAGTTTCCCCTTGTCTTATCTCTTCCTTTGAATTATTCATAGAAATCTGCAATGGTGTTACTGTTAGTATCTCCAAAATGCCTGCCCCAGTCTTTATGTAATCTTTTCCACAAACGTGCCTTTCCTCAGGTTTTGAATTTCACAGCCTTTGAATATCTTGGTCTATTTCAATAACAGCCGAATATTCCTTTCTGCTTCTTCCTGAATCGTGGGAACCTTGTATATAAAGTAGGATATATGTTTCTGGTGTCTCATTTTCTTCTATTGCTTTTCTAGTCACTTCCAGCCCTCACATAAATCTGGCTGCTTCTTGAGCAAACTTCCTTGTCTGCATGTTTCTCAAGTAACACAGGGTCAGGAAACGGAATAGATGCTCTCTTTGCTCCCCATTGTTACTTTCAAGTCATTTCTTCTCATTTCTCTTTCCAAAAATCTTAGATCCTTTGACATCTGACAAAATCCCCATCATCAGCCTAGATCCTGGTCCCACAAGTTTATTCATTGAAGATCTTAGCTCCTGCCCCACTGTTTTTGTCTGACTCTGCCCCATATGGGTGTTCCTTTTGACATCTTGACATCTTGGTGTTTTGATCAGTCTATCAATCAAAGTCCTTATAAGAAACATTATCACCCCTTATGGTTCACAGGGAGGGATTCTGATGAGAGGACAACTTATATAAAGGAAGACAGTTACAGAAAAAATGGTGAAATAACCTGAGAAAACTCAAAACAAAAGGAAAATAGAAAAAGCGCAAACAAGCAGCAAGAATCCAATAAGAAAGAAAGAGTAAACGAGAAAAAGAAAGAAAGATGATCTAGACAAAGATTGAGATTTCAGTCCTGCCATTTATCAGTAACCGATTGTGATCATATCATGAACAAGGCTCCATAATACAATTCTGGTCTTCACTTGACCAGTTCAGGATTTCCTTCTAAACATGATGCATCCTAAATTCTTCTTGCAGTGGGCTCTTTGCATGTTCTTCTATTGGAGGGCAGAAGGAGGTCTGGCAAATATGCAGGTATACAATAGCTGTTTATGAAATGACTGATTGAATAAACAAGTGAGTGGATGGTGAATAAGCCACACTGACTCACTTGTTGGTTTAAATCTGTAGTTCATAAAACTGTTTCAAAGACAGTGCCTTTTGAAAGAAATTACCACACATATCTCAGTGCTGTGTTGCTATTACACTGTCCCAAACTAAATAAATGTGTTCACCCACATATCCTGTATAACCCAGATGTCACAGACCTTCCAAATCTGTGATTATAAAATAAGGCAGTATCACTAAGCTAAAAGAGATGAAGAATCTTTAAGCTTCTTTGCTAGAAGTTACTTCTCAAAGAGCACTAAAAAAAAAAGACTCGCTAGTCTTTTAATCACAGTCAGTTCTGTTTTTCTTCGTTTCTAGCTCCCACTTACCCATTTCAGCTACCTTGGTATCTTTGCACTTGCTCACACCTCCCCCTGGAGTTGTTTTATGCAGAGTCTTTGAATCAGTGACCCTACTCACTATTTAGGTTATGGCTCAAATATTACCTTTCAGAGATGAGTCACCACCACACGTCTTTAACTCCTTTCCATCCTGTTACTTTATAGAAGATCAGAGTATTGTGTATTTTTTTTAAATGAAGCATATTTGAAAGAGTTGATTTTTCTATTTATCTAAAGTTTTAAATATTTAAAGTTTTATTTACTTAAAGTTTTTTTTCCTTACTAAATTATAAACTCCCCATAAGGAAGAATGCTCTTTGTCCTTAATGGTGACTTTCCACAGTGTAAAGAGTCTGTGTGTTCCCTTTAAACATCATCTATAGGTTGTTTCTATCACACATAGGACTTGAGATCACAGTTATAAAATTCATTAATAACCTTACTAACTATATATCTAAATTTCATCACATATGATATGAGATATATATATATATATATATAGAAAATGGTATTGCCAAAAAAGTTGTATTGAATTAATACTACTTTCCCTTGCATGCAGGTAAAGGCTATTTATTGACAGGCTACAAATACAAGGGTTACGTATGTAAATATGCTCTTTATTTGAAAACAAGATTTTAGAATAGCCTTTTAAAAACATTGACTTGTCTTTAGATTTGCTAATATGGAAGTGTAAGATGCTTTCTAACTTTTACTTGTTATCATTGCCAAAGTTTGAGCTTTCATTCAAACACGTAACTCCTTTGGATATGAAAAAATCTTGTGCTTTTACACTCAAGACATGAAGAATGGAAATTTAGTCATTGAGATTGATATTTATTAAAATGACAAAGAGGCAAATTCTATGTATCTTCTCAAAAACTACGTGCTTTTAATAGGGAAGCATAACTGTCTAACAGTATAATGTACATTGGTACCTACTGATTTTCTGGCATCCAACATATCTGCATTTGTAGCATCTGTGTTTCTCATGTTTGATGTCATAATATCTGTTTACTTATTTACCTTATTAATGACAAGTTCCAGGGAATAATACCATGTTTCCTTTTTTCTTTTTCTTTTTTTTTCCTTTGGCTAAGCACTTCAAGTTTTTGAGGCTGAGAAAATACGATATCCTCAGATGCTATAATGAACTTCACTCATGACTCAGTCTCTGAAGGATTGGCCCCTAATACTCTGTAATCCATAAAGGACTCTCATATAGCATTATGGGGTGCTTAGGTCCAAAATATCAATAAAATCTGAAAAGGGGAATATATGTTTGCTTTATGTCTCAGATTTCTGAGATGTCCCATCAGAACCATTTTTTATTTTCTCTTCATGGTACTATATAACATTTTACCTTCAGGGCTGCTTGCATTTTCCATGCCAAACCTCTCCTTAAAAATTTTACTAACCTAAAGATTTAAGAAGGGAAATAAAATGGACTAGTAATGATTGGCTAGTCGTCAATATCCATTTCTCAGTGATAAGATTTAGACAAAGGAATTTCTATGATGTCAGAAGAGAGCAGAGATAGTCAACTACTCACAAAGAAATACAAATAACCATGAGAGAGAATAAATCTCTGTATGATAACACTGTTACATAAGTCCTTTCAGCAGAGATATAGAGGTTTCTTCATATTTAAAATCTTGCAAGTTCTTCTGATACTTATTTCAAAAACTATGGGAAAGTGAAGTATCAATATTCTGGCTGTGCTGTAGTTATTCTAGAACCTGTCAGACTCCCTCTAGTAAGAATCCAAATTTTACTTGACTGATGAGCTTGGTTGAAACTTTGCTGGAACCTGATCTAGTAAAAGTGATACAAGCAACTTCTATTTAAGATGGTTGAGGCAGTAACATAGTCTTTGAAGCAGTTCAATTCTGGAATTAAATTGGTGGTTTGAACTTGACCACCAAGTTAATTCCAGCTCTGGTAACACATGGGTCTGTCCACAATATTACACATAAATCATGGCAATTCATGAAATATACTGCTAGTAGAGGCCAAAGCTAATGCCATTTGGGAGTTGAACAGAGAACATATTAGTAGCCTGGTGTTACTTCAGCCTTGTAAATACTTAGAACTCTCAGTAAACTTTTAATAAAAGTTCCAAATCACTAAGGGCTTGAATGTATGTAGTAATTTTATAGCTTTTTGTTCTTTCCCTTTTCTTAGATAAGTACTTATAGGAGGGAGGTTTGCTGATTAGCCAGTAAACTATAAGTCTGAGGTAAAGTCTAAAAAAAAATGCTAAATCAGGAAGGACTTTTTTTCCTTTTTAACACAAGCTGAAATGCTCTTATTTAGAAGAATAGGAAAAGCTATTGAATATTTACCCTGAAAATGTTTTTACTAAGTATCCATTTTAGTTCAATATAAAGTCTATTGAAACACCTATGCAACATATCCAAAATCAATTTATCAAGTAGCTATATTATCCTTCTGGGTAACATACAGCTCAGTACTTTTCAATAAAGTTATCAAACAATCTTGGTTAAATCACTGCTAACAAAAGGTTTATATTTTTCTAACAAATTTTTATTGTACATATATGAAAATCATTTTATTCATATAAAATAGACAAAAATAATTGAAACAAATAGGGTTTTTTTTTTTGCTTCAAGTTAAACTTGGTTCATAAATTTAATTTAATTTAACTTTTAATGTTTATTTATATTTGAGAGAGACAGAGACAGACAGAACATGAGCAAGGGACAGGCAGAGAGAGAGGGAGACACAAAAACTGAAGCAGGTTCCAGGCCCTAAGCTGTCAGCACAGAGCCCGACGTGGGGATTGAACTCCTGAATCATGAGATCATTACAAACTCAGAACCTGTGAGTTCATGGCCTGAGACGAAGTCAGACACCCACCGACTGAGCCACCCAGGGGCTCTAGTACACAAATTTTATAAGTAAAAATAGTTTATAAGTTTTAGCATTGATTTGCATATAAAAATTTCTGAAACTTACTGACGGTCTGACCCTGTGGACATCTTGTAATGTTTATTTTCTTTTTAGGATAAGATTGCTTATGCAGTTACAGTACCTGAACATTCTAGGTAACAATCACCTCCGAATTTAGTGGTGTAAAACCACAACCATTTTACTGTGCTCAGAGAGCTGTGGGGCAGAATATGAATATGTACTGTGGGGATGATTTTTCTTTGGGTCTGGGGCCTCAGCTTGGAACTCTCAGCTCCTGAGGGGTGACTGGAGGCACCAGGAACTGGAATTATATGGAGGCTATGTTATGTGCATGTTTGTTTGGCACATGGATCAGATGCCTCAAAGCTTGGGTTTCAGATAAGTCTGCTGACCCTGACTCCCACCTGAGTCTTTTCCACATGGCTCAGACTGCCTCAAAGTATGACAATCAAATGTCATATGTCTTGTCCCTGGAGCCCAAGAGCAGGTGTTCCACAGAATAAAACAAAGGACACATGAACTTAGCCTTGAAATCTGAGTCACTTGGGCCATATTCTTTTGGTCTAAGCAATTACAAACCCACTAGAGGATACAAGGAGAGGGGGTTCTACTTGCAATAAGATGATTGTCAACAAATGTGTAGTCATGTTTTAAAAGCAACACCTTCTGGTATCTAAGAAATTATGCATTTAATTAGTCCCATAGTCTATTTACTGATTTCTAATAAATATTCATAAATTTTTATTTAACTGAAGTTAAACATACGTATACATTTAAACTTATTGGAAGGTTTTGAAATCATGATCGGATCTCATTACTAACTTAATTGAAACGAGCAGCACAACATGGGAAGCAGTTCATTCTCATTAGGAAGTCTCATAGGTGGAACACTCCGGAATTATGAAAGAAGTTTCTTGGTATCTTGCCAGAATCTTCTCTTCCAGAAAACTTTTTAAGCGTAATTTGTCTTTCAATTCTAGCCTTTCAAATTTAATAGTCCCATCAAAAGTTTTAGAGATTGTGAAATCTTTCAAATAAGCCCATTCCTACTTTGTAACGGGAACAGAGACAATTGAGATCTCCAAAGTTAAAGAGGCTTTATTTTATATTGCCCCCCTCTTTTGCAAATTAATATATTTTTGAGGACCAGAATGGTAATCTATGTCATATATCATATCACTTGTTTTCAGGTTTACATACTACCCATGTCACATGTATGGGTCTATGCGTGTGGGAGCCCGACAGTGACCACAAGAAAGCGTGGTTAGGGATGCAGAGATGTGCCTGCACACGGGACTCTCTGCCTGGGCAGATCATGCCTGCAAACAGAATGTTCTGTCAAGGGGCCTGCACACAATATCCAAGGTTAATGATCCGCTCGCACACGAGGGAACATGGCCTCCTTAGAAATAAGGAGGAGGCTGGAATTGTGAGCAGGCCTCTTAGTAAACATGTTGTGGTCGCTTCTTCCCTTTGCTCCCCCCTGTCCTTGGAATGTGTTTGGCTTCTTGCCCTTATTTGGTAAAGGAATGCATCTTGTAGATTTCAGTTTGTATCCAGTTACCAGGGTATAAAATAAACCGCAAGAGGGGCTTGCGTAGAATTGTTCCTCCGACCAGAGTTGTGTCTGTGTCTGTCTTTTGTGTGTGTCTTGTCTTTGTGTCATTTCATCCGCAACAATGTGCTCACAGAAATAGAGAAGGACAAAACGGGAAGTAAAATAGAAGTAACATAACAGTAATTATTTGGGGCGGGAAAGTGCACTCAAAAGAAAAATAAACCGACTTTATGGAAGGAATTATGTGTGAAGGAAAGAGAAGCACTTTTATAATCACCACCAAGAGATGTCTGTGGCCAGAGGTAGTGAGTGTACTGGGTACCTATAGAAGTGAAAAGAGAAGACTGAAGTGACAGGACTAAGTGGGCTTTATATTTAAATTCTTTGGCAGTAAATTTTAGACGCTGTCTCATGCAGTATTTGAAGGGGAATGAGGTTACATTCCAAATGCATGCCCAAAACTAGCCTGGACTAAGAAACTACAAGTAGTACATAAAGTTATGCTTTCATCCTTAGGACTGGGGAAGAGGGAAGCTAATGGTAGGACTTTGGTAAAGTTCTTTATTACCCAGATCAATTATAAGAAATACCCTGACTCCTCCCATAGTTTATTAAATTACGCTACAATAGACATTTTCAAATGCTTCACATCTAATTTGGAATGCAAATACTGAGAGCACCTGATTGTATTAGTTATAATACATATTTATCTCTGTTTCTTCAGTTAGGTCCCTAATATGTAATTCTCTAAAATATATCCCCCAAATTTATATCATGACCAATGCATAATTTTCTAGACAATCGATTCTACATGATTTAAGTACACTGCCAGCTATAAAAGTATGTGGAATTTGTGGTGACATAGCAACTGTGCTGCCCAAATCCTGCATCATGGAAGACTTAATGACCACTTGTTGGGAATGATGACCTTCAATGGCTGATCCATTCTGAGAAGTCATGACCTTTCAAGGATGTCTATAGCCAGTGTCTTGATGGAAGTGAGGTATGATGCCGGGAGCCACACCGACCTCTCTGGATGGCAGTCACAGCAAGGATATGGTAGCGTTTGCACAGCTCCTGCCATGAGAAATGAAAACTGGTATCACCTTCTGCTATTACTGGCTTATGTTAGAGATGAGGCTGCTGGTATTGACCAGGCCTCACAATATTCCAGATCAGACCGATATTCCCCACACAGATTGCTCATAAGGAAAGACGTGTCCCTGCCTTTTCAAAAGAGACTTCAGATGAAAGCATTGTGGATAATTGTCAAAAGGTTCTTCCTATGGGCCTCGCAGATCCAAGACTTAACATAATAAAAGGGGCTTGAGTATGGCCCTGAGACAAAGAGCCTAATTTAGAGTTGAAGGCAGATATCCACCCCCACCCATTTATTTCTGCTTGGAGCATTTTCTGGCCTTGTATATGCTGATTACTCCCTGTGAAGGAACCTATTGAGGAACTACTTTTGTCATTATGGGAGCAAAGGTGTTTCCTGGAAGATCTGTTTTTCTTGATACCTCCACCTTAAAAGAAGTAACTTCACCTTTTTTATCCTAAAAACTTTGTCTAAAGATACCTTCTTCCCCATAGGATAAGCATCTCAATCACAATTGATAAAGTTTATGCAGGAGTCTTCTAGATTTCCAGGAAATTCTTACATATCAAAGAAGTTTGTCATCAGAAATCATTGTTTAAGGCAAATGTCACTTCTGTGCCATCCCCCAAACACTTATAAAATAAAGTTGAGCCCCAGTCAGAGCAGAGATGCCTGCCTGGTGATCAGAAAGAATCTCGGGGCTCTCTCACTCTCTCTCGCCGACACCGTCCATCCTTCAGGGACCCCTGGACCTGCAGGATCCAGTCTCCAACAGTATGATACCCTGGTTATTTGGGACAAACTGGTGAGTCACTCAGCACCCAGCAGCTCTCACTGGATTCAATCAAAGCTGTGCCCAGGACTCCATCACCGCTGAACTTGTTCTTCTGCCCACTCTTGCTTCCTTCCTCTCCCTTCCCCCAGGGCTGATTTCAACCTAGGTAACTCCCTAATAAATGTCTTGCATGTTAAACTTTACCACAGAGTCTTTACTAGAAAACTTAACCTTCAGTAGAATCTTAAAAATTAAGGTTAATCAAACTTGAATATAAACTATCAGAATATACTTAAACTTCTAAGATATGCAAAAACACACTCTACTAGAAAGAGTAACTTATTTTCTCTGTGAAAGAGTTTCTCCTCCAATTGATTATGTCATTTTGAATTAAAATAACCTGCTTGCTGATAATAGGAAGTGTCAGTGTCAATGTCAGTACACATTTCAAAAGCGTGCTTGGAATACTGTATTGAGTAGAAGCTTGATAAATGTACATTGACTTGCTAGATAATGCTGCTGCCGTATAATATAATGGTAAATAAAATTATTCGAAATGCCATAAAATATATGATAGTTTTCCTTTATAAAAAGCAAAGCAGTGTAGACAAGCTTTAACAACAACAAAAACACTCTCAGAAAATTTCTTTAATGTAAACAAACTTCAACTCCCATAAAGGCAGCTAGTAGGTTATAGATTCTTTTCAATGGCTTAAGATGAAAAAGAGCATACTAATCTGGAGCCCATAATGGGAATAATTGACCAAGATGAATGAAAAGGCAGACATTTCTCTTTGTGAAGTAAAAAATGCTAGTTTAACCATTTACTTGCTTTTCATGTTTCTTCTTATTCAGTATTTCGTGTGTTTTTGAGTACACGTGGTCTTAAGGTATGTTTTTCATTTGTCCAGCCTTTATTTTTATACTGACATACTACACAAATCATTTCCTTGTGGTTATCTTTGTGTTTTACTCATATATTTTTCTGCTTCCCTAAAATGTAAATACATGAAGACATTTATCCTAAAACAGTATTCATGAAAATGGGAAATGCTTATTGGAAGTAACTAAATAAAAAATGCAAGCTTGTTTTCCTTCTTTTAGTAAGTAATTACTGTATGCATTTTAACTTATCAAATATGATTGCCAGAGCATCCTTGTTATATTGCTAAAAATAGGCAGTTTTATCTTATTACAAATAAAATTACATGTGCTCCTTATTGAAATATGGATTTCTATTTAAAACCTTGTATTGCGGGGGGAGGAGGGGATGGGCATGGAGGAGGACACTTGTGGGGATGAGCACTGAGTGTTATGTGGAAACTAATTTGACAATAAACTATTTGTAAAAAAATAAAATAAAATAAATAAAATTAAAAAAAGATAAAAAAATAAAATAAAACCTTGTATTGCTTGTTTATACATTATATGTATATGCATATACATATAGAATGCATTTTATGTTAATGCAATACAAATAATTTTACTAAAAGTAATGTTTTAATTATATACAACAGAGAAGAATAAAGTCAGTTAAAAGACACTAGATCAGGGGCACCTGGGTGGCTCAGTCAGTTAAGCATCCAACTTCAGCTTAGGTCACTGTTTGTGGGTTCGAGCCCTGTATCCAGCTCTGTGCTGACAGCTTGGAGCCTGAAGCCTGCTTTGGATGCTGTGTCTCTGTCTTCTCTCTGCCCCTCCCCAGCTCTCCCTCTCTCTCCCTCTCCCTTTATAATAAACAAACATTACAAAATTTTTACAAAAAGATTTTGGATCAAATAGCACAAGGCTGCCCCAAAAAACATTTTGGAAGAGGGGGTCCATTCACACTCTACCTGGTTCTCAAGTTTGACCACTGTAAGAACTCCTGAAAAAAAAAAAATTATGAACCAATTCACTACTAGTATATGCAACACAAAGATAAAGAAGAAAATCTAACCATATGTCTTAAAGAAAAATCTCCTACAACATGAATGAACAGGCTCAATTTCACTGTTATAAAAAATGTACTATGTTATCATAAGTTAGTATTCTTTTTGTTTTTCATAAGACATCTGTTGAGTAATTTCTAACTACCAGACAGTCTGCTAGCAAAAATCTATGCTTTCAAAACACTCAAAGTCTAAGGGTGAGAAATGACAGATTCTTAATTTTAAAATGGGCACATTTAAAAAATTTGATGTATTATTATACTAATTCATGGTTGAGATAACAAATAAAAGCAAAAGTGGAGTATTTAAAGTAAAAATTGAAGTCATACCTTAATCAAAGATAAAATCTGTGAATATTTATGAGCTAATGGGCATATTGTCTTGAGATAATTATACTTCCTTTCCACCTACATGACATTGACTTTTCATGCTCTTATCTAAAATGATTCATTGCTGCACTGTATTCCATTTTCTCTAGCCTATTCAGAAACCTTGATTCAGACACAACCTCCACACTTGAACATTTGCCCCCAATTATTTATAATTCTGTATTGGTGTCAAATTCCCATCCACATTAGCACCTAAAGAAGCTGTTACCTCTTCTTATTAATGTAACGAGACTCTAACTAGTCTTAAGGGTTAACTTGCCTCAAGTTAGCATGCTTCTTACTTGCTGACCTAAGGCCTTTGATTTGTAACAGAACTAATTTACTTTCTTCGAGATTTGCAGACCACTGGCCTTGAGGAGTAAAGTACCAACAACGCCTCAGCTTTCTGACTAGTTTAGTAATTTTTTTTAGCAAAATGTTTTTCTGTCTTTTAGGCCACATAAGTGATTTTACTGGCATCCCTTTGTGTATTTGTAGAACTTGTCCTCTTTTGCAGAAAGAACAGAGTACCACTGTACATCTCAGAACAAGAATTGAACCCACTCACGCAACTCTGGAGCACTGAGATAACTATTGTAGCTGGCACTATTGAGTCGGCAACATGATCAACAAATGTTGCAGACAGCTGTACTCTCTTTCCTGAGTAACCATCATAAACCCCTTTAAAAAATCCCTGGTTCATGCCCACAAAAACAGACAAAGATCAATGGAACAGAATAGAAGACTCAGAAATGGACCCACAACTATGTGGTCAGCTCGTCTTCAACAAAGCAGGAAAGAATATCCAATGGAAAAAAGATAGTCTCTTCAACAAATGGTGTTGGGAAAAGTGGACAACAATGTGCAGAAAAATAAAACTGGACTACTTTCTTGCACCACGCACAAAAATAAATTCAAAATGGATAAAAGATCTAAATGTGAGACAGGAAACCATCAAAATCCTAGAGGAGAACACAGGCAGCAACTTGTTTGACCTTGGCTGTACCAACTTCTTACTAGACACGTCACCAGAGGCAAGGGAAACAAAAGCAAAAATGCACTATTGGGACTTCATTAAGATAAAAAACTTCTGCACAGCAAAGGAAACAAACAAAACTAAAAAGGCAACCTACAAAATGAGAGAAAATATTTGCAAATGACATATCTGATAAAGATTTAATATCCAAAATCTAAGAACTTGTCAAACTCAACACCCCTAAAAACAAATAATTCAGTTAAGAAATGGGCTGAAGATGGAGCCTGTGTGGTTTAGTCCATTGAGTATCTGACTCTTGATTTTAGCTCAGGTCATGATACCAGGGTTGTGGGATTAAGTCCCATGTCAGGCTCTATACTGAGCATGGAGCCTGCTTATGATTCTCCTCTCTCTCTCTCTGCCCCCTTCCCCACTAGTGCTCTCTTTTTCTCAAAAAAAAAAAATCTATCTATATATCTATATCTATCTATCTATCTATGTTTGAAATAAAAAGAAATGGCAGAAGACATGAATAGATATTCCAAAGAAGACATCTAGATGGTTAACAGACACATATAAGGATGTTCAACTTCACTCATCATCAGGGAAATACAAATCAAAACCACAATGAGATAACACCTCATACCTGACAGAATGGCTGAAATTAACAACTCAGGCAACAACAAATGTTGGCGAGGATGTGGAGAAATGGGAACACTTTTGCACTGTTCATGGGAATTCAAACTGTGCAGCCACTCTGGAAAACAGTATGCAGGTTCCTCAAAAAGTTAAAAATACAACTACTAGGATCCTGCAACTGCACTACTAGGTATTTACCCAAAGGATGCAATAATATTGATTAGAAGGGACACACATACCCAATGTTTATAGCAGCATTATCAATATTAGCCAAATTATGGAAAGAGCCCAAATGTCCATTGACTGATGAATAGATTAAGAAGATGTGGTATATATACACAATGCAATATTACTTAGCCATCAAAAGGAATGAAATCTTGCCCTTTGCAAAGATTTGGATGGAGCTAGAGTATATTATGCTAAGTGAAACAAGTCAATCAAAGACAAATACCATATGATTTCACTTATGTGTGGAGTTTAAGAAACAAAACAGATGGACAAAGGCGAAGGATGAAGAAAGAGAGAGAGGCAAAGCATAAGAAACTCTTAGCAACAGTGAACAAACTGAGGTTTGATGGAGGAAAGATCGGTAAGGGTTAGGTTATATGGATGATAGGTATTAAGGAGAGCACCAGTCGTGATGAGCATTGGGTGTAATATACATGTAAGTGATGAGTCACTAAATTCTACTCCTGAAACCAATATGTTAAATATTAGAATTTAAACAAAAAGTTGAAACAAAAAACACACAAAAACATTTGAAAATGTACCAACCAAATGAATGAATGAATGAATAAATAAATCATAAAAGTAAAAAAAAAAATTCCTGGGCCAGGCAGGGACCTCGAAATTCCTGTTCCTTCCCAATTAAAACTCATGTCTTCAGTGATGAACATTTGGGTGATGGGCAGCTGAACTTGGGTTCAATAACATTAATAAACAGCAACAATCTTTAGATGGCGCTGCCTCTGCTGAACATTACTATTTATTTCCTTTCTTTTTAAACTTCGAACTGCAGGAAAGCTGACTATGGGCACTATATCCAATCTGTCTTTTCCTTTTCTCTCTTACATTTAATCCAATCTGAATTTCACTCAGCCACCCATCCAAGGTGCTCTTGTCAAGATTATCAATTACCTCTATGTTTTTAATTCAGTAAGTAATTCTCAGTCCTCAGACATTTTTAACAACAGTTGACAGAGTTGATCACTCCCTTTTCCCTGGCATACTTTCTTCACATGGCTTTACGGACACCATCCTTTCTTGGATTTCCTCCTCTCCCATTGTTTTTTTTTTTTTTTTTTTTTTTTTTTTTTTTTTTTTTTTTNCTTTGCTTTTCTTTCATTTTTTTTTATCTAAAATGATATCCAGTGATATCATACAGTCTTATACACATCTCATTTCTATCGCAGCTATTCTCAAATTCATATATTTAGTGCAGATCTCTTTCCTGAACTTCAGACGTCTCTATGTCTGTGAACCTTATGCATATATGCATATAATATATATTATATATATAACATATATATATATAACATTAATGAGAAAAAGTTAGGGGATACAACCAAACTTTATTGAACATTTCATGAAGCAGGTAGTCTTTACTCTCAAGAGTTTGGAGAACAGCAAAGTAGGGGAAAGGACTACAAGCTTTCATAGAAAGAGGCAAGCATGAGACAAGGAAGAAGTACTCAGCCTGAAGTGATGATTGGCTGGGGTTGCATATCTGACCGTATTCAGAAAGATCAAAAAACAAGGAAATAACTATAAAGCTCAGAGGTGGCTGCCATTGGCTAACTGCATATACTGCATTTCTCGTCAAGTAGAACATTTACAAGGACACAAAAGTTACCTAAGTTTTTGCTGTCATGGTGCCCTTAGCAGCAGCGTCTCCAGTTTAGGCCTGGAAATTTATTTCAACAACATATAAATCTCCTTAGGGTTAACCCTTCACGTTTCTATTTCCCCTTCCTCCTACCTCTGATCTATTATAGAATTCTATTGGATCTGCCTTCACACTCATAAAAAACATAAATTACTTATCTTTATCTTCACTTATGCCAAGCCAGCATCATTTTTTTCAAATCACTGTTGCCGAGCCCCTGTCATCTTTTTAAAGACTCTATCATCTCATTCCTAAATTACTAAATCAGTCTATTAACAGATCTCTTTGCTTCTTCCTTTTCCACCAACAGTCTATTTTCACCATTGCAGGTCTTCTCTGAACTGTTAAAAATTGCAATTGACTTGTTCCAGCTTTCTCCATCCTCATTTCCTGCTTCCATTTTCTTTATAACACTTGCATGCTGTGAAACACTGTATTTTAATTTATTTATTTGGTTATCTTTATATTTGTCATAAAATACAGGCTTCGTGGTGATGGCAATTTTTGTTTGTGTCCCATAGTGTATTCCAAAGTTCACATGGTGCCTGGCTGATAATAGTTGGTTATTACATACCTGTTAAATGAGTGAAGGTGACTACTGTCTAGTGGATGAAACATGAACTCTGTCTGCAGAGATATATGCGGCAAGAAATCAAGCAAGTCTTCCCAGGATCCTTCAATCTGTTAGGAGTTTGAGATATGTGATACCTTAGAAGATGAGGATGAGGCAGGATGTGGAAAGGACAGTTGTTTGGAATCTTGTTTTGGGATTAGTTGATGGCTCTATCCTCACTCTGCCGAGAAGCACCATTCAATCAAGACTCCCCTACCACCTCAAGTTAAGTTTCATTCTTTGAAAGAAAAAAGCTCTATGTGTTGGCAAAGTTGAAGGCAGGACTGATGTCGCAGACTAAAAATAAAGAAACTTTATATTTACTATATAGACTTTCATTTGACACCTCCAAAGCTATCCTCCCTCTTTTAGTTTCTAGAATGCTGGAAACCAATATAAATGGCCCGGCAGTACATTAGAGACTTCTCTGGATAAATGGTGGCCAGAGAAAACAGACATATATATTCTAAGAAAAAAAGTTCCCTTCCTAGTCAACAACACTGAACCAAACATACAGAGTCAAAACTAGTGTTTTAAAGGCTTCCTCTTAAAAGTTAGTGGACCCTCAAGGAATTTTGAAGAAATTATAGAAATTAAAAAAAAAACAAAGTAAATAAAAACAGGAACACAGAGGAAACAAAAATGAGAGGAAGCAGAATAGGGTAGGGGAAGAGTTAAGCAGAGAGATCAGCTTCAGCCTGCCCCCCTGGGAGATCTAGAACAAGAGCTGACGCTGACCATAGGTTCCTTGAGATGAGGGTTTGCACTGCCTGTCAGTCCATCTTCTTGTGGGGACACAACTCCTCAGATGAGGCTGCTTTCATTGGCGAATGGCAATTCTACTCCAAGCAGTGAGAAAATTGTGCACAATCCCAGAGAAAACGATCCTGGCAATGGAGGTGTTTTGTTTTGTTTTGATACATCTTTTAGTAAATTTTGCCATCTTTAGGCATGTGGTTAAAATGGCAAAATAAATATTTTTAGCACAGAGGAATTTTAGAAGGTTAGGGAACAGTTCATCAAGAAGTTATTTGAGCCTGGACCAGCAAGCTCTGCCGGCATGACAGTTCCTCTACCTACTTCTTATAAATACCAATAAGTCATGTATAATTAAGAGTTTTGTAAATGATAATAGCTCCACTTCGCTAAAATGAAGATAATTTGGGATAGCATGAGAAAAAACATACTGTTATTGATAAGAATTATGGCTTATATTAGCCAAAATAATTGCTTGCTAAATTTTCAGATTTCAAGAGAATTCTAAGCCAAAGATCTTGGGCTTATTATTATTATTTTAATTTTAAGTCTTTTATCTGTACTAGGACAAAGACAGATGTCTTCAATATAAGTTGACAGAGAAACTTCAAATTGCCGAGGAAAAGACTGTATTGACTTGAAAGAATATTTTATTCTTAATTATATAATAATGTTGCAAATCTTTGAAAGACTTAGCTCAGAATAAGCCTCTTTCTTCAGTGTAAAATGAGGTATAATATTTTAGATAAAATAGGGACACTTAAGTATAATTAGGGGAAGTAATATTTTTAAAAGGTGCTGGGATTATTTTTTTCTTAAAAAATCATTTAAGAAAGGCTTATTTGAGAAAACGCTTTTGTGACTAATACACAACCTCTTATCTGGAATAAAATTCTCCTTAGTCTGGATCTTTAAGAATTTGAATTGTTTTTCTCAAGACTTGTCTTCAAAAATCATTTCAATTCTTGCCTATCACGGTAGTCAATGACAATGTACTTGCTACCACAGTTTCCCCTGAAATCAAAGTATTCTTTTTAGAAATGTCCTATCATTTGCAGTTTGTTAAAAATTCCCCAACATTTGAGGCAAAAAAATAATACTTCACAAAATGCACATTTTTCATTTTTCCTGACAACTATTGCTCAATTTTAATGATTTACGATTACATTTGAAAGCACATTGCTAAATGAGCTGTTGCATTTATGTTTTGAAAAACATAAGCACTACATGATATCTGATCTCATTACTGCTTGCTGTCACTAAAATCACAGGCAGTAAAAATTTTTAAGGACTGTCATTCTTTTCAGATAAATATAAGGATATTGAGCAAAAACTATTTGTGTGGACTACATGGAATAAAAAGTGAGTTATTGCCCAGGAAAGTTGGTATGTTTAGACTCATTCAAATCCAAAAAGTAACTTTCCATGAGTTGGGAAGAACAATATAAATAATTGATTTAACTTCTTCCCACATTGATGTGGTACAGTTCATATTACCAGTGCTTCAAATGGCAATGAGCATCTTAATAAAACTAAAAAATTCTATCTATGAAATTGATAAGTATGGAATAGATTGTAAAAAGTGTGCATATATATATAATTTTGCTTTTTATAAAATAAAATATTTATAAAATAAAATAATTACTAGTTACAACTAAGAAGAGAATTAAAACCTGAAGAGTATATGGCAGTTTAACTGGCACTGTAGACACATCTGGAGAGATTTGATGTCTCACCCACTGGTTGGTGTTGGCCCTGGTGTTGGCTGTTCAAACCAGTTCATGGTAGAGATAAGGTGTGTCAAAACGTGGGATTTGGAAGTGAGAAAACACATACTTTTTTAAAAAAATGTTTATTTATTTTAATGTATTTCTGAGAGAGAGAGAGAGACAGTGTGAGCAGGCGATGGTCAGAGACAGAGGGAGACACAGAATCTGAAACAGGCTCCAGGCTCTGAGCTAGCTGTCAACAGAGAGCCCAGCATTGGGACTCGAACCCACGAATGGTGAGATCATGACCTTGGCTGAAGTTGGACGCCCAACTGATTGAGCCACCCAGGTGCCCCAAACAGATACATTTTTGATCACTAAAGTGATAAACCACCAATAAAAATGAGAAGATCAAAACATTTCTCCTGTGGCTCAATGTATTAAAATCATAGTTAAGATGTTTAATGTGATTTCTGAATGGGGGAAAAGACCCCTTGGTAGTTCACAGCCAGCAGCTTTGCCCTCACATTAATTTGAAGTTCAAATTTAGATTGCCCATTTCATCTAGCAATCCACATTCATGTTCACAGCATTTTCAGCTCACAGGTGTTATGACTCTGAGTGTCCCACAGAAACAAATAAAAATCAAATTTCTTTGGGGCAATATAGGCTGAACTCAAGCCTTGCAAGAGTTCAATAAATTCATGCTCTGCTGTGGATTCCTACCCTAACTAACATTCCTTAAGATATAAGAGGGCAGTGTTCAGTGAGTAAGAACTGAGAGACACTACAAACGTAAGATTATATGCCAGGAAACTTCAGATTATAAAATCCTCTCACTGATACTGAGTCTAAAATGAAAAACCATTAAGAACACGAGAAAATAGCAAGGCATAATGAAACCAGATATGAGGTTTTGCAAAATAACAAAATAGATGTTCTAGGAATAAAAAATGGCATTATTGAAATGAAAACTCAGTGGGAAAAAGGGTTAAGCAGCAGATCTGAGACAACTGCAAAGAAAATTGATAAACTGGGAAAAATTAAAGGATGTTTACCAAAAGTCCATGTGGAAAGATAACAATATGGAAGGACATAAAAAATAGGCTAAGAACATAAAGGCTAGGATGAAGAACTTCAATATATAATAATAAAAAAATTCCAGAAGTATAGAATAGAGGAAATGAGTGAGAAAGACTATTAAGAGATTATAAATGAGGATTTTTCAGATTCATTAGTTCCAAGAATCATATTTTTAGTATATGTGCTGCTGAAGCAAGCACAGTAAGTTCCAAGAATTATAATAAAGTCATACCCAGGCTGGGTATTGTAACTCTAGAACCACAAAGAAAATGTTTCTGTTTTTTCTTTTTAAAATTTTTTTATTTAATTTTTTTTTTAAAATTTTTGAGAGAGAGAAAGAGACAGCGTGAGCAAGGGAGGGTCAGAGAGAGAGAGACACACAGAATCTGTAACAGGCTCCAGGCTCTGAGCTAGCTGTCAGCACAGAGCCCAACGCAGGGCTTGAACTCACAAACCGTGAGATCATGACCTGAGCTGAAGTCATACTCTTAACCGACTGAGCCACCCAGGTGCCCCCAGAGACAATGTTTCTTAAAGATTGCTCTCAAATAGAGGGAAATTAAACTGACTGCAGCCTCTGAAACAAGAAAAAAAACTAAAGGTGGGAAACAAAACCCCCACATATGCAGGGAAACAAATACAACTGTTACCGAATGAACCACCAAAGAATGTATTAGAGATAGAAGGGGATTTATCCCAGAAGAAAGGAGAAGCCAGAAGCAGGGGGGAGGAGGAGAGACACTGGGAAACCAATGGGCATATGTAAACAAGGTTTCCTTACTTAAAACCAAATAATAAGATTATTCCTAGGAGAATGAGGGTTTAATTTCGAATTCCTAAACAAGAAATAATAATGACTCTGTGGTGGAATTAAATATAATTTAGAATGAGTAAGATCGAGGTAAAACTAAAATACTAAATAGTAGTTGTATGTTAAGAGAGAAGAGTATTTGGCATTAGAAGGCAAGACACTTCTTAGTTCCGAGAGGATAAAGAGAGAGATACTGATTAAGTGTGGACTTATTAAGTCAAATATTTTAAGTACTCATTAAAATCCTGGAAAAATTATCTAAATGCTAGCAGAAAAATAAAGAATGACGACCACTTAGCTGATTTGAGTGAACTCTATTAGGAAGAAGAAAGAAGCCCCCCTACCCCCCAAAGGAAGCACAAAATAAAAACGGTATCCAAATATCATCAGAAATGTGAAAGCTTGCATTTCTGATTGATCAAAACAAAATTTGGGTTTTTTTAAAATTTTGTTAACAGAACACATGACTACAATTTAAGAGCAAAGAAAAATTGACTTTAAAGGGATAGAAAACATGTTTTATTTATGTATTTATTTATTTGACAGAGAGTGAATGTGTGCATGTGAGCAAGCAGGGTAGGGACAGAGGGAAAGTGACAGAGGGAGAGAGAGAGAGAGAGAGACCAATGCAAGTTCCACACTCAGTTCAGAGTCTGCCAACATCAGGCTCCATCCAACGACCCTGAGATCAAAACCTGAATGGAAGTCAAGAGTTGGAGGCTTAGTCAACTGAGCCACCCAGGCCCCCTTAGAAAACACATTTTAAAGGCCAAGATTAAGCTAATATAGCCCATGAGTTCTATTGGGACCTTTGGCCTACAACATATTAATTATCTATCCAGTTGGAAGTGGTTGTGGCCTAAGACCTGTGAATGGGGATAAGTCAAAGTAGTGCTGAGTTGGTCAAAAATGGGCACAATAATGCTACAGTGTGTGTTCAGACTCTGATGCTTAGCTCTTCAGCTGCTTTCAACACTGTGAAAGTCATTTGACAACAGCCAAAACTACAAAGACTCTTATTTCCTTACACATAGAATGTACTCAATAAATGCTTGTTGGACAAATAGATGATTTTTTATTTATCAAATGGAAGCACCTGCCTTTTTTTCTTTGGTTAGCTCTTTACCATCATTGACACGAGAAAAAACATGTGAACTAAAAAGGGTTCAGGTTGTGCTTGAACATGAATCCATTAAGGACACTTTTTCCTTGAGTTGCATTTTACAAATTCACAAAATGGAACATTGGCCCAAAGTTTGGAGAATTTTCTGAAAAGTGGGTAAAAAATTTATTCATACATGTATGCAGAGCAAACAAAAACAGGGTCCATGTTATCACTCTTCAGCTTAAAAACACATTTAATATACTACAGAATGTATAACTTTACTATATAGATGAATAAATTTTCTAAAAACAACATGGCTTAAATATTTAAATGATTATATAACTGTTACATTTGCCGGTTTCATCTCTTTCATTTCATGAGTAAAATTTGGGAGAAAACTTTGTATCCATGATACAAAAAAAAAAGCAGTTTAATCTTTGAAGCAATCCACCCCATTTATTAGGGTTTTTTCCTCAGGGAACTGAAATAGACAATTTCTCCAATATTTCTCTTCTCATCCCTTTAAGGTAGCCCAGCATGTTGGATTTCAGGCTTATTTATAACTAGAGCTTGTAATTCAATACCTCTGCTTATTATTTAAAAAGTAAACATGTTTTCTGATATTTTCAAATGAACATACAAATACTTTCTATCTCTCTTCCACCTCAACACCTCCTACCTTCCAAACTGATTTTCATACAAAAGATGTTGCAAATGGACAGTTTTTAAAAAGACTTTGTCTTACTATTTCAATATCCTGGTCAATTAAGTCAATCCAGAAATTTGAAAGAAAGTGTTAGGAAAGTTTCATTTCAATAGTGAGTCATTATCAATCTCAAACTGTCACCATTCCTAATCATAATTGTAAATGTCAGACCAGGGAAGACTCATACTATTAAAAAGAAAATTTAAAAAATTTAAAATAATTGATAACATTGTCTAACATGACACAATGTATTGGGGCACCTGGGTGGCTCAGTCAGTTGAGTGTTCGACTTCAGCTTAGGTCATGATCTCACTGTGAGTTCAAACCCTGTGTTGGGCTCTGTGCTAACTCAGAGCCTGGAGTCTGTCTTCAGATTCTGCACCTCCCTCTCTCTCTGTCCCTCCCCTGCTCATGCTCTCTCTCTCTTCCTCTCAAAAAATAAATTAAGAAGAACATTAAAAAATTAAAAAATAAATAAACAAAAAACATGACAAAATGTGTTAAATATTTACTGTCAGACAACTTTCATGCCCTGTCAAGTTCATATATGCATCCTGTGTACCTGATTCTTACGATATTTTATGGCATGTGGACTTGAATGCTGTGGTCGTCTCCTGGCTTGCACAACTTTACAATAACTGCAATACTGAGTTTACAATGAAAAAAAAAGTCGCTAAATTTCTAATCATCAAGACATTTATAAGAATTTTTTTCCTTTTTCTTTTTCTTTCTTTTTTTTGTTTTTTTAACCTTAGAAGGAGAGAGAGCGTGCCCATGAGTGGCAGGGGAGAGGGGGCAGAGAGAGAAAGTGAAAGAGAGAGAGAGAGAGAGAGAGAGAATCTTAAGCAGCCTCCACACTCAACCCAAAGCTCCATCCTCCACCAGAGCCTTTATCCCATGACTCTGAGATCATGACCTGAGCAGAAATCAGGAGTCTGATGCTCAACCAACTGAGCCACCCAGACATCCCTACAAGAAATATTTTAAAAGAAGGAAATATATTTCAATACCCTCAAACAGAATAATTGGCTTAGAAGTTCCCTAGCCTATTGGTATTGTGTTTTTAAGAAGAGAGCTGTGGAGCTGTGAGGAAGGTCTGTAAATGAAAGGATTTATAAGCGAAATCATTTAAAGGATTTATAAGTCAAGTCCTACAACTTCCTGCCTGTAGGTGGTGTTGTGAGTTTCATGAGTGAAGTTGTAGCCATGAGGAGAACCTAAGAGCACCAGAAGAGAAGAGGATCCGATACTATTAACTTGGTGTATTATCCAGTCTGAGCAAGCTAAATTTCAGACTTGTCCTGTGATTTAATAAATATTTACACTGGGTAGGCAAATTGTAGTTGCATTTTATGTAACTTGCAATTATATGCATCCTAACAGATACACCACCATTAGTAAAAGAAATAAGCATGTTGGGATTTTTTTTTTTTAAACCAAACCTTTAACACTTTGCATAGTAGAAAGAATGCCAAAAGGTGCTGCCTAGTTCCGTTTGAAACTATATATATGTGTTTATGAAGATGCTGCATATCTTCTCTGAGGTTTGATTTTATAAGTCTTCAAAAAGTAGATAAATAATAAATGATAAAAAATAGTATCTCTTCTGAATTTGTGTCCCGATGGTGTAAAATCAAATGAGGATATGATATATAAATATTTTCATGAATTTAGTCAGCTTCGAAATGCTACGAGAGTAAGGGAAATGAGTGATTAAATATGAACACATGAGGAGAAAAGATACTATCAGGACTTTTTTTTTTCTATTGCCCTTGTTATAGTAGAAATTTATCATTTTGACTATAAGGTATTCAACATTTTTTGGTCTGAAAGGAATCACATACATGAGAAGTAAAGCCCAAGAAGGTCAGATGCTCCCTCTCTCTCATTGGCCTCTCGCATGTTCTGGTGTGACAAGGGCATGGCCAACTGAATCCTTTCACAAGCACTTGGATTCTTCTAGAGTGAAGCAAACCCTTCTTGGGTAGTCAGTACCTGCCATGGCTCTGCAGCAGCCAAAGACTGGCAGCCCGGGGCTAGAGTGTGGAGGACGGTGGCAGAAGCTCTGTCCAAAGGCCATTGGCCAGGAACTTCATCTTGCCTACATCTTGTAGTCTCTAAACGCTCTTGGATCTTCTTTTATGTTTCTTTTTGCTTAAGTTAGCCACAGGAGGTTTCTGTTACTTGCAGTCAGAAGCCAGCGGCAGGACATCTATAGAAAAAGTGTTTTTAATGCCCACTTAATTACAAATTTAAGGTTGATTAGAATTTTATTTGTAAAAATCTTGTCCTAGACTCTGTTACATCTCTCTAAGTTTGTTGTTCCCTGAATTCTTCATAATTATCTGAAAAGTTGACAATGCTATTTGGGACAAAGATTAATAGTGTGTATACAAGCCTGATTTTAGTTAATTTACTTTTGTTTCCACTTTCATTTAAATCAACTTTTGCTAGGAAAATTCACTATTTTACTAATGTGGATATTATTACCACAGAAGCTGATTAAAACTTGTTATATTCAATGCAGATTCAAGGTTTTATCTTTTAATTGGAATGGGGTTCTCTAAACTTTTCTGTAAATCACAAGAAGGAAGGCAGGGAATTTGGAATAGCTTTCCATTAACCATCCTAGCTGGTGTTAAAATGTAATGTTCCTGAACAATGTATCAGAGTTCTTTACAAATGAAAGAATAGAAGGAGAAGTAAGAGAGAGAAAAGGAAAGAAGTTTTAAGGCTATTTTATAGATAAGCTGAGTGTGGTTGCATTATATAGCTTAGATTGTATTATGAGTTGGGAATGGTTGGGTTAAAGACTGAGAAACTAGGTCACAAAGTATGACCCCAGATTAGTACCAAAAGCATCACCTGGAAACTTATAACAAATATGCAGTCTCAGACCTCACCCTAGACCTACAGGATCGAAATCTCTGAAGGTGATCCCCAACAACTTGTGCTGTAACAAACACTCCAGGGTTTTCTATGGCATGTTAGATTTTGAAAACCATAACCTACACAATTTGGTCAAAGAAAACTAAAACAATGGAAGCAAGTCATTCCACTCTGCTTCTATCACTAGATTTCAACACTCTGTTGTAATTTATTTGATAACCAGCCCATCTCCCCTAATTGATTGTATTCATATCAGCAGCTGTGTCTTATTTACTTCTGGGAATCTCTGTCACAGGCTTAATACATCCATCAATAACAGATATCAGTCAAACTAAACACTTCAGATGAACTCCAAAACAGAAAGTAAACATTGACAATTGAATACAAATTCTAAATGAGTTATACAGTAGTTTGGTCATATTTTCCTTACCACTCTTCTTATATTAATGGAAACATAACAAAGGATATCCTTGATCATTTGTCTTTGGTTGAGTTGTATGTCTATACTACCAGTCTGACTTTATTTAGTACTTTATAGACTAAAACCTGCCATCATTCACCAATTCATATTATATGGTGAAGACATTCTTTAAAAAAAAAGTTTATTTATTTATTTTGAGAGAAAGAGCAGGGGAGAGGCAGAGAAAGAGGGAGAAAGAGAAAATCTCAAGCAGGATCCACGCGGTCAGTGCAGAGCTTAATGCAGGGCACAAACCCATGAACTGTGAGATCGTGACCTGGGGCAAAACCAAGAGGCAGATGTCTAACTGACTAAGACACCTGGTGAAGATATTCTTATTTTTAAATTGGTTTTGTTTGTTATTAGAGTAAAAATATTAAAGCAGTATCTCAACCAGCTCTAAATGGTAGTATATTAAATGTGTTTTTAAGTTGAAAAGTGATAACATGGACCCTGTTTTTGTTTGCTCTGCATACATGTATGAATAAATTTTTTACCCACTTTTCAGAAAATTCTCCAAACTTTGGGCCAATGTTCCATTTTGTGAATTTGTAAAATGCAACTCAAGGAAAAAGTGTCCTTAATGGATTCATGTTCAAGCACAACCTGAACCCTTTTTAGTTCACATGTTTTTTTCTCATGTCAATGATGGTTCTCTTGGTCTTGGCATCATTTGGAGAGATGTGCTAGGTCTAAGGCACAGCTGACCACACAGTAAGTCTGGGATTTGGTTGACTGATGCTAGCAGAGAAAAGCTTTTCCTCTGTGGCTGTTTTGCTTTGGTTTTAATGGAAAGAGCATGGGAATGGACTTGTAGGACTCACTGACAACTGTTAAGGCAGATTGTTACAATAACAAAATTCTTGGAAAGGAACTCTTTGGGGTAAGTTAGGAGAGCTGGAGACTGAAAACTGGGCTCCTTCTCCCTCAGTGCTGAGGCCAGGAATTGCCTCTCCTCAGGGAAGGAAAGGCCCATTTTCCAACCACTCATCCCAGGCAAGTGATTTCTAGGTTATCTAATGGGCTATGTTCCTTGTGTATAACATGCACAGTACGCTGTTTGTAATGTGATAAGGACTTAAGGAGTAATAGCTATTTTAACTATTGTTACACGTAAGTATTTGAAAGGAGTAGGTTGATGTGAGACTCCCCTGTGTAGCAAAATGTGATAAATCTCTACTAGGGGCTCATTTCTGGGTTTGTGGCTCATTCACAGATGGTTGAAGTAGCTACAAATCTGATCATTAACTTAATTATAACAATTCTATTTGCCATTAGGAGACTAAAAGGGTGGTTTATAGATTTGAATATTAACTGTGCTAAACCTAACTTGCTTGAAAAATTTGATATTCTTTTCAGAGCTCAACAAATCTCTCAGAGCTTCAAATTACTACTGTCATATTTATTGTCATTATTTTTATTATTCACTTACATAAGAATGTTAATACTCTAAAATCAAATTTTCAAGTAAAAATAGAAATGTGGAACCAAGGTCAATAGCATGTAATACACCAACACGCTAATGACACAGTCAGATTTTGGAAATCTAATAAATATTTACCATTAGCATAAATGTGTAGTATTTATCCATAGAGAAGTATTACACTATTTCAAATCAGCACAATTATGTTAATCACTGTTTTAAGTATAATGGCTTGACATTAATATTTGTTTTTGAAGAATAATGTCATTCTATTTCCCATATCTTTCTTAGTCTCCTAAATGAATAAAGCATGGATGGGAGAAATTAACAGAAATGACTCTAATCATATAAGTGACCCTGTGAGAAAACTAGAAGTACTGGCAATCTATGGATATTTTCAATGTGAAATATTTGTATTTATTTATGAACATAGTGTGAAAGGTGCACAGTGAAATATCTCTTGTCTCCAATCCGACCATTTACTCTGCTCACAGGGAGAGTATCAGGTTTCTTTGTATATAATTTAAGTGATTATTTTACACAAATACAGATTTTTTTGATGTTTTAATTTTATTTTTGAGAGAGAGACAGAGTATAAGCCGGGGAGGGGCAGAGAGAGAGGAAGACAGGATCTGAAGCAGACTTCTGGCTCTGAGCTAGCTGTCAGCACTGGGCCTGACACAGGGCTTGAATTCACGGACCACAAGATCATGATCTGAGCCGAAGTCGGATGCCTAACCGACTGTATCACCCAGGCGCCCCTATACAAATTCAAATTTTTAATGTAGTTTCATTTATTTAGTTTAAAGTAATCTCTACACTTAATGTGTGGCTTGAACTCATGACTCCAAGATCAAGAGTTGCACCCTTCACTGACAGAGACAGTCAGGCACCCCAAATGTATTTCCTTTAAAAGCAAAAATAGTATAATAATATACATACTGTTCTTTGCATAACATTTTTCTTAACAATAATGAATTTTTTCCTTACCAGTCATTACAACATTTTCTTTTGTTGAGAAGGTAAATCACTTTTATTTTTTTAAAATTCCTTTAATGTTTTATTTATTTCTGAGAGAGAGAGAAAGAGAGAGAGAGACAGACAGACAGACAGACAGCGTGAGCAAGGGTGGGTCAGAGACAGAGGAAGACACAGAATCCGAAAGAGGCTCCAGGCTCCAAGCTGGCTGTCAGCACAGAGCCCGATGCGGGGCTTGAACTCACTGACCGCGAGATCATGACCTGAGCCCAAGTCGGACGCTTAACCAATTGAGCCACCCAGGTGCCCTGATAAATCACTTTTAAATATGACATGTGTAGATTTTATTTTTCTCTATAGATATGCTCCTGGGAGAGAAAATGGTGAAATGGCTTGAATATTTATTATTTTTAAAAATAACACAATTATGCTGCCACCAAGAATATATAATTGCTATTTCTCTATATCTTTATTCAACCTAGTATTTGGTCAAATGTTAACAGTTTGATAAAGTTGTAATGTGGTTTTAAATTTCATTTAACTTTCGTCTTAAATAAAATTGGAATTGTGCACACATTTAAGAGAAATATGTATTTTCTTTTTTGTGAACTGCAGGTTCAAATAATTTGCCCATGTTTTCCTATTGGATCATTGGTCTTTTTCATGTTGATGAAAGAAGCCTTTTATATTTTAGAAAAATTAGACCTTTGAGATATTAATGGCAAGGTTTGTGTTTGTTTTTTAGTTTATCACATAAAGTTTAGTCTTGCTAATTTTGATTATAGCATCATAACTTATTGATGTACAATGCATAATTTATTTTGTGTCTTCTGAGTTTTTTTATGAATTAAAATTATGGATGTAATATAATTTTTTATTTTCTGTTCTAATACTTGAATAGTGTCTTTTTTTTTCTTTTTTGGGGGGAGGATGACTTTTGTTGTAGTATTATATTTTGGCAGTTATTCAGCTCTTGCTCCTCTGCTTTAAACTCAATATTCTGTACCCCAGGTAGTGATGCTGGGCTTTTGCAACACGGAGAAAACCAGTGGCATCATGACTGCTAGAGACTCCAGCACCAGCATTTGTTGTGGAGTCACGGCTCTCCAGCAGTCTCTTCCAAGTACAGAGATTCTGTGATGTGATTCCTTATTTTGCAATTTTTTTTAGGTTAATACTGTCTGTTTCCTGCCAAGAGCTCAAGTACTTTTATTCCAATTTTCCATTTAATTTTCCCCTTTTCTTATTGATTCAAAATAATGTATATACATACTCTAGCTCTGCAGCTTATCTTTTCACTGTCTTAATTTTGCCTCTCTATAAAAATAGTTCATATGTTGGGGTGTCTGGATTGCAAAATAGGTTAAGCTTCCAACTTCTGGTTTAGGCTCAGGTAATGATCTCACAGCTTCGTGAGTTCAAACCCCATGTCGGGCTCTGTGCTGGCAGTCAGAGCCTACATGGGATTCTCTCTCTCTCTCTGCCCCTTCCCCACTCTGCTGTCTCTGTCTTTCTCAAAATAAATAAACAAATTTAAAAAAATAGTTCATATGTTTACAAACTATAAATTTTTATTTTTTTCTTTATGACTCATATTATTTTGTCTTATTTAATACATATTTTCTTACCACACTTTCATGGAAATTTATTTTTATTTTTTCTCCCAAATTTTATCAGAAATAGATTATTGTGTGTCATATAAAACAGAAATCAATATTCTTTTTATTTTATCCCATATAGATAGATACAAGTTGTCCCTGCAGAATTTATTGAAAATATTAGCCTTTTGACTTCATTTCAATGTATTCTTTGTCACAAATCAGACAGACCGTATCTGTCTGTCTCTGTTCTGTTTCATTGGTTTATTTAATATTCCCCTTAACCTAAAACTGCATTATCTTAATTAATTCTCTGTTGTAAGACATCTTTTTATCTGATGTTAGAATATACCTTTAATTTTGTTCTTCTTTGAAAAATTTGCCTTTGCTTTCCTTGTTCTTTTTCTATATTACATATAAAATTTAGAATCACTTTATGAAATTTCCCCCAAAAGCTCATTATTTGATAAGTGCTGCTTTTAATTTCTAGGTTAATTTCATTAGAGGTAACATCTTTTAATGTTAAATCTTTCAATTCATAAATAGTGAGAGTTATTAGTATTTACCCATGATGGCAAAAAGTTAATATCCTTAAAATATCATTATTGAGGTTGACAACTTTTTTTTTTTAATTTTTTTTAATGTTTTTATTTATTTCTAGGAGAGAGAGAGAGAGACAGCGTGAGCAGGGGAGGGTCAGAGAGAGAGGGAGTCACAGACTCTGAAACAGGCTCCAGGCTCTGAGCTGTCAACACAGAGCCCGACGCGGGGCTCGAACCCACAAACGCGAGATCATGACCTAAGCGAAAGTCGGACGCTTAACCGACTAAGCCACCCAGGCACCCCGAGGTTGACAACTTTTAAAAAATTGGAATAAAATTCCCCAAGTTGCAAAGACAAATTAAATGCCCCTCCGCAAAACAACAATGTACTAGTGTACATCTCAATCAGAAACTTTATGATACAAATAATAACATACTGCAAAGGCAGGATGGATGACATAAATATAGAAAGAAATAGATTAGGGGAATCTGGGTGACTTGGTTCCTTAAGTGTCAGACTTTAGCTCAGGTCATGGTCTCATGGTGCATGGGTTCAAGTCCCATGTCAGACTCTGTGCTGACAGCTCAGAGCCTGAAGCCTGCCGTAGATTCTGTGTCTCCCTCTCTCTTTGGCCCTCCCCTGCTCACGCTCTGTCTCTCTGTCTCTCTCTCACTCAAAATAAACAAATAAATAAATAAACAAACAAACAAAAGAGAAATAAACAGATTAATATATAAACCAGGACTCCAAGAAACAGATGCCGGCCTTAAGGATACAATGAAAACCAAAGAACAAAAATAAGAATCAATAGGCTCAAACTTATAAGACAAATAAGACATAAATAAATGAATTACCTAATTAATAAGAAAGGTGGGAAAAGCTCTTTCTTAAAGCAGAATAACAATTACTAAGTATAGGAGGAATGAAATAGTGTTAAAATTGCTGGGAGCCGCACTGGCCTCCCTGGATGGCAGTCACAGCGAGGAAATGGCAGCGTTTGCACAGCTCCTGCCATGAGAAACAAAAATTGGTATCTCCTTCTGCTACTACTGGCTTATGTTGGAAGCTAGCCTGCTGGTATTGACCAGGCCTCACAATATTCCAGATGAGACCAATATTCCCCACACAAATCGCTCATAAGGAAAAGCATATTCCTGCCTTTTCAAGAGAGACTTCAGATGAAAGCATTGTGGATAATTGTCAAAAGGTTCTTCCTATGGGCCTTGCAGATCCAAGACTCACATAATAAAGGGGGCTAACAACACAGAGTTATAACTGAGTGAGTCTGGCCTTGAGACAAAGATCCTAGTTTAGAGTTAAGGACAGATATCCACCCCCACCCAGTTGTTCCTGCTTGGAGCATCTAGTGAGTGACTTATTCTGGCTTTGAATATGCTGATTGCTCCCTGTGAAGGAACCTATTGAGGAACTTCTTTTGTGATTATGGGAGCAAAGGTATTTCCTGAAAGACCTGTTTTTCTTAATACTTCTCCTTAAACAAGCTATTGACCCCTGCTCACAAAGAAGTAACTTCACTGTTTTTATGCTAAAAACATTGTCTTATATGCTAAAGATGCTTTCCTTCCCCATAGGATAAACATCTAAATCCCCTACCTCAATCACTATTGATAAAGGTTATGCAAGAGTCTTCTACAAATCTATGTTCTGGGAAATTCTTACGTATCAAAGAAGTCTGTTATCAGAAATCATTGTCTAAGGCAAATGCCACATCTGTGTCATCCCCCAAACACTTAATGATAGAATAAAGTTGAGCTCCAGTCAGAGCGGAGATGCCTGCCTGGTGACCAGAAAGACTCTCATGGCCTCTCTCACCCCTCCCTCGCTGACACCGTCCATCCTTCAGGGACCCCTGGACCTTGCTGGAGCCGGTCTCCGACATAAAATATCTTTTGAGGGCACCTGGGTGGCCCAGTCCATTAAGTATCTGGCTCTTGATTTCAGCTCAGGTAATGATCTCACAGTTCCCGAGATGGAGCCCAACATCAGGCTCTGTACTGACAGCATGGAGCCTGCTTGGGATTCTCTCTCTGCTTTTCTGTCTCTGCTTCTCTCTCCCACCCTCTTTCTCAAAACAAATAAATACTCTTAAATAAAAATCTTTTCAAAAAATTATACTTACAATTAACTTAGCTAAGAATCGCCAATAAATGCTAAATATATTGGATGAAAACTTGGTGGGGAATCCAACATTTACTAAGCCATTTTCCTCCCATATTCTCAATGGAAGGTGGTAACTCTATGATTTAGAAACTGGCAGTCACCAACTTCACAAGTGAGCAAAATTAACATCACCAATATTGAAAAAACTGACAAAATGTGCCTCCTAACGTGATACTCTGAGAATGTAACACCTCTCATGCCATACTCCTGCCAAAAAGGCATACATAACCTGAATGTAATCATGAATAAACAGCAGACAGCCCGAGTCTCCAAAAGAACAAATCTGTATCTTCAAAAACAGAAATGTTATGAGAGACAAAAGACTGTTTCCAGTTCAAAGATTAAAGAGATGACGATTAAATGCAGTAGGCAGTCTTGCTTTGGATTCTCGTTAGCAAAAAGATAATACATACAGGAAATTATTAGATAATCAGCCAATTTAATTATTTTTTTTTTAATTTTTGAGAAAGAGAGACAGACAGAGTGCAAATGGAGGAGGTGCAGAGGAAGAGGGGAGACACAGAACCCGAAGCAGGCTCCAGGCACCGAGCTGTGAGCCCAGAGCTGGATGTGGGGCTTGAACTCACTGACCTCGATCGATATCATGACCTGAGCCAAAGTCAGCCACTCAACAAGCTGAGGCACCCAGGTGCCCCATAATAAGCCAATTTAATATGAGTTAAGTACTAGATATTAAAATATACACATTCAAATTTCATGAATTTGATAATCATACTGTTGGTAGATTAGTGAAAGTTCTTATTATTAAGAGTTACATATTCTGGTTACTTTCAAATAGCTTGGTAAAAATATTGTACTACTAGTACTAATTTATAGATAGAGAAAAACAAAATGTGACAAAAGTTTCACAACTAGTGAATCTAGATGAAAGGTAAAAGGCAATACTTTCTAATATGGTTAGAACTTCCCTATAACTTTGAAATTAAAATCAAAAATTAAAATTAAAACAAGCTAAGGACTCAGCAGACACATCGTTAGGAAGTTTAGGAATTATGTCAGACTCTTCAGCAATGTTTACACGTTACTGCCTTTGCAGTTTCTCCTTCAGCTTACTAAATTATTGGTTAAGTGTTTTCATGTAGTTGTTATTGATATATAACACAACATTACCATCTGAGTAATTTCAGCATTTTTATTGTTTTCTCCAGAACCTATGATATTTTGTCTTAAATTCTGGGTAATTGTCTAGGACAATGTTCTCCCAATGGGGCCAAGGGTGATCATTGAAATAAAATTATCAATACTGTATTATCTTCCCAAGGGAGCTTTAACACCTAGTTAGGAATACCAACGAATACACAGATCTATTTAATAACATTTGTGATATTAAACACTTAAGAAGCTATTATACAGTGTAAACTCCGAGGATACCAGAGGAGTGTCTAACTTAATTGGATAAAGTTGGAAAGGGGCAGGTTAGGACAGGCAAGGGGTAAACAGGAAAGGCTTTCAGGAGGAGGTGACCGCAGAACTGAATCTGAAGGAGGTAAATGAGTTAAGCAGGTGAAAGCGTGGGTCTCCCCCAGGAATATAAGTAAAACTGAAAGCGACGGTGTGGTGTCGACAGTGAAAAGACAAGCAAAGGCAGAACCTATGGAAGGAGGGGAGCTGAAAGCTAGTGATTGGAGTTGAGGTTGGTGATGAAAGAGCACCCGTCTCAGCAATCAAATGTTTTCTTTTCTAAGTGTTTGTATTTATTTTAAGAGAGAGAGAAGGAGGGAGTGCATTCGTGCACACATGGGAGTGAACAGGGAAGGGGTAAAGGGAGAGGGAGAGAGAAATTTAAGCGGGTTCTGTGCTGTCAGTACAGAGTTCCATGGTGGTTCAAACTCACAGACCAAACCATGAGACCATGACCTGAACCAAAATCAAGAGTCAGATGCTTAACCGACAGAGTCACCCAGGAGCCCCAGGTGCACTCAATGTTCAAATTTTTAATGGCCTTTAATTTAAAGATCACATTATCTTATAAGCATTTAGAAAGAAGAAGCCTCCTTAAATTTCTGTCTATACAATCCATAGCAATTTTTCTACTCAGGAGAATTATAATGAATTATTTAAGGTCTACCTCTTTGCAAGATCATAAGCTCAGTGAAGAAGGGGCCTGACTCAGATTTAAAATTCCTGTGCACCATTCCTATTTGCATTTTATTCTGTAGCACAGTAGAGTGGTTATAGGATGAGCTCTGAAATCATTTGACTATAATTTTCTTCTTATGCCAATTCAACATATTTTACCCCTTAAAAAAATAAAAGCAAAAAAATCTTTGTGCCTTAGTTTCTTTATCTGCAAAGTGGGGATCAAAAATGTCATCTACTTTACATATGTATGATAATTAAATAAATTCTGATAGAATTAGCACAAAGGCTGGCACATAGTGCTCTCAAAGGCTAGAAATCATCATGTTGAATATAACTTAACTTTCTTGCTTTTAATTTCTTTAATTTTAATACATTTATGCCTGGCCTTAACACAGAACTCTATAGGGTGACTGGGTGGCACAGTTGGTTAGGCATCTGATTCTTGAAATTGGCTCTGATCATGTTCTCACAGTTCCTGAGTTGGAGCTCTGTATGGGGCTGTGCACTGATGGCTCAGAGCCTGCCTGGGATTCTGTCTCTCCTTCTTTCTTCCTCCCCCCTGCTTATGAGTGCTCTCTCTCTCTCTCTTTCTCTCAAAAAATAAATAAGTAAACTTTAAAATATTTAAAAAACTGTTTTAGAGATATATATCAGGATAACATAGATGGACAAACATTAGTTCAATATGTTAAATATAAAATGAAAAACATATTTTTGACACATAGGTGAACATATTGCATAATAATTTATAATTGCTACATTATTTACAGAGATAAATTGAATCTAATTTGCTTATATTGCTTTTGCCTCAATAAATTCAAAGAATTAATCCCTGAGTTAACAGCATCCAAGAAGCAATCATGTAGCAAGGGCTATGGGATCATGAGTATCCATATATTTTTCTCTTAAATAAATGGAAACATCAGAGGTAGCTACAATTCACCATGAAGGTTTGTGAAAACAGGGATAATTCTTCAGGTCAAAATACATGCGTTTCAGGGACAATTATCTACCACATCCATCATTTTTGTTGCTCTCTAATACAGCCTTATAAAGCATAACAAATGTCCCTTGTGTCAGATCTTAATCACCGACTTTTAAGTTTGAAAAGTATTTGCTTTGTGTTGCTTTTATTAGATGTATATCAAGAAGAAGAAAGTAGAAACACACGCAAAATGGAAAATCTATGGTTGCCTTGACAGTTTTTGCCTTCAGAAAAGATGTTTGCCCTCAGCCTGGAAGTTTTCATTTAGTAATGATATTATGTCTTAGTGGCAAATTCTAATGACTTATGAAACTGTAAAAAGAACCTAAAGATATTTATTTTAGACACCATGTATATTTTTAACTTGATACAATAGACCAATACTTGAAAATTGTGTAATTATATTCACTTTCACATACTATCTATATGTCAGTTCAATAAGACTTGCCAAATGGTAATAAATCAATGCTCTTGCAAATCAGATGTTTCTTTCGGGCCACCACTGAAACAGAGAAAACAAATGCAGGATTATATTGTTTTGTTTTTACTTAGTGTTTTGCCTGTCATCATACGCAAATTTAATCAGCATTATTAGTAACTGTCAACAGCATATTTTGAACATAAGGCAAATACAGCAGGTGGTTTAAAAGATGACTGAAAGCAAAAATGCAAAACAAATTATTGCTAGGAAATGCTAATCTGTTTCTGAATAAATTTAAGATAAATTAAAATGCATGCAAATCACCCACTGAAGGTTAATACTGGAGAAAAAGGGAAATAAATTAACTGATTTTTGTTATTAGGCCATTTGTCTAAAAGCTAAAATACTAAATATTTTTCTCTATACCAACTGATTTGATTCAAGAAATGTGGCTTACTTAGTTACATTTATAAAATATGTGAAAATGAAATTTAGAGTTTAAATAACAGTTCTCTAGACTAACAAATTTGAATGTTGTTGCTTTGCTCGAAACAGTATTGTTTCTGTAACATATTTTATTATTTTAAATGGCGCCAATTTTAACTGAAAAAAAAATTATAAGAAATATCAACCAAAAATCTGTAGTAAGATTATTTTTTATTCTGATATCATTATATCTTGAGTAACTTCAAGATTGCCTTTCTGGTTTGGAGGGGGACCAAGTAAGATGCATTAGGGAAGATATTTTGCACTTTTTACAATCATGAGGTCTGATTATACTGGAATATAGAGGACAATTTAAAAAAGAAATGACTTATGGTTCTCCACTCACTGTTTTTTTTTCCTCCATGGTGTAGGGGAACCACCAGGAGGTCTCTTCTGAGCTTTTTATAGATATCACAAAAGCCATCATCTGAAACCATGCTTCCAGAAATCTAACAGGTGCTTAGATGATAGAAGCAATTTCATCTGTAAGAAAGAATATCACTCCAGAGCACCATTTACCCACCTGCCAAACTAGATCCAGGGATCTCCAAGGGGCTCTTGCTATTTTAATCTTCTGAAAAATTAAAAGGTATGATAAAACAATTGAGACCAGGGACTTAGCAATGATTAACTCTAATGTCTTTTAGTGTGGGCCATAGCCAGAAAATGAAACTTTAGGTGACATACATACACTCATCAATTAAAGTTTAAATACCGGTAGAATACAGACGCAAGTCTTAAGAACTCCTTGAGAGCAGAGAGTCGGTTACACAATACAGGAAGGATTTCTACATTTGCAAGAAGCTTTATGTTGAGCATCTATTTCTGTTTTTATGTAAAATGCAGAAATTCATTTCAAAAGAGGTCCCAACCCAAGTTAAAAAGTTTACACGTAACAAACTATTAACTTCTTGGAAAGCAGTCTATGAAAATGGTCCCCCCACCACTACCCAGATACAGAGTAAGTGAAAATTAGAACTCATCTGACCCCTGGGAATGAGTTCGATTCAGGTAAACAGCATATATCTACAGTGGCCTCTGTAGTTATCAGTGTGACGACAGGAGAGTCATTAGAATGCACTTCAGAATGTCTTATACTTTTTGTGCCTACCTGCTCCCCTGTCCTTCATTACAGAGTCTTCTGCAGATCTCCCCACCCCCCACAAAGAGCCTCTCTCAGTTATAATTTACAGATGCCTTCTCTTGCTGTCTTCTCTCAGCACTTCCATGATGCACTGCTCTTAGTTCCCCGGCCAAATTCAAACTTATTTTGTGCTGTAAACCACTACATGCATTTTTCATCATGTGCTTTTCCCTATCCCTTGTCCTAGTTTTCCATTACAAAATCACAGGGTTCAAAATAAGAATGTAAAGATCTCCGTCTTTGTTGGCAGAGGAGCACAGTTGTGAAAAAAAGGGAGATGAGACAAATATTAATATTCACTGCTTTCTGTGGCTTATTGTCTAATGGAAAATTCAGAAAAGGCAACCCCAAATTATGGTGCAACCTTATATTATCATGATGAGCATATAAGATAGACTTTACCCAAAAGAAGCCAGTCAGAGAAAGACAAATACCGTGTAATTTCACTCATATGTGGAATTTAAGAAACAAAACAAATGAACAAAGGAAAAGAAACAGAGAGAAACCAAAAAACTGACTCTTAACTATAGAGTACAAGCAGATGGTTAACAGAGGGGAAGTGGGTGGGGGAATGGGGAAATAGATAAAGGGGATTAAGAGTGCACTTAATCATGATGAGCACTGAGTAATGCACAGAATTGTTGAGTTAACACATTGTACACCTGAAATGGATATAACACTGTATGTTGACCACACTGGAATTAAAATAAAATTTTTTAAAAAAGATAAATTTTACCAAATAAAATAATTTAATTACACCATAACATGTGGTTCGCAAATATATCATTGGTCAGTAAATAAACTAGGACTACAGAAGATAGAAGGGAAGGGTGTAAGAAATAAAAGCGTGAAGTATTTATTCACAGGAAGTGGGCTGTGGAAGGTCATCCAGGGTCAACAATACTAAAAGTCAATACTAATCCCAATAACGAGGTTTTTAGGTTTTCAGGCTTTGTTTTTGTTGTTTTAATTTTTTAAATGTATGTTTTATATTTTAGAGAAAGAGTGCAAGTGAGCAAGAGGCAGAGAGACGGAGACAGAATCTGAAGCAGGCTCCAGGCTCCCAGCTGTCAGCATAGAGTCTGACCTTTGGCTTGAACCCCACAGGTCCATGATCATGACCTGAGTGGAAGCTGGACGCTTAACTGACTGAGCCACCCAGGCCCTCTTGTTCGTTTGTAATCTGGACAACACTGCCAGGCTATAGAAGTTGTTTTGTTCTGTTCTGTTTTGTTTTGTTTCAACTTGGGCCTAACACACTTGTGATGGTTTTTGAGTAACAGCTGGGGTTTTTTTCTCCTCTTCAGTTATAGTACTTTTTTCGCCTTCAGTGCAGTACATTTTAAAGCTAATATATCAGAAATACATGGTAAGCATTCCATAAATATTAGCTATTGCTATTATGACTAATGATAACTATGACAAAAATTATTTAGGTGGCTAGAAATTATTCCTATAAGAAAATTAGCTCTCAAAATCTATAATTCAGTTAAGTAAGATAAGAATTACAAACTATTTATTGGAATTATATTTCAAGTATATCTGATAAACAGCATATTGTTGGGTCTTGCTTATTTTTCTCCAGGCTCACAATTTCTGATTTTTAATTCAAACTTGTAATCTATGTATATATACTATAATGATGGAGATGCTTGAGTTTAATTCAACCACCTTGCTATTTGCTTTTTGGTTGATCCACTATTGTGTTATTCCTCCTGTGGTTTTGTTTGGAATAGTTGAGTATCTTATTTATTTAAAAAAATTTTTAGTGTTCCTTTAACTTTGAGAGAGAGACAGAGCGTGAGCAAGGAAGGGGCAGAGGGAGAGAAGGAAATACAGAATCCAAAGCAGGCTCCAGGCTCTGAGCTGTCAGCATAGAGCCGATGTTGAACCCATGAACTGTGAGATCATGACCTGAGCCAAAGTCTGATGCTTAACCAACTGAACCACGTAAAAGCCCTTGGATTAACTGAGTATTTTAAAACATTTTATTCTATCTTGTGTATTGGCATTTTATTTTAGTTCATTTTTAAATTATATTTTATTGGTTATTCTAGGGATTATCATATTCATCTTTTATTTATTATAATCCACCTTGAATTAATAATAGATCACTGTAATTAAATTAACCTTATATCAAGTTAATTCTATCTACATCTATTTCTATCATTTGTTCTATTGTTGCCATATATTTTATTTTTATTTATGATATTAGCCCCATGATGCATTATTATCACTTTTCTGTTTTAAACAGTTGATTGATTTTCAAAGCATTAAAAAAATAAATGAGTATTTCATAATTATTCACATTTATCATTTTCAAAAATTTTCATTCCTTTTTATGGAACAAAAATTGTATCTGGTACTATTTTCTTCAGAGGACCAAATCTAAATCTGTTTCTTTATCTATATACTTATTTTTTTAGTGACAATTTGTTCTTGAAAAATTCTCTCAGCTTTTGTTTTTTCTGAAATGTTTTTATTTCATTTGAGAGATGTATTTTTGATGGATACATAATATGCCTATAGTGTTTTTGTTTGCACTTTGGGGGATTTGTTGAGCTACCTGGACATATGGGCTGCTAAATTTTTAAAGTAAACTTGGAAATTTTTGATATATTTAGTTTTAATGACTTTTATGGTCTTTCCTTGGAATTAACCCATCTTTTTTTTTCTTATACCAAGCAATACATATTTTTTTCAAATATTGGGTAGTATTTTGTTATAGAATGTCCATCTGTTTCTTTTTTAAAGTTTCCATATGTCTCTTGAAATTCTTCTTCACTCAATATGCTTATTATTTCCTGTATATTCTTTAACATATTTACTATAGTTCTCTCCCATGTTGTTTTGCTAATTCCAACATCCAAGTGGTCTGAGTATCAATGCCTATTGATTGATTTTTCTCTTGGCTGTAGGTCATAAGTTTTCTGTTTCTTTGCATGTCTAGGAAGTTCTTTATTGCATACTGGATATTATGAATGATATACTGTAAAGTCCTGGATTTTGTTGTCTTTCTGTAAAGAGTTTTGTATTTTGTCCTGGCAATAGATAAATTATCTTAGTGCCATCTTAAACTTGTAGGTGCTTACTTCTACGCTTTTTTAAACCTTATCCCTGGGACTTAATCATTACTCCTAAGGCTTGGCTCTGGGTTTTGATTCACAAGTGCCTTCAACAGATGTTTCTCATTTTTTGTCTATAATCATAATTGGCAGAGGAGTTAGTCCATGATTAGTTACTCCACCATTTCTGACAACCAGAAAGCCTATTTACTGGATTTAAGGAATTGGGGAAGTCATAGCTTACTTGCTAGGAACACTTTCGAGAGAATACCAGGAATAAAATCCTAATAGCAGTCAATTGAAAAGTGATTAAGCTTTAAGTAGACACTAGTATGAAAGAAACTTTCAAGAATTTTGGCTGTAAATTGGTAGGAACATAATGATAAGTTGAATAGGATTTGAAGAACAAGGGAAGGTCTGTTTGCTCATCCAATAAAAATCCTCAAAAATAGTTTTTTTCTTTACTGATTATAAAAGTAGAACACGTTTTTATAAGGTGCTCAAACAAAACAATAGAACATTACAACTACCTCTATCACTGACAAAAACATCAATAACTTTTTAGGATAGACTTTTCGTGATATTTGTATGAATATATTTTTATAAATATAGAATTACAATATCGCATAAGTGTCCTTAATGTGAGCTAAATAATTCCCTGGATGAATGTCTATAAATTGGCTTTCTGAAGAGACATTGGTCTCTAACCTTCACAGAAATTTGTGTGCAAATGTACATTTTCTGTTTCAAATTCATATTTCCATTAGTGTCTCCAAATGGCACATTAGAAAAATATATTTACATGTTGACTTAAATTGATAGAATGTTTTAATTTCTAGAAATTCATTCTAAGAAAAGTAATAGAAATGTAGCTAAAAATATTGTACCTAACTATTTATTACAATATTGTTTAAAATGACAGAACATCAAATAAATAAATAAAATTTCCAAAACTGGTTGTTTTCTCTATAATAAAAGCAATGTATCACTATATTTTTAAAAAGATATATAGACTTTTTATTAGGGCACCTGAGTGGCTGAGTTGGTTAAGCGTCCAACTTCAGCTCAGTTCATGATCTCTTGGATCATGAGTTCGAGCCAAACTTTGAGCTCTGTGCTGACAGCCCAGAGCCTGGAGCCTGCTTCAGATTCTGTGTCTGCCCCCTCACTGCTCACACTCTGTCTCTCTCACTCTCAAAAATAAATAAACATTAAAAAATTAAAAGAAAAAATATATATACTATCTTTATTGATATGGGAAGATTTTTCACAATTCAGTATATTCTTATCTGAAAGTAGCATTTGTACAATAGACTAAATTTTAAAGAGACATCAATTATATGTGATATATATTTACATAAGCCTGAATCAAACAGAACCTTGAATTGCAGTATTTGGAGCTTTTAATATTTACTTATTTTCTGGTTTTATTTTTCCTACAGTGGATATGGAGTCTCATGACAAAATTAGAGGAGAAAATAACCATATTTTCTGGGGGGTCTACTCATTCCACGCTAGGAGCACAATCAGTAGCATGGAGCGGCTGGAAATGTCAATCATCTCGAAACCGCCTAATGTAGCTTGTGAAAATAATGGCAGATTCATGATGGGAAGGCAGCAGAGGCACAGAACATTTAATTGCTGCCAAACTGGGGATTTTTCACCTAAGCAGTATATACATATGCTGGTCATGCTGCTAGTGTTTTTGTTTTGTTTTAGTTTTTACTTCACCATTGCCTATTAGATTTGTCAATCTTCCCATCTCCAATTCTGTGGCCATTTCTACAGATCAATGTCTCAACTTTGTCACTATAGAAACTTTATTTTTAATTTCCCTGTATAATGAATGTTTACATCATTCATATTTATATATGTGGGAAGAAATCTTGGTTGAAAGCCTCAGTTTTAAGATTCTTTCTTCATGCAGTCTCTCTGTGAAACACTAACTTATCAGATAAAAATGACCATAAAAATACATCACTGAGAAATCCAAATAACTTTTCTGATGGAAATGATTATTGCAGGTTTATGCATGGATTTCTAATTTAGCAGTGACTAATAATATCTAAGTGATAAAAAGCTTTATTTGAGGAATGAAAATCAGCAATAGACATGCCACTTTTGTTCTAATTTAAGCCTCTCATATCCCACTCTGAAGAGTTTTAATTATGATGCTTAGATACTACAACTTTCATATCATATGAGTTTCTGAATAATTAAGCCTAAAGTTACTTTTAAACTATTTTCATATACCATAAACTATTTATTAGTATACGTCCTGGAAGTTGTGACTGAATCAATCACTGTAGGGCAGAGACAGCATTCTAGGTTTTTATAAAGACAATCATGATTGTCCAGTGATTTACTACAGGGATTTCTTTGGGTTGCTTGGTATTGAGACAGCTGACCACAAGACCCTACTCCCAGATTGTGGGGTTGCCACTTCTTTCAATACTGAGGCTAAAAATATTTGTACCATAAATAAATATAACACGTCTTCCCTCTATAGGACATGCTTCACAGGTTTGGGGATGATGAAAATCTCCATTTCTAAGGAACTATATCTCCCAACAGTCTCTTGTAAAGGAGGCACCTAAGGTCTGAATGAGGTATACTTAAGCCCCAAGTGTCTTTTTATGAGGCTTCATTTTATTCTATAAGAAAAAAATAACAAATAACAACAAGGAGACAGTTACCCTCAGGATTCTATTCTGTAGATGTGTTAATCTGTACCAAGCACCAAGTGTACTTCTCTGCAGGATGCCAGACCGGGTGACACAATCACCTACGGATCTTGTTAATGTTGAATTCTGACATACAGCAAGTGACCTGGGCTATGGTTCATTTCAATCAGAATGGACTTTAATATGGAACAAAAGAGATGGTATCAGAAAACGTTGGGGACTTTAATGTGGAAAAAATGAGATGGTAATGCAAAAAAGTTGGAAGGACTAGAAGAGTGAGAAGCAGAGTCCAAATCTGTACTGAATTTAAGGCTGTCCTTAAATTAATAGCTGTGATCTTGAGTTCAGAAAGTTTCTACTTCTGTGATTTTTCCTGGTAACACCATCACAGCTTCCTCATACCTAGAAGACTGACAACTCAGTACTGGAATAGGGGAAATGACCACCAAAATATTTGCATTTGTCACAACTTGTTTTTAGTCGGTAACGCAGGCAAAGGAAGATAACCTGCTCCTTCCTTTCTCCTTTGAAATCTCATTTGAGTGAGATTTATTTGCAGAAACAACTTCGCGTTCAGAATCATAACTACAAGGAGGTTTGGAAAATGTATATAGTTCCTAAACTTCTCAACAATGAGATAAGAAGGGAACATAGAAGAAGGTGGGAGTAGAAGTCTGATGTTACATATTAGAATATTTGCCTGTCTCTTAAAGTAGCAATTTTCAAAAGCATGGATTAGAGTGTGGTAACTTAAAATACTCAAAATATATTTTTTAAATTTTTCTCCCGCTCCGTTAAAAATTTTTTTAATGTTTATTTATTTTTGAGAGAGAGAGACAGACAGACAAAGTGTGAGCAGGGGAGGGGCAGAGAGAAAGGGAGACACAGAATCCAAAGCAGTCTCCATGCTCTGAGCTGCCAGCACAGAGCCTGATGAAAGGCTTGAACTCACAAATTGTGAGATTGTGACCTGAGCCAAAGTCAGTTGCTTAACCAACTGAGCCACTCAGGAGCCCCTCGAAAATATATTTTATATATAGCTGCAATGTTTCTGTATTAAACTAAAATTTTAGAAGGAGAAAAAAGATATCAGCGTGGTTTGACAGTTTCTTTTTTTTTAATATTTATTTATTTTTGAGAGAGAGAGATAGAGTGCACATGGGAGTGAGGGAGGGCCAGAGGGAGAGGGCGATAGAGGACCCTAAGTAGGATCTGAGCTGACAGCAGAGAGTCCCAGGTTGGGCTCAGACTCAGGAACCATGGGATCATGATCTGAGCTGAAGTCAACACTTGACCGACTGAGCCACCCAGGTACCCTGACAATTTCTTTACTGTAAGAATGATTCTTGATTATTCAATTGAATCTGTACCCAGTTTTGACTGCTTCAAATCATGGTTATGAAACGCCCAGAGTTCGAGAGACCCAAAAAACAGACCACCAGAGACCAGAGTCAAAGCCAATCGGCAAGGGTCGTTTATTTGCAGGTTCAAACCTGGACCTCCGCGCACTCGTCGCCGGTGACGCTGAGAGGCCCCGAACAAAGTCTTTGCAGCCTTTTTATAGACAGGAGTAAACAAGTCGTGGGGAGGGACAGGGGATCTCTATGGTTACAGGTTTGTCATTGGTTGATATTTAAATGTGAACATATACCACATTTGATTGGTTCCCGCCATCAGGTTTTTGGCGGGATCCAATTACAACATTTAGGATACCTTTGAATTCAACCAATCACAGAGCGAGCCTAGGGTCTTGTTCGGCGACTAACAGGTTAACTTTAACATTAGGTAACAGGGTCCTATCTATAGTTTCTATCTCCAGGCCTCTCCCTCAGTAATGTGGAGGGTGGTCGCTGGACTTTCCTGATTGGGTGTTGCAAGGGTGGTTTCTCCTGCCTTGGGCAATGTGTAACTGCCTGATAGTTTCGGGAAAGCTGAAACTCAGCCTTAAGCAATGGTACAGAAGCGGAAGGAGCTAGTTAGGTTTTAGTTTCCCGTAGTGCAAGCACTTGTACAGAAGCAGAAAAGCTGGTTGAGTTTTTGGTTTAGTTTGTCTAGGCCCCTCACTCCAAGGAGCCGGCACCGATGCAAGTGCAAAAGGGTCTTTATTACAAGCTTGAGCAGGGGCTCACCCAGCCTGCTGGTGTCATGGCAGCAAGGTGAAGCCAAGAACAATAGCGAACAGGGTTTTTAAGGAGTAAGGGATGGGGGTGTTACAGTACATGTAGCATCATCACATAAGCACCAATTACAATTACAGCTTCGACCATTCAGTGTCTGTGAGGTGTTCATTACTTTTGGTGAGACCCAATCATGACCTTTGAGAATCCTTACTTAATTTTTGGCTCTTCAGTTACAGAGTGCTACTAAAACAAAAATATGTGCTCCAGGCTTACAAGGATGTTTATTCCAATATCTTTAATAATTTTAGCAGCTAAGGAAGAGAAGAATTTCTCAAGGGACATTCAAGTCCTTAGTTTAGACACAGAATTAAAATGTGTACATGTCAGAAAATGTCTCATCCTGGAATTGATTTTTTGCTATGAGATACCTGCATAAATCTATATTCCTTGAGATATGAGTGTCTAGACTTATCTAAGAAACTGATCCTGCAAAGAATAAAGATTCCACTAAAAATTTAAATGGCAGTACATACTTTGAATGGGTAGATACCTTAGGGGTCCTTTCAAAGTTTGTACTTTGGAATTCATAAAAATAGATTTTTCTATGGGGTTTTATAAGATTACCAACAAAACCCATTTAGCACACAATAGTTCTGCCTCTTGCAGTAAATGAAGCATTTGTATGAGGGATAGAGACAAAGATGGGGAGATGGGCTTTAGGCATGTAAAGAGTCTGACTGCTTAATTCTCAAAGGAAGTTTATGAAATGATATTTGGTGAATATCAGGTGTCACTTTATAGTATGCAGCACAGTTTTGTTCTATAAATTCCGTTGCCACGTGCTGCATGATTGTCAATGTTCCCTCTATCCATGTAGATGCAAACTTATTTATAATTATATGTGCCTAAAACCAACTCCATTTGTCATCAAACACAAAATATTTTGAACAGTTTTTTACTATATATTGAATTTTCCAGTATTGCAACTCCCATACAAAGTAAGAGATGATTGTACTTTTCTTTGTTGAGAGTTTTATAAAAAATTCCAGGGTGCTTGGATGGCTCAGTTGGTTAAACATCAGACTCTTGGTTTCAGCTTAGGTCATGGTCTAGGGGTTTCATGAGTTCAAGCCCTTCATTGGGCTCTGCCCTGTCAGTGGAGCCTGCTTTGGATTCTCTCTCTCTCTCTGCCCATCCCCCACTTGTGCTGCCCCTGTCTCTCTCAAAATAAATACATAAACCTAAAATTTTTCTAAAATTCCTACTATTTTGCAAAATTCTATCAGTGTTCATAGCAGTAACATTGCTCATCAGTTAATTAGCAAATCTAGAATTGTTCAATCGTTATGCTGTATAACTGAAACTAATATTACACTGTATGTCAACTATACATCAATAGAAAAAGACTAATAAGTATTAGAAATATTCATTATAGTTCCATAGATAACTATAAATCTTTGAATACCTCAGTATGTTTTCCAAAGCAGTCATTCTCAAATAGTTAAATACTGAAATAAATACACTTTATAAAATTTTTTAAAGTATTTATTTATTTATTTTGAGAGAGAGAGAGCAAAGGAAGGACAGAGAGACACAGAATCTAAAGCAGGCTCCAGGTCCTGAGCTGTCACCACAGAGCTTGTGACATGGGGCTCAAGCCTATGACTGTGAGATCATGATCTGAGTGAACGCCAATGCTCAACTGACTGAGCCACTCAGGCACCTCTGAAAAAAATACACTTTTAATAAAATGATTTTTATTTTATTTCTCAAAAGGTTGTATATATCCAAATGATACTATACTGCTTTTTTACAATTGTTGGAGTAGGACACAATTTTTTATGAATTTTCCTTAATGTTTTTTTTTAATGTTTATTTATTTCTAGGAGACAGAGAGAGAGAGACAGTGTGAGCAGGGGAGGGTCAGAGAGAGAGGGAGTCACAGACTGAAACAGGCTCCAGGCTCTGAGCTGGCAGTCAGCACAGAGCCTGACGCAGGGCTTGAACCCACAAACCGCGAGATCATGACCTAAGTGAAAGTCGGACGCTTAGCCAACTAAGCCACCCAGGCACCCCGAATTTTCCTTAATGTTAATAAAAGTTTTTTATAAGATATTGTTTATGAAAAGAAAGTATTTGATTTGTTAAGGTTGAGAACCATGATCACAGGCTATTTTAGGATTAAATCATAAGAAATCCATGTTTGATTCATATATTTGAAAGATCTCTCTGGTAGCATTGAAAATAGGGAATTAAAGTGTTTAAAGCAAAGAAAATGCTTACGCCAATATTGCAGTTGTGGGTCAGAAACGATAAAAGTCTGAAATGCAATCATGGTGGTGAGAATGGGCAAGATAAATAACTTTCAGGAGGAATTACAAATATAACATAGACTTGACCTAGACACCTGAGGTTGATTCTAAGATTTTACCTGGGTAACAAAGAGGACAATGAGTTCACAATTCAGATAAATATTAAAGAATCAGAGTAAATTTAGAAAAAGATGAAAAACTCTGGGTGTTTTTTTTGATAATTAGCTTTTATGGAATATTCAGCTACAGAGCTCTTGATAAAAGACACCATTTTGACGATTTGTGATAAATACTTATAGGTGTTGGTGAAATCAGTTAGGGAGTCTGTGAAGAGTGAAAATGTCTGAAAACAGAGAACCAAGAATGGAATGATGAGGGGAAATAGTATGTAGAATTCTTCTGGAATAAGAAAGGCCTGGAAAGGAGGCTGAGGTAACTCAGGTGCAGCAAAAATAAAAGAAAGTAGAGTAAAGGAAGATACAAAAATAGTTTAAAGACAAAATGATCAACCTTATTAAGTACTACAGATGAGTCAAAATAAGAAGCCAGGACTTTAAAATGTTCATTGAATTTGAAAATTAGAGATTTTTTTTACAAGGGTAAGGTGGTGAGAAAAGAATAACTGACTACATAATTTTTAGGGCCCAGTGCAAAATAAAAATGCAAGCTCCCTTATTTAAGGACTATTAAGAATCTTCACAGAACAGGGCACTAAAGCAAGTGCAAGGCACTTCCAAACTTGCACTTGTGCCTATGCAGGTCGCCTGTCCATCAAGCTGGTCCTGGGCAGAGGAATGAATAGTGTAGGCAAGAGCAGAGACATGATTAAAACTTCTGTTTTAAAATTTTTCTTTTTTTTTTTAATGTTTTATTTCTAGGAGAGAGAGAGAGAGACAGCGTGAGCAGGAGAGGGTCAGAGAGAGAGGGAGTCACAGACTGAAACAGGCTCCAGGCTCTGAGCTGGCAGTCAGCACAGAGCCCAACGCGGGGCTCGAACCCACGAACCGCGAGATCATGACCTAAGCGAAAGTCGGACGCTTAACCGACTAAGCCACCCAGGCGCCCCTGTTTTAAAATTTTTCTTAAGAGAGAGATAGAGCAAAATGTAAAAGAGAGCTATGGAAGTAGGGATTTTGTTTATGTGATAGAAATGAATACACTTATATGCATAAAAATGTCATTGGACAGGGGACTTGTAACATAGTCAAAAATGAGAAAGGGATAACCAATAAATTAAAAACATAGATTAAGTGCAATCCCCATGTGACACTGTATGTGGATGGCATATCACGTGTATTGAAAGACCTTGGGGATTATTTTTAAAAATTCAGATCCTGTGTCTTCCCCTACCCTTCAGATAAGGAGTCTCTGGAAGTGGGATTGAAAATAAACGGTCCCTTACATTATTTGCATAAACTATTGCTTTATGACAGTGGATTTTAACCTCAGCTGGATATTAGAATAACTCGGAGCACTTTTAAAAAATTTACTGATGTCTGTGTCACCCGGTAGGTTTTTAATTAGTGTAGGGCACAACATGGGCATTGACAATTTTTAAAGCTCCCCATGCATTCAAAATCACAACACAAGAGATTCTGAGCAGAGTTCAATCGCTTTCTTCAGGACTCCAAACATTCTAAATCAAGAGGACTGGGTGAAGGAAGGAGAAGGGAGATGAAATCATATTAGAATGGATAATTGGAAGTAGTGCAAAATGTTCACCAAATGGTTTCACCTTAAAAGATCTTTTAAAGTCAGTGACAGTGGCTTATTATAATGTATCCATGTGGTCAGGAGTGATTCTGGGGCCATTTCCTTTGGCAGGTCCATTGTCTTCCACTTTGGATGGATGGAGAAGGAAGGGTTAAGTTTTTGTGAAAAACCATTCAAATTTAATAACATGACTGAGCTGTCCGTTTAATTAAAAATCCTGAAAACTTATTTTTATGGTTTTGATTTGACCCTGAGCTTTTTTAAATTAAAATAATCTATTAAGTAAAATCAACTAAATTCTAAATCAGTTTGACTTAACGACAATCAAAATGATATCGTACCTTGGAAAGTGTCACAGAAATATCACAATAATCAAACAGATAACCTCCTTAATGAAATGTCATGGACATATTTCTTTGTTCAATACATAATATTAAATTAAAGATTTATGTTAGCTATAGCAACACAGATTTGTCCATTTGCTGTTGTAAAATCTACATAGCCCCAGATGTTCAAAAAAATGGTTACTATTCAACAGTGTGAAAAGGGAAAAATTGACTTTTTCCTCCCATTTTCTTGTAGCTATAGCTCTAACCTGAAGCCAAACATAGGGTAAAGCATGTGATTGAGGATAGGTATTTTAGCATTCAAATCATATTATATTTTTGCAGGTGCTCAACAAATGAATTGAGTGACTATTTCAACCTAATCGGTAGGTTTTGCTTTCTATAAAAGGAAGCAGATTTTTCTTGGCCTCATTTGTCCATTAGTCTGTGACTCTTGATATTGACAGAAGCTCCATGCAAAAATGAACTCTATTTTATTGCAAAGTTGTGATATTTCATGATTGTTCATTATCTTTTCTTTTTAAATTTATTTGAGCATTTTCTGGAGCAATCTTTATTGGAACTAGCTGGAATATTAAGCATTTGCATTCTGTATCGTAAACACTTAAGTCCACAAGGCTAGTCAAGAGCATGGATTGGCCATGCTGCAGTTTTCAGGAAGCCAAGTAGAAAGATACGAATGGAAAGGAATATGTAGTCCATATGTATATGTATATGTATATGTATGTGTATATGTATATGTATAGAATGCATAGTATATATGATCCAAAAAACTGTGAATTTTACAAAAAGGCCACAAAGATGACTCAGTCCTTTCAGCTTGACTTATTGTTTTGATAGACCAACGATTCTGGATTTAAAAGTACTTCCCTAACTCTCTTATAGAACCTGTTCTATCAAACACATGCAGTCACATCACATATACATTTACATGCCCTCCTGAGAAATATTAAATAGAGACAGACAATTGGAGGGGAAGTGAGGGGGGAAACCAAGCTGTTTGTACTATTTTTCTTACTCCTGTTGCTGTCAGCTTCCTAACTGGTATCGTTGGCCTGGTCATGGATAGTGACTCTAATTTATCACATACTGTAGCTGCAAGTCAAGTAACAGATGGATAATTTAATAAATAGGAAGAAGTCACAGTCAGGAAATATGAGATTGTTTTTCTTTTAATACATTAATTAGGTTGAACATGTAAGACAGTGCTCTTCAACCAACTGTTCATTTCTTCTAGCAAATTTCTTCATCTGCTGAGCCAAATTTACTACACAAAAAGCCAGAATTAAACTTATTTATGGCTTGCTCATATATGAAAGAGCTTTGTATAAGAATTATGACGATAGTTTGATTTTTAACTGTGAAACACATAACAAAACATTAGTCACTGTTAATTGTGAGTTCATTTTTTCCAAAAAATCTTCAGGTTCCAACGATGATCCCATCAATTCCAATAGGGAATTGACCTAAGGATCAAGACAAAGTGAGATACCCTCTATATAGAGTTATTTGGGAGAGAAAATCTTCCATTCTTAAAGTAGTCAGTTTTTAATCTTTGAAGGCTAAAAGACACTCTCCAGTGAACTTTCTCTAATGATCTAGAGTAAAATCAAGGATCAGCCTCTAAAACTTAGCTATGATTAGATAGAGCTCCTATTAGCACAGAATCTCCATATGCTCACTGTTTTCAATATTACAGAAGCTATGCTACAGCTCAAAATGTAATCTACTTAACAAGTTCTGCTGGGTACATAGGCTGACCCTTTAAAGATAAGTAGATATTTTTAGAGAATTGCAAACTCAAAAGTGTTAGTCGGTTTGAGCACTACCCAGTTGGCAGGAAGGCAACTTATCTTAGTTTTTGATTAAACATATAATATAAGAAAATAAAGTGTTAGCAAATATTATATTGGCTCCTCTTTCTGGAAATGATAGAAATGAAAGGTAAACTAACTTTCCTCCTGAGATCACATAGAAAAGCTCGACAGCATGTTACAAATGCAAGATCCTAAAACAGAAAGAAATCTAGAGAAAGAGACCTTGCCTTTCAGTTGTATTTTCCCCCATGGAATTTTGCCAGTTCTGGAAGAATCAGCTGAGTCCCTGAGAAACTAAATGATAAGTTTGAAACTTCCACAGTCAGAGAGACAAACTGCAGAGTCCAGGGGTCGATCATTACAAATTTGCAAAACACACCACTATTTAATACATGCATTACAGAATTTACAATTTTTTAGCTTTTCTTCTTTTTAAAAGTTCCCACATTTATAAGCCATAGTATGCTATACAAACATGTTTTTAATAGTCATTCTGACAATTTTCCCTCCTACAGAAAATTGATCTGGATTTTAAAACTATTCAGTAGAGAGACAAAAATGACCTCAGAAGAACAATACTTACTAAAATATTTTTTAAGTCTGCTTTTTTTATATGGAGGTATTATAAGTGAATCTTAATATTACTTTACATTGTTTTAAAATATGTTTTGACTTCAATCATCCTCCAATTTGACAAATACAATTTAAAATATGTAGATAAATTTAAATGGTAAAACTGAAGTGTAGTCATAGTTGGGCTACTTGACCAAATTTAGGAGAAAGAAATAGATATCTGATTTCAAGGTCAATGTATTTATATTAAGAATCATTGGCAAATTTATCTGAGAAATTTATTATGTTAAATAAAATATAGAACTACTGATTATTTTCTTTTGTGTGTATATTTTATTGAACAATAGAAATGCATCCCAGTAACACAGTTTCCCTCTTATCCACATTGCTGCTACATTTGTGAATGTTTTATATTGGTAAAAATTTCACAAATGCAAAAGAATGAGTAGCTGTGATTTTAGAATATATTTACACATTCTCTTCATTAAAATTATTGACTGTTCACATATTAAACTAAGCTACGGTTGTGAATTTGGCTGCTCATGATTATTTTTACTGATTTGATATAATCCTTGGTATTTCATTATTGTCAAGGACCCATTAAAAACTGAGTATGACATTCTATGGAAACGTGTCTTTCAATAGGCAGAAATAGAGGTTTAATTATAATCATCTCTCAAATTGATGAAATCAGCTATGACAGAGAATCTGCTGTACATAATTTGATTTTCAAGATAATAGTGAATTCATTTACTAAAAATAATTTTATAGAGGCACCTGGGTGGCTCATTTGGTTGAATGTCCTACTCTTGATTTTGGCTCAGGTCATGATCACACTGGTCATGAGTTTGAGCCTTTCATCAGGACTGAAAGTGTAGATCTTGCTTGGGATTCTCTTTCTCTCTCTCTCCCTCCCTCTCTTTGCTCCTCCCATTCTCTCTCTCTCCCTCTGTCTCTCTCTCAAAATAAAATAAACTTTAAGAAATAATAATTTTATATTGTCTTATGATTTTTAGTGAACAAATACTTTTTGTTGTGCTGTTTTCTTTTTCTATTTTACTATTTTTAATAATGTCAAAAATGTTACATATAGGTGATTTAAAACACTATTAGCACATGGGTACTTGTAGAATTGTATATTTTATTTTGAAAAACATTTTTAGATTTTCTTTTGATGATTTGGAGTATTTTGTTATTTTTCCTATTTGATTTTATTCTAATCTATGCAACGTATCAATTTTCCACTTAATGATCACTAAAGCCAGAATGCAAAAAAAAAAAAAAAACAAAACCAAAAAACAAAAACACCCTTAAGGCTATTGAAAGTTGAGATCATCTCAAATCTCCATAGTTGTTTGCATTGTTCTTTTAACAATAACCAAGTTGTGTCTTAATTTAGATTCTTTATAAAGTTTCTCACAGTAAATGATCTGTTTAATATTAGAAAAATGCTATATTGAACATTGATGGAAATAATTATACATGGCAAGTGTACAAATATGTGCACATATTTATTCAAATATCTTCAAATTCCTATGCTTATAAATGTAACACAAGTCAAGTATTTGAATCACATTTATAAATACGTTAGTTTGGAGCAAGTTTTGCTTCAGCTTAAAAAATTTTGAAATTCTTTCATAAATACTTTGGATAACATACCAATGTATAAAGAACAAAAATTCAAGATTCCACACACTGGAAAAATCATTGCACATTTTGATATATCTACCCTCAGAATTCTACCGAGTATGCTAGCTCATATTAGGTCAGGTTTCACTTTTCTGCTTTTTAAAAATATTTTATTTATTAATCAGCTTCTACTGATATTCAAAATTCAACTAACAATATCTTATCATTTTAAAAAATCACACTATTATATTAGATAAAATACAGCTATTCAGTGAGATGAATATCACTTTATTTTTTTTTTTANGAATATCACTTTAGTGGATATTTGTTGTGCTGAAGATTTGGTACATGTTTATGATGTTTTCTCTCAAAATAGATTTTGAGACATGAAAGTACAATAACAATTATTGTGAATATTTTATGATTTTTTAAGTTCACATGCTGCTTTTTCAAAAGATGCAATAACTGCAAAGTGTATAAATCTGTTGCTTTGGTACTTGTCCTGCTATGAAGATCCCTCCCTCCATATAACTTTCCTTCCTTCTCTCCCTCTCTTTCACCTGTGTTCATTCTGATTGATAGAAAAATATCTATTACGTAAATTGGAATTCCTTCTCTACATAATAAACATTTTATATAGACTTTTTTGTTTTTTTAAAGGAGAGTGTAGTTTTCCAGGTATCAAATGGATATCCACATATATCTTTTTCTTTCTTTTTGTTATGAATTAGTTTGAACCATCTATATATAATACTATATCATTTCTGTGCCAAACATTTACCATCTTAACCGTTTCTAAGTTTACATTCAATGATATTAAATGTATTAATAATGTGCAACCAGTATCCCCTCCATCTATAAAACTCTCGGTATCTTGTAAAACTGAAACTTTATACCCATGAAAAAATAACTCTCCATTCTTCCCTCCCCCCAAAACTGGCAGCCATTAATCTACTATGTAACTCAATGATTTTGACTACTCTGGGTACTTCATATAAGTTGTATTATATAGTATTTGGTTTGTGTGTGTGTGTGTGTGTGTGTGTAACTGTCTTAATTTACTTAGCAAAATGTCCTCAAGATTCATTTCTGTTGTAGCATATATAGGAATTTCTTTCTTTTTAAGAACCAAATATTATTCAATTATATGTATATACCACATTTACTTATTCAGTCATCCATCAATGGACACAGGTTGCTTCCACGTTAGCTATTGTGAATAATGAACATGGCTATACAAATACCTCTTCCAAATCCTACTTTCAATTTTTTTTTGGTATGTACTCAAAAGTGGAAATGCTGGGTCATCTGATAGTTCTATTTTCAGTGTTTTCAGGAACCATCATAGTGTTTTCCACAGTGACAACACAATTTTATTTTCCTCCAACAGTGTCCAATTTTCCACATCTACCAAAACTAACTGTTTTGTAATTTTTTGATAGTAGCTATCCTATGTATGGAGATGGTATCTTACTGTAGTTTTGATTTTCATTTCCCTACTGATTAGTGATGTTGAGCATCTTTTCATTTCTTATCAGCCATTTTTATATCTTCTTTGGAGATATAAAATAAATACATTTAATGCTATAAAAAAGCCCAAAGACAAGTCTTACTTCCTATCCCCTTATTCAGAGGTTATCATTGATGGTCCAGGTTGTTTGTATTTTTAATATAGTCTTTTATTTCTGAATTAATTATGTGAAAGCAATTTGAAAATAAAAGAGCTCTGCATGAACACCGTTAATCATTTTTCATTTGCTTTCAGATAATCAGTTAAGATATGAAGCTGCTGAAAACAAAATCTACCACAGTTGACATGTGAAGAATCTTTCATACTTTAAAGTTTGCAAAGCTTTATCCATTTTACTCTGATATAGAATTTCAGATATTTTATTTTATTGTTATTTTTAAAATTTTTTGAGAGAGAAAGCCAGAGTGCAGAGTGGGGAAGGGGCAGAGAGAAAGGAAGACACAGAATCTGAAGCAGGTTCCAGGCTTGAGCTGTCAGCACAGAGTCTGACGTGTGGCTCGAACTAATGAAATGCAAGATGATTACCTAAGCCGAAGCTGAATGCTCAACTGACTGAGTCACCCAGACGTCCCTGAATTTTCAAATATTTTAACCTTACATTTTAAAATTATAAACACATTTAGATAATTTATAAAAATGTCCTGCCCATTAAATTTACAATTTTAATTTCTGCCCCCAAATCTTTTATGTGTGTTGTTCTTTATATTTATAAATTGTTTAAGTTAAAGTAAAACACACCCACTTGTATTTTAAGGCACACTTAATCTAAAACAAAAAAAATCTTGAATTTAAGCACACTGAATGCACTTTCTTTTTGGAATAATATTTTCTATAATTGAAAATGTGAATATTTAAACTCCCTGAAATATTCACAGAGGGTCGTTTTCTTATTTCTTCCTGACAGTTCCCATATCTCACATGCACCTATATTAGAATAAGGAAAGAGATGAAAGAAAGAAAGAAAGAAAGAAAGAAAGAAAGAAAGAAAGAAAGAAAGAAAGATAAAGAAAAAAGGAGAAAAAGACAGAAAATGCTTTATAACGAAGATTGAATAGTGATGAGAACAGTTTTTTTTCATTGATACAGTTTGGATAAAAATAGCTTATGTAGCAAGCAATGTAGCTTCAAAGTTGTAAGAACTTTTATATTCATCACTGAATACAATAAATGCTTTTGGGAAGAAGCATTCAACTGTACACTTTTATAAAATGTTAAGTCTCTGATGAATTTGAAAAAAAATCACTTTGTAGATGACAGAATAATGAAGCTAAGTGAGGTCAAATGCTCTGGCCAGTGTCTCACAGTCAGTGAGTGGCAAGGCTTGGAACTCAAGTCTTCTGTCACCAGCCTCGGGCTTCCACACTCTAACATGCCACCTTGCACAAGTGAATAATGGTATCAAAGAGAAGGGCTTAACGTAGCACTTACAGTTCATCTTGCTTGCTAATTTCAGTCATTACTTTGATATTGTTGAACACATGCATTCCCAGGCTTTTATCTAATTGTAATCAAGATCCTTTCAGATTTTCTTTAAGCGATTATTAGAATCATAGATCAACAAAGGAATTCATGCTCTTGGATTTTATATAAGGCAACCTTTCATGATTTTCTAATAAAAATTAAAGTAGTTGTGTTATTTAATTACGAAATATGTATCCTCATTTCAGCTTTCCTATCAGGCAAGTATTGAAGCTGACACTTCAATTGAGTTTACCCAAGGGCCCCTAAGCTTGGGGAGTTAAACACACACAGCTATCAAAGCACAGGCATCATCACGGACTCCCCATACCTAATTACCACAAGTGAAAAGTTTCCTCCTGAGAGAGACCACTTTCATTCCAAATCTGACAGGTAGAAATTAGTTGCCTAATGGAATGGAATAGTTCTGCAAATTGAAGGAATTAAGTGTGCTTTTTTAATTTAAGCTCCCTCTAAATTAGATTTTAATTTGGATCCAAATGTGAAGAGGTTGATGGCATGAAGCAGCTTAGGTTGGCCCAGAACCAATTATTTTATACTGCCCTTCTCCAGATATACTGTGTCTCTTTTATAGTCAACAGACATTATGAGACAGAAAAGCTGTCATGCTTTCATCAAGCAGAGTTTTCTGGAGAGCACTTTGTCGCTTTGGAATACTATGAAGTGGTATGCTTCTCTCTTGGAGTCATTTCACTGTCATTAAGACATCAAAGGTTGAACAAAGGGTGTGTGTGTATGTGTGTGTGTATTATTTTTAATAATTATTGTTAAAGGGAAGAGTAATGAAGAAAGTATTACAGAAGTGGAATACAATAAAGAGAGATGATTTATACAACCTTAGTTCTATAGAGTGATTCTTTTCTCAAGCAATAAACAGCAAAACAAAAGAGATCGATAAGGAGATTATTTCTTACAATAGGTGATATACCAGTAGATCAGAGTGACTGGTGAAAGACTGCAGAACATCTATTTCATTCAATAAACATAAATATACTAGGAGTGTGTTGATACTCTAAGAGTATCTGTGGATGTTATCAGCATGTACATGAATTGAGAATGTCAGCTTTTCACTCCAAATGAATATGTAGATTAATTATATTTGAAAACATGTCACAGTTAATTCTAGTAAGAACAAACTTTTTCTTAATATTTTTTAAACTTTCAGATGAAACATCCAGATAACCATGAAAAAAATATTGAATTATTCTCTAGTAGGTACACTAAGAATATACTAAGAACGCTATTGCTATACCGGTATTGGCATATGGAGTCCAACTGATGACATGGTGCAGTAGAGAAAGGCTTATGTTAAGGTAGGAGAACAGGTAAAGATATTGCCCAAGAAATGAAAATAAAATAAATGCCTTCTGGGCAATAGGGTTGCAAAAATATCATTTGGCATCCAAAATGGAAATCTCTCTTCATTTCTCACCAAAAGCCAAGTCAGCCTAGTTCTTCTCAATCATCAATGGCCAAAGATTGTTTTGTTCCTAAATAACAGATCATTTCCAGAGAACACGATTTAGAGGGAAGAATTTTTTTAATAGCTGGCAGGAGCACTGGATTGCTAAGCAGGTGGGTAACGGGGACTGGCTGAGCGAAACGGAGATCTCAACAAGAGGGTTCTACATAAGGTTGACTTTCTTTCTTTTTAACATTTATTTATTTTTGAGAGACAGAGAGACAGAGCATGAGCAGGAGAGGGGCAGAGAGTGTGGGGGGAGACACAGAATCCGAAAAAGGATCCAGGCTCTGAGCTGTCAGTGCAGGGGCTGACTTAGGGCTCGAACTCACAAGCTGTGAGATCATGACCTGAGCCGAAGTGTTGGATACCGGCTCTGGCCGGGGTCCAGGGGTCCCTGAAGGGTGGACGGTGTCAGCGAGAGAGGGGTGAGAGAGGCCCAAGAGTCTTTCTGGTCATCAGGCAGGCATCTCCGCTCTGACTGGGGCTCAACTTTATTTTATAAGTGTTTGGGGGACGGCACGGAAGTGGCATTTGCCTTAGACAATGATTTCTGATGACAAACTTCTTTGATATGTAAGAATTTCCTGGAAATCTAGAAGACTCCTGCATAAACTTTATCAATAGTGATTGAGGTAAGGGATTTAGATGTTTATCCTATGGGGAAGGAAGGCATCTTCAGCATACCAGACAATGTTTTTAGCATAAAAGGGTGAGGTTACTTCTCTGTGGGCAGGGGTCAAACAGGTCTTTCAGGAGACACCTCTGCTCCCATAATCACAAAAGAAGTTCCTCAATAGGTTCCTTCACAGGGAGCAATCAGCATATTCAAGGCCAGAATAAGTCACTCCAAATACTTGCTAATAAATGCCTTGAGGTGGGGGGCGGCCTGTGCTCCAGGCAGAAACAATTGGGTGGGGGTGGATATCTGCCCTTAACTTTAAATTAGGCTCTTTGTCTCAGGGCCAGACTCAAGCCCCCTTTATTATGTAAATCTTGGATCTGCAAGGCCCTTAGGAAGAGCCTTTTAACAATCACCCACAATGTTTACATCTGAAGTCTCTTTGGAAAAGGCAGGGACATGCCTCTCCTTATGAGCAATCTGTGTGGGGAATCGGTCTGACCTGGAATATTGTGAGGCCTGGTCAATACCAGCAGCCACATTTCCAACATGAGCCAGTAGTAGCAGAAGGAGATGCCAGTTTTCATTTCTCATGATAGGAACTGTGCAAACGCTACCATTTCCTCACTATGACTGTCATCCAGTGAGGCCAGTGTGGCTCCCAGCACTGAAGTCTGCCACTTAACCAACTGAGTCACCCAGGTGCCCCATAAGGTAGACTTTCAATAAAACCGGACAGATGAGGTATGGCTCTACTGTTTCTTTGAAAGTAGTATTTGCTGACATAAAGAAAAAAAAAATACTGGGAGATTCAGGTCTCCAGCTATGTAATGAATAAGTCACAGCATAAGAAATAGAGTCAACAACAACAAAAATACAAATATAATTGAAATGGCAAGAGCTGGGGGAAATAAGTAAGAAAACTATATGTAAATACATACACACTATTTATTCTTTTGAATTATAACTTTTTGTATAAAGATCTATTCAATTTTCTATTTTTGTAGTCACATTAAATATAGAAATAAATGACAGGATCATTATAGTAGGTCAGTTAATTAATCTAACTCTTCCCCCTGAAAACAGCTAAAAATGCTGAGAAAAATATTTTTCTTTAAATATCAAATTAATCATGTTGAAGAGCTGACAAGATATTAGGGAACATCAGACCCATGTTGGGGCTGGCCTAAATCCATCAATGTTGGTAAAATATCAGGCACCTCCATCACTTTTGCCCTGACAGTGTTCACTGGTAAAGGGGAAGTGTGTGTGAATGTGTGTTTCACAAACTGTAAAGATAAAAAATCAAGGCCCACTGTTAATACCAAAGAGAAGTTTAACAGAAATTGTGGACGCATGATGCGAGGATACTGAAGCTAGGATGTGCCATGAAGCTAGGTTCACTTAAGCATGAAGCTAATGTACCCCTGCCACCATTTGCTTTGAGTGCAATAGGAAGAATTTTTTGTCAATTCTGCTTTGCTTGCTTATTTTCTCTTGACATTGAATGAACCAGAGTATTACAGTAATGATAAAAAAAAAAAACAAAGAAAGTCCCTGAGAAGTTGTGACTACACCTGACCCACCAATCCATAGCCTGGATAATTCAGGTGTCATAAAGCCATACTTGGGTCTAGGTGGCTGTCAATTGATTTTGTGCACAGTTGCACAGAAGAATCAAACTCAAATCTTCTCTGGATGAAGATTCTTTACCTTAGTCCCAAAGCTTTTCTACAAATAAGTTCGGAGGGCAGTGACCAACATTGCACTCAGCCAGAAATATCGTTAGTGAGATCCAACAGAAGCAAAAAGCATATACAGTAGATGTAAGCAGTCTGCCATCATTTCTGGTAGCAGAAATTCACTAACACAGTCTTAAAACAGAGGTCCGAGAGGAGAGAAGTTATAAGAAAAAAAAATATTTGAGAGATAAAATCTGATTCTAAAACGTATGTGAAATTCTATTTAAAGAAACCTAACAGTTTACTGGAATAAATAAAATTAAACTTTAGATAGAAGTCATGAAGCTCAAGAAAACAAAGATATTTAAAAGACAGAAAAGATAAATGAATAAATCTAAAGATGCAAAGAATTCCTAAAACACAATAACAAAATAAACTAGTAAAAAAAAAAAGTCAATGTCAATTATATCGCAATAAAACTGGAAAAAGAAAAAAAGAGAATGGTCAAATCCTTGCATAGATTGTCCATAAAAGAGAAAGTCTAGTCACCCACAATTGGAATAAGGGAGAAAATTAAAGACTTGATGATACACTACAAAATGACAAAATTAAAATGTTGACATTAACTACTGTTGGCAAGCAACACTGCAATAGGAACTCTCAGGTCTGGTGAGAATGTAAATTGGTACAGTACATTGATGAATAGTTTGTCATTATCTAGTAAAGTTGGATATACAGATGTCATAGACCCATCAATTTCAATCCCAGGTACATACGATAAAGATGTGTGTGCATAAGAATACCAAGACAGATATAAAAGAATGTTCATAGCAATGTTGTTCTCAGTACTCAAAACCAGACATCATCCAAATGTCCATCAACTGTAAAAAAAAAAGATAATGAATTGTAGTACATTCATTTAATGGAAAATTAAGAATACTACAAATACAAATGCATTATAGTTAAACAGAATAAGGATAGGTGATTTTACAAACAGCGTTGAATGAAAAAAGCAAGATGCAAAAATTATGTCAGGTGTAATTCATTTTGTATAAAGTTAATTAAACTAACTTGTAGATGAATGAATGCCTGTTTAGTAAAGAATAAAAAAAAGAAAGGAAATTGTTATGAATATTAGGATTATGATTATCTTTTGTGCCCTTTGTATTCACAACCAAATTTTTTCTCTTCAAGAAAAGATAGTCAGGACTTCAAATTTTGAGCCCTAATATTCCTTGCCTCGGGAAAGTAGACAATACCTTTTCGGTTTTACTGCTAAAAATTGGGTCGTCAAGGGGCGCCTGGGTGGCTCAGTCAGTTGAGCATCTGACTTCAGCTCAGGTCATGATCTCACAGTTGTGGTTTCAAGCCCTGCGTCGAGCTCTGTGCTGACAGCTAGCTCAGAGCCTGGAGTCTGTCTTCAGATTCGTATCTCCCTCCCTTTCTCTCTGCCCCTCCTCTGCCCACGCTGTCTCTCTCAAAAATAAATAAAAAATTAATTAAAAAAAAATTTGGTCAAGAAACCTACAGAATAGTTCTTGGGTAAGGAAATAGTTTTTGTGTTTATAAGATGTGACAATTAATTTTATTTGTCAACATGACTGGGCCAGTGGTGTTCAGTCAAACATTCTTTTTTTTTTTTTAATGTTTTATTTATTTCTGAGAGAGAGAGAGAGAGAGAGACAGCGCGAGCAGGGGAGGGTCAGAGAGAGAGGGAGACACAGAATCTGAAGCAGGCTCCAAGCTCTGAGCTAGCTGTTAGCACAGAGCCCGACGTGGGGCTTGAACCCACAAACTGTGAGATCGTGACCTGTGCTGAAGTCAGACACTTAACCGACTGAGCCACCCAGGCACCTCCAGTCAAACATTCTTCTGGGTTTTTCTGCTAGGGTGTTTTTAGATCTGGTTAACATTTAACTTGGAAGACCTTACTATTAGATTAAATTTACATTTTGATCACTAAGGTAGAATGTCCTCCATAACATGGTTGGACTTTATCCAACCAATTTAAGGTCTGAATAGAATATAAAGACCAACTCTTATCTGGATAAGAGAGAGTTGTCCAGCCTTCTGATTTCATCTGCAGCACTAGCTGTTAAGGCCTGATGACCCTTGGCCTGGAATACTGGCTCTCCATGGGTGTCCCTTGCCACCAGCGCACTCTGCAGATTTTGAATTTACCAACACCTGTAATTTTTAAGCCTATTTTTTATACTATCTATCTACCTGCCTACCTATTCTCTTTCTCTCTCATCCTTTATCTATCTATCATCTCCTATTGGTTCTCTTACTCTGGAGAACTAATACATAATATATATTACATAATACATAAGAGTAACAAAAGGATGACCATGTTCCATGGCTAAGGAATAAGACTCTGATATTAGAAGGGATGAAAGAGGGTGGATACTGGTATCTAATTTATGTAGCTCCCTAGAGAGAGCTTGGACACTGAAGATGGTGATTGCACTGATGGCCATATTTTTTCATAAGTTTTTTTTAATGTTTGTTTATTTTTGAGAGAGAAAGAAACAGAGTGCAAATGAGGGGGTGGGGGCAGAGAGAGAGGAAAACACAGAATTAGAAGTGGTTTCTAGGCTCTGAGATGTCAGCACAGAAACCTATGTGGAGCTTGAATTTCCAAACCATGAGATTATGACCTGAGCCAAGTGAGACGCTTAACTACTGAGCCACCCAGGCACCCCTGATGGTCATCATTAATCTGTTAAATAACACTTCCTTAGAAATGATAGTCAAGGTCTTGTAGCGTAGGTTGGGGAAGAGAGTAAACATGCTATCACCATGCTTCTAATAATAGGGCAAAAAGAGTATCCTAATGGAAATTATAACTGACAGATCCACAAAACGTTCCCAGTACTTTTCCTAACTCCTTCTTCATACCCTTATCCTACAATAAACAGATACCTTCTCAAATGACTATAATATTCACTTACTAGGCAAATGAGAAAGAATTCAAGTTTAATTTAAGAAAAAAAAGAAAATAATCTTAACCTTTTATCCAACTGAAAGGGAGTACTTTATATTAATACATATAATAAAGAGGAAGATAAGCCACTTTCTTCAACTTTTGTTGTAAATCCTCTCTAAAAATAAGCTTTTCCTTTTTTCCCATTTATTCAACTCATGCAAAAGTATGTGTCTTTTAGTCATAAAAAGATAATTGTCAATGCAAATTATATTCAAGGCTAATAGAAGGAAATACCTAGTCCTATTTACATATGAAACCATTCATATTTCCTACACATAATATAGTCAGTAACATGGATAATGTAAGTGAAAAAGTATGCAGTTCCCTTACCAGTAAAACAGACACATCCAGCTGGATTACTCATAGCCAAACTGTAAACTATTAGTTGTACTAAAATTACAGAGTTTTTAAGATAAGCCGGTATCTAGAAGTTTCTTACACTGTTTCTAGCTTGACTAGGAAATTCTGAACTTTCCTTAAAACTGACTATTCCTCTAGAGTGCCCTTCTTGTCTCTTCTTCCCAAATGTCTCCTCTTCTTCCAGGGAAACCTTTATTCAGCATTTAAGACCTAAAACCAAATATCAAAGGAAAATGTTTAAATTTTAACCAGGCTTCCTAGCACACTTTCAAAATTTTAGGGATTCTTTCCTATCTTTATTTATTTGTTAAAAGCATATTGACTAATTCAATGCAAAAACAACAACAAAAACAACGATGAAATTAAAACAAAAACAAAAACAAAAACAAAAAACCCAAACAGAAACAAAACCCTATTCAAATATGGGTAAAGGACTTGAATAGACATTTCCTCAAGAAAATATAAAAATGGCTAACCATACTAAAAAATGCTCAATAATGCTAATCATTATGGAAACGCAAAACAAAACTATAATGAAATACTACCTTACACCAATAGGATGACTACTATTTCTAAAGTTCATAAATAACAGAAGTAAAACCAGTAAATTACCACAGTAGTAATTAGTAAATGTTATGCACATACAAAAAAGGCACTTTGTATACTGGGAGCATTCAAACAAAACATGGAACATGGCTCAAGGATATATTGTTATAAAAGCAGCTTATGCAGTGAAAAAACAGTCACTGTTTATTATTAATATTGATTGGTTATAATAATAGGGTTTTCTTAAATGATAGGAAAATGGTTAATGATTGCTTCATATCAATTTTGGAAAATAGCTTAAGTTTTGCTTATGACTTTCAGAACAAGCAAAAAATGACTCAGGTGAAGTTAACCTTGCAAAATGAGATAAATTAAGGTTTATTTGTGTGATTAAACTAGTTTTATCTGCTCCGGATATTTTCAAAATTGGCCTCCATTTATTTGTTTATTTTAACATTATCAAAAATCAGAAAATGTCGAGGGTTGGTGAGAATCCTTATACATTGTTGGTGGGAATGTAAAATGGTACAGCCACTGTGGAAAACAGTCTAGCAGTTCCTTTAAAATTAAAAATAAAATTACCATCTTATCCAGCAATTGTACTTCCAGGTATATACTGGAAAGAACTGAAAACAGAGTCAGGAAGAGCTTCACCTGGGTTCATAGCAGCAATAGTAGCATTATTTACATTGTTAGAGTGTGAAAGCACTACAAGAACAGATGATTGGATAAGTAAAATGTGTTACCTACATACAACGAAATATGATTCAGTCTTAAAAATTAAGGAAATTCAGGACCCCTGGATGGCTTAGTCGGTTAAGTGTCAGGCTATGGCTGGGGTCATGATCTCATGGTTTGTGAGTTCAAGTCCCACATTGGGCTCTGTGCTGACAGCTCAGAGCCTAAGGCCTGCTTCAGATTTCTGTTCAGGTCATGATCTCACAGTTGGTCAGATAGAGCCCCACAGTGGGCTCTGCACTGTCTGTATGGCACATGCTTAGGATTCTCTTTTTCTCTCTCTGCTCCTCCCCAACTTGTGCTCTCTCTCTTTCTCTCTCAAAATAAGTAATTGTTTTTAAAAGGAAGGAAATTCTGATATATGCTACCACAAGACTGAACCTTGAATACATTATGTTAAGTGAATAAGGCAGTCACAAAAAGGCAAATATTGTATTACCTACTTATATAAAGGACTTAGTCAAATAGATAGAAAACAGAATATTGGTTGCAAGGAGCTGTGAGAAAGTGGTAAAGAAAGAGTTGCTGTTTAATAAATGTAGTTTCAGTTTTACAAGATGTAAAATGTTCTAGAGATGGATGGCAGAGATGATCACACAACATTATTAATCTATTTAATCCCACTGGACCATACACTTAAAAATGGTTAAGTTGGTAAATTGTCTGTTATATATATTCAACCACAAGTTAAAAATTAGATAAAATGCATTTAATACTTATGTCATGTAGATATCCTCTTGGGCTTACAAAGATAAGCAACATAAATCCCTCAGATTTTTACCATCTAATGGAGGATACACTGTAGAGCAAGGTATTGGAGAGAGAACGACAGAGGTGCTTCTATAAGCTTTATAGACCTGAAAACAGCATCTTCTCCAGGACAGAACTTTTACCATCCTGTGCTGCCTGTTGTGTAATATCTAAAAATAGTTCTTTCCTGCATTTTGTTAGGTTTCCTTGTTCTTTATGATGGGAAGGCACTCCCAGATGCTGGTACTGATCTGTGGATGGGAGTGGACACCTCTATCTTTAATTTTAACTTTCCCAGGTTGTTAAGTTGATTATCACTCATTTATGGCTTTTCATTTTCCACATTATTTATACTTCTCATCTGCCATCTGCTCTCTTATTTATTTTGTCCTTTCGGTTTTATACTAATCCTTTGTCTTATTCCTTTACTACCATTTTATTTAGGTTTCAGATTTCAATGACAAGGACACATGATATATCTCCCATGTAAGCCAGACTTCTCTGTATCCCCCAATTTGTATTCTTAAGACCTTTGCAAATGAGCCAATCTCCTCCTTCACCATTGTCAAATGATGTTTTAATTTAAAATTGTTGTAATATGTTGTGCTAGTTTTGTCTCGTTGCTGTAACAAATTACCACAAACTAAGTAGCTTAAAACAATATAAATGTGTTCTTTTACTATCATAGAGTGAAGAGGTCTGAAATCTTTTTCTCTAGGCTAATGTCAAGGATTTGTCATGGCTATTCCCATGTAGAGGCTTTGATGAAAGAATTTGTTTCCTTGCTTTTTACAGCTTCTACTAGCTACCTATATTCCTCATCTTGTGACCCCTTCATTCATATGAAAAACACATCAGTCCAATCTCTGCTCCAATCATTACATCATCTTTGTCTTTTCTTTAAGAGGAATAGTACTAAAAGGACCCTGTGATTACATCACAGGCCCACTTAGATCATCCAGTATAATCTTTCCATCTCAAAATCCTTAACACATCTACAAAGTCCCTTTTGTCACATAAATGAACATAGTCATAAGGTCCAAGGATTAGGATGTTGGGATGTTGGGAGGGTCAGTTACTCAAACTACCGCAAGTATAATCAATTCCACTTTTTATGACATTTTAATGTATTTTTCAATAATTGTTAAAACATGCTTGGAAGACAGAAACTGAGTCTTCAGGTTTAATTTTGTTTTGTAATCTTTGGACAATAGTGACTTACATGTGAAAACTATAAGACAAATTCAGGGATCAGAATTGGAACATTTTTATTTTGTCATCTCTATGTTGAAGCAACTGTTCACATGTCATACTTTCATAAGTACAGTGAAGTATTGGTAAGGAGGCAAATGACTCATTCTGTAAAGAGCATGGGAAGATAACGGTCTGAGATGGTATTTTGTGTACTTAACTCTGTGTGAATTTAGCCAGTTACTTAACATTATGTCCAATTTCTAATTTTTCGATAATTATATCTCAAGATAACCCTGAACTTGCTTTGTCAATTGGTTTTTTTATTCACAACACAAACTTGAGATAAATTTTAAGACTGATACACTTGGAAATAATTCTGAATCACTGAAATTGTTAGGTTATTTTACTATCATATATCCATTTGGAGCTGTCAATGCAGATATCTGTTCTGCCTCTTTCATAGCAATTACCCTTCTCTGATAATCTGTTTATCAGCATGAATTTGCATAAAGTCCAAAGTGTCCTTAAGGAAGTAAAAATCAAGATCTTTTCAAATAAGCAAATTTAAGACTGGAGATAATCCAGCATCGCTCATGACATGTCTTTATAAACTTTGTAAGAAATTACACGCCTTTACAAACTAAAGAGCTGAGTCAGCATTAGCTTTGTAACTCCAAGGATGTTCTTTAAAGTGCAAATCTAAGACCCCAAATAAACTGTAACTCTGATGACTTCAAAACTCATTCAAAAAAAAGAAAAATCAAAATTCTTCAACACAGCACATTCTAAATAAAGATGACATCAAAATGTGGATCAATAGAACAACAACAAAAATCAAGAATTATCTCACATCATGAAGTCAAGACACTAAAATTGGCCTTAGAACATTTGTTAAAAAGATAATTTAAAAATAAGGAGACGAAGGAGGCGCCTGATGGGCATCGGTTAAGAGTCCAACTTCAGCTCAGGTCATGATCTCACGACTCGTGGGTTTGAGCCCCGCATCAGGCTCTGTGCTGACAGCCAGCTCAGAGCCTGGAGCCTGTTTCAGATTCTGTGTCTCCCTCTCTCTTTGACCCTCCCCTGCTCACGCTCTCTCTCAGAAATAATTAAAACATAAAAAAATGAGATGAGGGAAAAATAAGTTTCAATTAAAAGAAGTAACATCTAAAGAATAGTTATTTGAAAATCCTAAAACTCACTGAAAAGAAATATTGACTGCCAACTCCTACAAAAATAATTCTAAAATTATTCACAAGGACAAATGTGCTCAGCCAGGTGAAACTCTAAGGACAAGCTTTCTGCTTCCTTTGCAAACCTTCAGAGAGTTCCCAGGTTTGGTCACCTGGGAAATTTATGCCTCTATCCTTCTCAATTTCCAGTGATTTCTCCCTCAAAGTGGTTCACATTCTTTTATGCTGATTGTGTGCTTCTGTCCCTCCTTTGAGAAAGCTTGATCTATTGCCCTCAAGGAGCTCAGATATTTGAAAACAATGACTTCTTTAATATAAAGATGTCTTTACCTTAGATGATAAAGTAAGACAGAGAAAGATGTCTAGCACTTACCACCCTCCTGATGTGGGTAGAAATTATTCACTTTTTATTCATTTCTGTCTTCTCTATGTGTATAAAAGAAAGTATATGTAGGGATTAAATAAATTAACAAAGTCTAAGATGAATTCTTAGACTGGTATTAGCCTCTAAGACTCCTATTGTTGTTTTTAATGTTTTTAAATGAAATGGGAAAATAAAGATATCCCAACATACAAAACAAATAAACAAAAATAATTTTGCAACTGTGATTTCTTAATTGTTTTGGAAGGCCTCAACTTTTGTATTTCATATCCTACCTCTTCAAGCCTTCATAGTGAAACAAAAAGTCAACTATAGATTAAGCTATATTATCATTTATATTTCAGTAATAATGAATAAGAATGAATTGTATATAGTCATTTTATTAGTTGTACAGTATTCACACAAAATTGATCTATAAATGTTTTTTGACTTATTTTCTTATTTTTATTACAAATAATATTAATGAATGTATTTTCAGCAGTCCAGGGATTCAAAACTTACTAACTACCAAACATACAAAAATTACAAATTAGTCTTTTAAAAATAGTTGAATATTACAGAAACTCAGGAAAAACAAAACATCCAAAGAAAACAAAGAATACATAGGCACAAAATTATGACTATTAATACACGTATTTTATCCATCAGATATGTTGTGTGGTCTATTTTCAGAATTTCATTGTAAAATGATTAAAACAATTAATACAAAAATAGTAATCCTGAATTTAGGGTTGAATTATTAGGGGTATCTTTCTGAATGATTATCAAAGCTGTTTCTCTCCTTTCTGCTTCTTTTCCTATTGAATGAGGTATATTAAAATACATATTCTTTGTTGCTGACATGTAAACATAATAAGATGAAGACAACTGAGTCCACCAAATGATTGGGATATCATTGGATTGCTTCAAAACAATCGCTTGATTAAAGGCTTGAAATGGAGGTAAGATTCCCAGAACAGAAGCCCAAAATGGAACACCTGTGATATAATTTATTTTCTCTGCACTGTTTCAAAGTTTTTGAAAGGATTACAAACATTTAAAATTACTTTTCTCTATAGAATCTCCACAAGGCTTGTGTGAGATATCACTTCTTTCTGGTTTAAAAGTTTTTAAAAAGGCTTTTTCTGATCCACCATCAAAAATATCACTTTCTTCCAGTTCTTTACTCTGTAACACAATCTTCTTTCTACTTTATTTTTCTTTCTAGCACTTATCATTACCTAACATCATATACTATATTTATCTGTTTATTATGTATTCTCCACTAGTATGTAATCTCTGTTGTTTTTCTTCCTCTGAATCCCTGTGCACACAGCACTGATTCAGAGAACAGATTTTTAGAGGCAAATAGCCTAAGTTTGAAACCAGCTCTTCTACTAAAGTCATACAAATTAAGACTATGCCCCAGTTTTCTAATGTTTGAAATGATGATTGTAATGGAACCTATATAATAGACTTATGTGATGACTGATTATATGATATCCTAGAATAATGCTTAGCACCTGTTTCACACTATATGCATGATCTGAAATTATTTTCCTTCCTTACTCCCTCCCAGTTATTTCTTTCTTCCTTCTTTCCTTCCCTCCATGAAGTAGGTTTACACAAGGTGTACCCATCATCCCCATGATTCCCGTAGGCAACAGTTTCTAAGCCTTTCCCTTTCTGTTATGAACCAATGGCCAGTGTTCATGAAATTTATACCCACGTTCTTCTAAAATTTTTGAAAAGTTATCCTTTTCCTCATAATTTTTAAACCTGATGTCAAAGTAATATATAGTAATATATAATATTAATAAGCTTAAAAATAGTTTATCTTTTAACTCTATCATACTTCTTTATAAGAGTATTGTTGATGTATTGAAAAAATCTCTATGCCTCTATGTTATTGTGGTTTGAATTTTCATTACAGAGTATATTAGTATACAACTGATCAAAACAATATAATATATTACAAAGTTTGATAAATGGTTATTAAACATAAGCAATAAATATTTCTGGAATTGAACCTTCTACTAAGATGTAAGAGGCTTTTTCTCCTAATTAGCTTAATTATGTGAGAATGAACCTTTTTCAATGCATAAATGAGAAATGGTTTAGCAACAATTCTAGTCCTTTTTCCCTAATGTGTAAGCTCTGAGAAAATCTGTTCACGTAAACAAATAGATGGGAATGGAAGAAATTTTATTATAGAAGTATAACTTAATTATTTGAACTCCATCCAAAAATTATATAATGATCTACGTGCCAAAAAATCATATAATGATCTATCATAAAAAATTACTTTTAATAATTTATCAGCTGACAGCTAGATTAGATTTTTCTTCAATATCTTTGTTTCCAGAGAATTCTTAATTGCTTGTTGAAACATTTTTATGATTGGTGCTTTAAAATCTTGTCAGTTGATTTCAACATCTGATTCATATTGATGTTGGCCTCTGTTGATCATCTTTTCTCATTCGTGTTGCGATTTTCCTGGTTTTTGGTATAGTGATTTTTCCATTGTTTCCAGGGTGTTTTGGACATTACATTATGAGATTAGATTTTATTCAATCCTTTTTTTTGGCATGTGGTCCTACTTTAAAGTGTAGCATAAGAGCTGGATGGGCATGTATGTTCAACTCACTGATTCATGCTGCCTTGTTGCAGAAGGGTGGCTTGGAAATTCAGCTCCTGTCTCTGAGCTGTACCATCTCATTGTTTGCTGGGAATGGCTCAAAATGACAGGTTAAGGGTAAGCAAACAGGAAACTCTTATTGCTTTGTTGCTATGGGATGAATAGGAAGGGCTGGGCTCCATTGACATCAGGTGAGGAGTAGGGGAGATGCACGGTGCCACTCACTCTCATCTTCTGCTTCCTCCACCTAGGTAATGCCAGGGGGATATGGAGGTCCATTGCCCTATTGGCCCTCACTGACATTGGGGGTGGCAGGACAGGGAGTGCATACTAGTCCCAGCTTGTAACACCTTACTCAGTCTCATTAACACCAGGCAGAGTTGGAAGCACCACCAGACCTGCTGACAGTGGGGACAGGGTGAAGCATATTGGTGACTAGCAGCCTTATCTTGCTCCACCTTAGCAAGTTGTTTCTTCTGCTGATGGATGCCACTGATATGACCCTGGGATGGAACTCTGAGCACTGTCTGTTTCTGTCAGATAGAAGATGGAGGGTCAGCTTTGTGCTCAGCCTTTCCCAGTCAGTGGGAAGGATGGGATAAGGAGCCAGAGGTGGGGGTGGAAAATCAACTCCCTTCATTGCTCAACTGAAAGCATGATTGTGGTGGTAAGGTTTTTCCATTAATGGGGTAAGGTGAGTATTGTTGGAAATGTTTTGTTGTAAGGCATCCCTTTTCCTGTTCCTTTGACCAGGGGAAAGAGGAATAAGCTTTCCTTGGAGCTTTTTTGGTCTGACCTGGTAGTAACACTAGGCTGGAATCTTCTGCAGTGCCCTGTATAGCACATACAGGAAGCAATGAGGAAACCCCAGGGACTCACTGGTGTCAGTTCAGGTTCTGAGGACTTTAGACAGCCCCTTTCCTTTCCACCTTCCAGGGACTTCCTATGCTTGTTTGATGTATGAGTTCCAGAATTTTTTAATTTTCAGTAAGAGAGCCTGGAAGAAATAGAACTGTATAATCTTGGTGGAACCATAAGTCTCCTACTTTCAATTTTTGGGAAGCAAAGAATTTGAAACTATTTGATTTACAAGAATATGTGTTATCCGGTCCTTAGATTCAGCCCCCTCCTCAATTTTAGGAAAAGTGTATTTTAAAGAATTTAATGAAGCTCATTAAATAAGTTTTGATTTTATCTCCTATTTTTTCACTTAAGGCCACCTTTTTTAATCCAATAGAATAATTTTTAAAATTTTTACCTTATGTATTTTCTATAAACTGTCTCCAAAATCTTGGGCTAAAGATAGAATTTATGGATCCTTGATTAGGAATTCTCACTAGTGTCCATTTTAACAATGACTGCTTGACATCCTAGGAGATCTTAAGCCAGGACAATGCACTACAATAAGATTTGTGATAATTTTTTGTTGATGAGGTGGAGCTGAAGAGAAAAATAAAACCAATCTGATATCTAGACTATAAGCTTGTCTAAGGCAGAGCCATTTTATGAATGAGTGCTTGAGGAATTTGAGAATCTGATACTATTTGTGTCTATATGTTTGTTGGAAGTTTGGGAAGCATGGGGTTAGGGACATGTAGATTGGTTCAGATATCACAGGTTCAAGTGAATGTTCCTTTCCCTTCCTTTCCTTTCCTTTCCTTTCCTTTCCTTTCCTTTCCTTTCCTTTCCTTTCCTTTCCTTTCCTTTCCTTTCCTTTCCTTTCCTTTCCTTTCCTTTCCCTTCCTCTCCTTTCCTCTCCCTTCCTCTCCTTTCCTCTCCTTTCCTCTCCTTTCCTCTCCTTTCCTCTCCTTTCCTTTCCTCTCCTCTCCTCTCCTCTCCTCTCCTTCCCTTTCCTTTCCTTTCCTGTTTTCTTTTCTTTTCTTTCCTTTTTTCTCTTCCTTCCTTCCTTCCTTCCTTCCTTCCTTCATTCCTTCCTTCCTTCCTTCCTTCCTTTCTTTCTTTCTTTCTTTCTTTCTTTCTTTCTTTGGCATTTATGAATTGTTTTGTTTCCCTCTGAGTACATTTGTTTGAGATGATGGGAGGAAAATATCAGGGGCTCAGATAGGGTCTTGATTGGATGACCTGGCCTCTTTAATTGTGTGTCAAATGTAATGGGCTCAACTTTACTTCTTTTGGGTGTAATGCATGCTAATGTGGGGGATCCTTGGGCTTAAGAAAAAAATTCCTCAAGATAGCCTTCAATTTGGAAATGATAATGTTTTTCTTTCTTTCTTTTTTTTTTGTTTCAAGTTTTTATTTAAATTCTAGTTAGTTAACATATAGTCTAACATTGGTTTGGGGAGTAGAGTTTAGTGATTCTGATGAATCAGAAGTTCCCTCCTTGATACCCATCACCCATTTAGTTCATCCTCCACCCACCTCCCCTCCAGCAACCTCAGTTTGCTATAATTAACCTTTGCTATAATTAACCTTCAGACCTATAATTAAGGTCTTTTATGGTTTGCCTCCCTGTCTTTCTTCCCCTCATTCCCTGTGTTCATTTGATTTGTTTTATAAATTCCACATAATAGTGAAATCATATATTTGTCTTTCTCTGACTGCCTAGTTTTGCGTAGCATAATACACTCTAGTTCCATCCATGCTGTTGCAAATGGCAAGATTTCATTCTTTTTGATGACTAATATTCCATCATATAGATATAGATATATAAATGAATATATACAGATGAATGGATAAAGAAGATAGGATACCCATTCATCAGTCAATGGACATTTGGGCTCTAAGTAGTTTCTTTACCCATTTTACCTGTCCCTGCCAGAAGGAATCTCTATTATTTTTCATTCCCAAATGGAAAACATAAGTATACCCACTTGCATCCTCCTCTGTAGGCTAAGATAATTGCTGAGAAGGAACCAGATGTCACTGAATAATCATTTTTACTGCCTTTGTATGAGTTAAGTCTGGGAGCTTTGTCATAATCTTCCTTAAAAATATTGGCTCCCACTAATTTAGATTTAAGCAGAAGATTATTTCCCTTTTATGCTTTTTGATGCTTTCTTCTATATTTAATTTGCTATTAAGGGAGGAATATTCCTGATCCAGTTTCATCTGTTGTCTTCATCTGTATGCTTTATATTTTCATTTTCAATTTTTTGTTATCATGCTTGGAATGATATGTCTAGTCAGATCAGCTTGTAAAATGCTTACTCCTGTTAGTTGCATTGAATATTGTGTAGAAGCAAATGAGTGAAGAATAATGTAATAGGGTAAGAAAGCAGTAATATGCTTCTAGTGAATGGGGTCATTGTATAACCCTACAAATTATAAACATTTCTCTATTTTTCTTTAATTTGTGTACATATTAGTTCAAGGCTGGTGTACAAATTACCACATATTGGGGGGTTTACAACAATGGAAAGTGGTTCGCTTACAGCTCTTGAGGCCAGAAGTCCAAAATCAAGCTATTTGTCAGCAGGCCTGTGCTCCCTCTGAAGCCTTTATGGGAGGATTCTTCCTCTTCTCTTCCAACTTCCGATGGCTCCAGGTGATCTTTGGCCTGTGGCGGTATCACTTAATCTGCCTCAGTGTTTACCTGGCCTTTCTCTTGTGTCTGTGTCTTCTCTTTTTCTATCTTTTATTAAAACACTTGTCACTGGGGGTACCTGGGTGGCTCAGTCAGTTAGGCATCCAACTCTTGATTTCTCATGATCTCACAGTTCATGAGATTGAGCCCCACATTGGGCTTTAAGCTGACAGCACAGGGCCTGCTTGGGATTCTCTCTCTCTCTCTCTCTCTCTCTCAACTCCTGTTAGCATGCATTATTTATTTCTCTCTCAGAATAAATAAATAAACCTAAAAAAAAAAACTTATCAATGGATTAGGCCCATTTGGATAGCCTAGGGTAACTTCATTTTGAAATATTTAATTGCATTCACAAAGATTTTTATTCCACATAAGGTCATGCTCACAGGTTCTGGAACTCAGGTATAGACATAATTTTTTGAGAATTACCACTCAACCCACTGCAGTGAATATGGATACTAAATTTCCTAGAGTGCCTTTTAAGCAATACCTGCTTAAACTAGAGAAACCTATTTGCTCAGATAAACTTCCATTTGCAATTTCAGCACTATCATTTTGCCAACTAGAATTATAGGGATAATTCTGAACGTATATGAAATTAATGGTTTCTTTCACAGCAACTGCCTTGCCATTATGTTTTCAAAAATGTATAGGTAGATCTTCTGCATCAGAATAATCTGGATTTTAAAAATGCAAATTCCAAGAACCATTTCAGACATAAGCCTTCCAGAATTTCTGGCATGCAGTAGAATTTCCATCGTTAACATGTGATACAGAGACTACATTCAGAAAATACCACAAGATGTCTTTGCCACTCCTTACCCTTTTAGCCTACTGATGTTGGGTACTATCTGGGATCCAATGTTAGGCTAAATAACAAAGCAATCAGTTTACCATCCTCATGTCTATCATGAGGTGTATTCTTCTTATAAGGAGTTTCTGTGAACTTGAACTCACTGTTTATGAGATCGAACCCTGCATCGAGCTCTGCACTGACAAAACAGAGTCTGTTTGAGATTTTCTGTCTTCCTCTCTCTCTGCTTCTCTCCTGCTCCCATGGGCTTTATCTCTCTCTCAAAAGAAATAAATAAACTTTTAAAAAAGTTTCTGTGAATTTAATTATAAAAGTCATATGAGTACAATAGCATTTGAAAAATTGAGATGATTGAAGCCATTTTAAAATAGAGTCAGAAAAGCCACCATATAGAAAAATTGCCTTACATGCTCTTGTTTGAACTGTGTCGAAACTTTGGACTGGGAAAAACAGCAATTGTTTTAAGCAGTTGTGCGAGAAGTCAGCAAAAGAATGGATATCTTGATCACAGGTCTGGTGGTTGTGAACCTTCTGAAGATAGAATCAGTAGTCAATCAATGTATAACCCAGAGTAGCTTAGTTGAGCTTTGCTAAAATACTTATAGAAAACTTTCTATTCTTAACTCAAGTACTTGCCCCCTCAACATTCCTTTCCTCATAAAACTCCTTTGCTTTTACCCTACAAGCTGGAACACTATTTGGGTATTCATGCTTCCTGAATTGCAATTCTTTAATTGCAAATAAACTCTCATTTGCCTCTGATTGTAGCTCTTTATTTTCAGGTTGACTAGCACAACATTATAAATATATCCTATGTATAGGACTAGATTACATATGGTCACAAACATTATCAACAGTATATTTTTTTTAGTTTGTGAGGCTTTCATTGGGAAAGAATTTAGGTCCTAATTTTTTGAAGTGTTTCTCTATTTCCATGATAAACGAGAGATAAAATAGCAAGCGATTTTTTTGCATAGATTGTTGTTAACATACTACCTCTGAAAATCATTAACAAGACTCTGAAGGCACCTGTGATCTTAATTAAAATTCTCCTTTTCCCCTTTTCCTTTTCTTTTTTTGGTGAGTTTCAGGTGAGTCATTATTTCTAAAACATTTTTGATAAAGAAGACATACTTTTTCTTCAGAAACTATTCAAAAGCTCCATGAAGTATAAGCAGAATAGATGATAATAGAAACTCAAAAACATGATATAGAATCTCAAGTGGAAAAAACCAACAAATAAGAAACTTCATTTCTGCTTAGAAATGTTTGTGATTTGACTATTGTGAAGTCTTTCAGGTTTGACTCTGAATGAATGAGAGCCACGGGAGAACTTTGAGTAAAGATATGATTGATCTGATGTATGTTTTATCAGATTAAAACAAATCTAATTTTAGGTAGCAGACTTTATTTGAAAGAATTAGTGAAATAAGAGGAAGGGGACCACTGCAATCAGGGGATGGGAACACAAAGTTTGGATAGAAAGGGATTTTCTTTTACAGAGAGGAATACACAAGTCTAGAAAGAGCAGCTGTAAAGGAGTGGGATGGATGACCAGGAAATGTTTCTCCTGGGGCCAGTCAATTCTCAGGAGGCTACCTAAAGGAGGGGCTGCATCTTAGCACAGGTTGAGGGTGGTAGAACAATCAAGGGCCTGGTGGAAGGAGAGAGGTGAGACTAAATTTTGGAAAGCATGATATTTTATCCAGATTGCTCAGCATGTACAAATAGTTCTGCTAGTCATTTATGAGGCAAAGAATAGAAATCTGGCAGATTCGTGTCTGACTTTGTCACACATTAGCAAGGAGGGCAAGTGGGAGTCTTATCACAGTCCAAGAGGGAGTATTTTCAAATACCTTCCTCCATTCTCTCGTCTGTGTAGGAATGTGGTTTTGGTATACATATTACAATGGAAATCCCTAATTTTGATAAAAACAAAACAAAACAAAACCAAAAACCTTTTCCTTAACAAAACACTTCTAAATTGCAGACCATGGGGAACCTCAATCAGATGGTTACTTTATCTATGCAGAGACTGATGCGAAAATTTAAGATCTGTGTATTGGATCTATGCTTTTACTGCTTTACTATGTTGAAAAACTGCGGGTCAATCATTCTGTCAGTATTGTTACTTCCTTTGACCACATATAACGCAAAGTGGCTTGGTGACACTTTAAGGTAGAGTTCTAGATTTAGGGCTCAGAATGCCAACCCTGACATTGATTTAAGCAATATCCATATTCTTTTGAAAATGCCCGAGTAGGTGGCAAGATCTACAATTTTGAAGAAATGAAGGATTTAATTAATACTGAGGTATCATAGAATTGATTTTGTGAGAGCCTGTATCTGAGGTGATGTTTATCAGAGCCACTAATGAATCCCCAAAGCACTACAATTTACTGAGCCAGAGACACTCGGTGAGAGAAATTATGAGGGAGGATGAGAAGTAGATCCTTCAGTGTTGAACTGGCAGTTTGTTATGTGTCTGAGCTTTGTTTTGTTTGACTTTTGTTCGACTTTTTTCTCCCCTCTTTCAACTTTTCTGTCATATGCAATGACAGAATCACATCTGATTGGGACAAATGTCTCACTGCTGACTTGAGAAAACCTTGGCTGCACTAATCTCCAGCAGCAGCCTGAAGAAATAAAAGATTTTTTCCCTTGTCTCCTTAGTTCCATAGTTAGCTGCCCTAGCTCCCCAAAAACAGAGGAGCCCCTTACTACCTCTGGGCAAAACTATATTTCATCCTCTGCTAATAATGAACAGATCACAATATGAATTTTATTTATCACTTATTACATTTTCCAATGTACTTTTACCTACACTGTTACCTGTCTTTCTGCTTAAAGTAGGGAGCTTTCAAATATTTTGGCAACTCAAACCCTGAGTTGTGAAATCATCACACTTGGCAAAGCATGAAAATGGCAGAGGGTGTTGCTCATACCATGCAACGCAACTTCTGTACACACATTCTCACATTCACTCTGATCCCAGGGCCTTTCTGACATGCAGTCAGATCTCTTCCTCTACCGTATTTCGAACAGTGAAGAACAAATACTTCTTAATTTAGGTAAATTAATCTCATACTTTACTAATCCATTAATTCATGCTGGATTTACAGTCATATAATAAGAGATTTATTGCATAGAATCTTTAAGCACAACATAACTGTATCAGAGAACTTCAACAAAGTCACCTGCGGCGTTGTATGATGTATTTCCCACACTGATGATAGGAAAAACATATCTTGCAAAGGGTCATGGGTCATGGCATAATTTGCCCAAGAATAATCCCAGCCTGGTGACACTATCACTCTCCAAAGAGAGAAAAAAATCTGGCATGTTGGTGCCAGTAGGTTCTCATGCACCACTCAAGAAAATCTCCCTATGCTTTCAGAAATTTGTCAAATCTTGGATATTTGTGAGGCAAAGAATTTTATTATTAAGATTATTAAGAAGTCAAATCTCTCATTACCATATTTTAACACTCCATTTTAGTCTTCATGACATAGTTAAGTATAAGGAATTATAATAATATCTTGGCAGATGAATAATAAATATTCATTTTTTATAGACACTTAAGTTACACCATTGTAAATGCACAAGATGGTTTACAATGTAGTATGATGGATTGGCTGTGCAGAATATCAAGAAGTAACTATGGAGACTATGTTTTTATAAAAGAGGATAAATGTACAAGGAAGAAAAAAATGGGACTTTCTGTTGTATGTTTTGAGTAAAAACATTGCCACGTTAGGGGCAGGGTAAGTGGGAATTTTTGAATTATAATTTCATCAGATCTATTTTTTATTTACAGGCTAATTGCCCAAGTTCAGCCTGTTTTCAGCAGAAATAAAGCCCAATTTTAGTCCCCTCTGTTATTTTATTTATATCTTTTTTTTAAAAGTGGTATTGAAAATCTGAAAAGTAGGGGTTGCTGATATAATGTTAATTTAGGAAATTATTAAGCTACTCTGTGTGATAATATCAGAGTTCCAAGCATAGTCTTTTAAAAATATTCACATGTTAGAGGGGTGCCTGCGAGGTTCAGTCAGTTAAGCGTTTGACTTTAGCTTAGGTCATGATCTCACGATTCATCAGTTCGTGGCGCCACCCCCCTCTCTCCCATGTGCTCACCCCCTCATCTGGCTCTGTGCTGACAGCTCTAAGTCTAGAGCCTGGAACCTGCTTTGGATTCTGTGTCTCCCTCTCTCGGCTCCTCTCCCGCTCATGCTCTGTCTCTCTCTCTCAAAAATAAACATTAAAAATTACAAAAAAAATTCCATGTTCTAGAAACTGGAGTATATCTAATAAAAACAAGAAGTTGCAAGTTATGTTGGATTTACACTCAATGACTATTTTTGTATCCATTTAAATCATTAGACATTTTATTGCAAAATGTAGCATTTTGTAATAGACAATTGTGATTCTATTACCATTTCAATGCAATTTAACTTTGCCTAACTTGAGAAAAATTTAATGTTTTTAAAATATAGCTATTTATCATAAACATGTATGTGAAATGAAATATATGCAGTTTTATGTGATGAAGTTTTATTTATAATTTTATGTACTTCAAATTTTATTTGTTTTCTATTATCATTATTGCCACCTTGAAATTATTATTTAAATGTAACAGTAAGGAAATCTTATGAAGATTCATAAAAATATAAATATATGAAGATTAGCAGTGTCTTACTATACACTGTCTCAGAAGAGTCGCTACTTTTTCAACTGTCAAATACAATTAGTGACAATATTGAATTTTTCTAAACAGGCAGAATGTTAAATGAGACATTATATCTGCAGAATTCTAATTTGTTATTTTATAAGAAAATAAATATCAGAGAGGAAACATTATCATGTTATTTTTTTCAGTTTTAATGAGTAAGTATTCATATGGAACAAGGAAGCCATTCATTCACTTAACTTGCAGAGAGTTCTTAGATTTAATTAAGACTGCTTTTAAAAAGATATAAAAAACTCAGGTTAAGTGCAAAGAGAAGGGATTTAATTCTATTCTGTTTAATAACAGAAAATAACATCTGGTAAATGAAATGTCATCCATTCTTCCCCATTTCTGTTGGGGTGTGTGGGGTATAGAACGCATTATCCAATTACGTATTAGGAAATTTAAGTGATGAATATTATAACTCTGTAATTTTCCAGAACATGCGGGCCATGTCAGTAACAAATGGTTCGTCTAAGATGTGTAAAATAAACAAGTATGCTTTTTTAAAATCACATAGAAATGATAAAAAAATCTAATTATGTCCAATTAAAGATGTAAAAATTTTCAGTAATTATGCTGCAGAAAGCAAAGACATATAAAAGTGACCAGGGAACAGGGGGTTAAGCTGTGCAAAATTCACTAGTCAGAGAAAAGGTTAGGGACTGATAATACCAAAATTTGATTAGACTCAAGATCCATATACAAGGCTCTTTGTTTCCTTGGTTTGTGGATTTCTTCTCTGGAGTATATCATTCTCCTGTGACCTCACTTGGAGCAGGAAGTTAGAGCAGTGCTACATCCTCTCCTGAGCATAAAGCCAGCAAAAAATTAGAAAGGATTTGCAGGTCAAAACAGACAGGGATTGTGATTCCTAAGCTGAGGGACTTGGGAGGCAGAAAGGGGAAAAAATAGGCGTGACTGTGAAGCTTAAGAATTTTCATGTTGGCAAAGCCCATGGGAAGGATAAAACTCGTTCTGGGATCTCACAGCATTTTGCAGCCTTCCTAGTAAAATCTGGACAAATTAGAATAAATCCACACAGGACCTTGCACATAAAATTGTTGCAAAGTGGTTGTAGAGCAGGAAATTACAGAAATAATCGGGTTTAACAAAGTAAAAAAAAACAACAACCAAGGAACACAAAAATAAGTACATAAACATAAATCTCTTTCAAAGCAGGATTCAGTTACACAGGCCTCAGGTTCATATGATTTTTTTTTTTTTTAGATAGAAAGAGGAACAAACATATCTGTCTTACTTACATTTTCTTTATCCCATTTAAATAATAGTGATTCAGCACGTATAGCACTTATTATACTTTTACTACCAGCCAGGCAAAATGTTACACACTTTCAGTGCATTCTTATTTTACTTTGCAGTGCCATAACTCTATGACATAGATATTGTTATTCCCATTTCAAAGATGAGCAAACTGAGTCTTCAATAAAAATGTGCCCATAGTCACACAGCTCACAGGTCTGAATCACTGAAGTTCTTGTTGGTAACTACCGTCCATGTTCACTCATGTTGATACTGATACTGATCATTTTACAGACTTCTTTTACCCTGGTTTCACTTTCCAGCCAATTATGCTATATTACTTTTAATTTTTTTTTATATTTTATTTATTTCTGAGAAAGCGAGCGAGCGAGCGAGACAGCATGAGCAGGGGAGGGTCAGAGAGAGAGGGAGACACAGAAACTGAAACAGGCTCTGGGCTCTGAGCTGTCAGCACACAGCCCGACGCAGAGCTCCAACCCACGGACGGTGAGATCATGACCTGAGCCGAAGTCGGATGCTTAACCGACTGAGCCACCCAAGCACCACCAGCCAATTATGCTTTAACTTCATCCCCTCTTTCCTCCACAGGTTCTCTATGACCACATATTTTCACTGGTTCTCTTTGGTTCCTACCCTATCCAATCCCAATCTGTCATTGTCTCTTCCCTTGATTTTTTCTTTCTTTCTTTGTTTCCTTTCTTTGTTTCCTTCCCTCCTTTTCTTTTCTTTCTTTCATTCTTTCTTGTTTTCTTTCTTTCGTTGCTCTTTATTTCCTACTCTAACATCCTCTGCTTGTTTACACCTCTCTTCCCAACAGGTACACACCCCTTATGTTACCTGTTCTTTGCATTTTCTGAACATGAAGATTTGGCTTCTCCTCATCATTCAAATTTCAGCTCAAATGTCACCTCCTCAAGGAGATTTTCCCAATATGTGGCTCAATCTCATGACCCGGGAGATCATGACCTGAGGAGAAATAAAGAGTTGGATGCTTAATTGACTGAGCTACACAGGTACCCATAGAAGACTTTCTTTGACCATTCAATCTACATTAGCTCTCTAGATCTCCACAAAATTATCATGTTTTATTTTCTTCACAGACTTACTGTTTTCTTGCTTATTAGACTGTAAGATCTATGAGATTATTTTACCCCCCAAAACAACAGTACATGTGGCAAATTAATAAATATTTTGGGTTAAACACGTGGCCTGTCATGGTTCAAATACCAAACTTGTAGGTGAAGCAAGGTAAATAACATTTTTTTTTCAAAATTGAAATTAAAAAAATGAATAAGTCAGTATTTACACTCATAAATCCTGTTTAGGCCACAGGAAGATTTTAGTCCATATCTCAGTGGGTACTTATTTTTGTTCTGTTTTCTTTCCAGATGGTGTTTGAGTGAGTTTTCTTTTTACTATAAATGTAAGAGCTTCTAACTCTCAGGAGAAAATATTTGAAAGTTCAAAGCAGTTTTTACACCAGTTGGGAAAAATAACCAAAGTTAAGCAGGATATGAAGTGGAAACTTTGTGGGTTTCCCTTCAGTTCATTTCACTGGAATCCAATTCTTAATAGCCCTAAAGTGTTTATACATTTTAGAACTGCAGGCAATCATGCTTTCCTGTGGACATTCTTTTGAAGGTTGCAACCTTACACGCAGAGAAATGTAATACTAGGGGGAAAATGTCATATTATAGAACAATTTTATTCACTCATCTACTTTGAAAATAATACTGGTCATGCATTCTTCTAAGTATTCTACTATAGTACAGTACTCTACTATAGGCATGTTGTGTGTGTATATATATGCCAAGGGCATTGCATGTGGTATTGAAGTCATTTGCAAATGAATGGCATCAAGTTCATGTTTCATGGAATTCACATTCCCACCGGCATGTCTGGGGAGCACTTAATGCCATTTCTCTAGTCCTTAACACATTTCTTGCAAGACAGAGAAACTTGTTTTAAGTACTGATTACCTTACATGTTCTGCATGCAGGTAATTATACTTGAGAATGGAATGTCTTGGGGTAAACAACCAAAATGCAAAAGAAAACCTAGCACAAAAAAAACCCTAATTCAAATGGTAAGAAAAACCTTGTATATTGAAGGCAGCAGAAGCTTGTGGAAGAGTAGGGCAATAAAAACAAACTTAATTTCCTCCAGAGATGTGAATAACATCCCATGAAGTTGACATCACAGGTACCCCTGAAGGAGAGGGACAGCATGGGCTAATAAATAGTGGACTAGTTAAAAACTTTAAAGCAGATGTCAAGCTGCCTGTCACTACTTAAATCTTGCTTACTAGTTCTCTTTCATCCAAATGGAAGTTGGGAGGTTTATTTGGAAAGATTAAAGCACTACTATGTCAGGGGAGCCTGGGTAGCCTAGTTGGTTAAGCATTTAACTCTTCCTTTTGGTTCGGGTCATGATCTTGAGTATGAGATCGAGCCCCAAGTTGTGTGCTCCATGCTGAGTGCGGAACTACTTGGGATTCTCTCTCTGCCCCTCCCCTATTGTCTTTCACACATATGCTCTCTCTCTCTCTCTCTCTCACTCTCTTTCTCAAAATAAACAAACAAACTTAAACAAAATAGAAATGAATAAAATACAATGTCAGAATTGGAAGATACCAGGCCCAGTTGAGAAGCTGGAACCTAGCAACTGTGAGATCATGAAATGATCTGAAGTAGGGTGGCTCAACTGACTGAACCACCCAGGTGCCCCAGAAAATGTTTCAAATAAAGCAGGCAATAACTGAAGTTTAAAAAGAAAATTTCAAGTTTGCTAGAGAGTTTGGAAAGTAATTGGCATGTGATCCATGGAAGCAAAAATGGTTCAGTTAGGCACACATAAACTCCAGAAAATATTTAAAAAGTATTTTAAAGAAGAAATACATCTTTATGTACTTCACGGGGCTCCATTGTGAATAAAAGTTACATTGAAGACACTAAATGTTGGTTTATCAAAAATGATGATAAGAAAGGTGCTGAAGGGAGATTTCTTAGTTTCCCTTCCAGGAGGTCAATTGATTTCTAGTAAAAACAAAACAACAACAACAACAACAACAAAAAACAAAAAAATAAAAACAGAGAGAGAGAGAGAGAGAAGGAAAAATTATTTAGAATATGGTACCAAGGGGTATAAACATAATTGACTATAGTTGGTTTTAAGAACTAAGAACTGAGCATAACAGAAATAAGACATAAACTTGTTATTTTATAGTAAAAATATTACTTATATTTCTATAATTACTTTTTAGTAACAATATAAACCTGAAATACCATATGCCTTTTAAAGCAGTGTGTATATCTTACTTTTTAAATTAAAAAAAAATCTTGGGGTGCCTGGGTGGCTTAGTCGATTAAGCGTCTGACTTCGGCTCAGGCCATGATCTTAAGATTCGTGAGTTCAAATCCCCAGCTGGCTCTCCACTGTTGGCACAGGGCCAGCTTTGATACTCTGTCCCCCTCTCTCTCTGTCCCTCCTCTGCTGGTTCACTCTCTCTCTCTCAAAATAAATAAGTTTTTTAAAAAATCTAAAAATATATTTTAAGCAAATAAGCTACATTATTTGCTATGCAAATATGTATTTATTAGGGTGTTCTTTGAAACAAGGATTTAATACTGCAAAGGACAATCTAAATGCCCAAGAAAATAGGATGGGTGAAAATATAATTATATATAATGGAATATGCTGAAGCTATTAAAATAACATTGTAGAATAATATCTAATGGCACAAAAAATGTTTATTATACATTATTAAATGAATACGAAATAGATAATAAAACAGTATGATTTCAATAGTAGTTGTTAACATTTGTTGATTTCATTTTATGTGCTAGGTGCTGCATTAAGTGCCATGTATGCATTTTTCTCACTTCCTCCCCATAATAACCTCATGAAATGGGTAATGTTGATGAGGTTAAATGACTATAAACAAGGTTATAAAATATGTGCAATAATGATTCTGTGTTTTAAAAAATAAACATAGCTAAAATACACATGCATGCATATGTGTATTGTATATATATGCATATATGTAAACACACATACACAAGTATTAGCAGATATCTCTGGTGGTAAAGTGATACTTGTTTTACTTTTTTCACTAATTTGTATCTTTAATCCTCTACAATAGACATATATGATATGTTCAATAAGAAAACAAGTAAGTAAAATGTTAGTCTTGCATATTTGAAGCATTTATTTAGTCCTCATCATGTGATCGTCACACTGCTGGGTTTGGAGGATACTAAAATAAATAAGATAATGTTTATGCTTCTTCATAAATATATTTTTTTCAAGACAATCTCTTGATTATTCTGCATGATTATGTGTGGAGTCTCTGAGGTTGATTATGTCATCACAAAAGAGCTTATAGTTTTCAAATATCATATTTTCATCACAGTTGGTAATGGATTCTACTTTTATTTAGCAGAATGAAATCAATATGTTACAAAGTTTTTCATAGAAGAACACATAAAACAGAAAAAAATACAAAACACTTTGGCTTGATTAATGTAAAGGGAGTTTTTAAGCTGATGTTTGCTATTTTAATATTTTAGTTATCTTACTTGGTTGTCTTGTTCATTCAACAAATACTATTTCTGCACTTGCTACATAGCTGATAGATTTGTAGTGACTGGGGACACAGCAGTGAACAAGAATCATAAAGTCTCTGCCTCAGTGAGACTTATATTCTGATGAGAGAGACAGATGGGAGAGACAAACAAATAGACACACATGTGCGTGCGCACGCGCGCATACACACACACACACTTATTTCGAATGACTATAATCGGTGTTTCAGATATAAATATCTTCCCTAATATTTATGTTCTTTCCTGTATTTCATGATTTCCCTCATAACATTAAGGTACACCACAATCTAATTCAGGTCCTTATTATTCCATAGCTAAGCCTCCCACATTAGCTTCTCTTCAAGTTAATCTTTCTTGTATATCACCAGTAGTTGCTATTGCTATGGCAATATTTTTCAAACTCCAGAGACACATTATGAAATAAATGTAATGAAGGCAGACTAGCATTTTGCAATGTAAGAATGTAAGAGAACAGAATAGAAAATATCAGTGTGCTTTGTAGATGGAGTAGGTAGTTTTGTGAAATAATTTTTTCAGAAATAAGGGAATTATTTATCAGAAGGGCTTATATAAGGGATTTAAAATATGTTTCTTAATGAATATCATTAAAGTTCGTCATCAAATTTATGGAGAGCCACAATACACTCCTAAATTATAAAACCCCGTATTATCATTCTGCTCCAAAGAATACTGTAAGAACCTATTTTCTACCTAAATATATATGAAATTATCAACTTTTGTCGATGGTATGGAATATTCCCCATGATTCTCTCTTATCTCAGATTTATTCCTATCTTTTTTTTTTAAATATTTCTATTTATTTCTAGGAGAGAGAGAGAGAGACAGCGTGAACAGGGGAGGGTCAGAGAGAGAGGGAGACACAGAATCCAAAACAGGCTCCAGGCTCTGAGCGGGCAGTCAGCACAGAGCCCGACGCGGGGCTCGAACCCACAAACCGCGAGATCATGACCTAAGCGAAAGTCGGACGCTTAACCGACTAAGCCACCCAGGCGCCCCGATTTATTCCTATCTTTAACTCAATAGATGAATAGATAAAGGTGCATGCATATGTAGATTTATAGATATACAGATAAAGTCAAACCACATGCTGCTTCAAAGATTTTTTTTTAATGTTTTATTTATCTCTGAGAGAGGAAGAGAGACAGTGTAAGCAGGGGAGGGTCAGAGAGAGAGGGAGACACAGAATCCAAAACAGGCTCCAGGCTCCGAGCTCAGGCTCCAGGCTCTGAGCACATGCTATCAGCACATGCAGGGCTCAAACCCACAAACCGTGAGATTACAACATGAGCCAAACTCGCCGTTTAACTCACTGAGCCACCCAGGTGCCCCAAACAACATACTGCTTCGTTCACCTTTACGCAGACAGCTCTCATCCTCTCCTCCACATTACCCTTCAAAATGTTCTCCATTTTACATGACATCATTCAAAACTACTTTAAGTAATTTCTTAATGAAAGAGGGTTTTTGCCTGAATTAAGAGCTTGCATTTATCTTAACTATGTGATGCTTTGTTAATAATTACTCAAAATATAGAGAAATAGGGATGAGGTAATTTTTTTTATCATATTCCTTTCAACAGCATAATTATTTCCTTATAGTTCTTGCCCAAAAAACTAAGTTCATTGGAATTGAATTTAGTAGAGATACTAGATTTGAATCCAAAAAATAATCATAAAAATATCCACAACTTTTTCAAGTACAAGAATGCAAGTATGTAGAGATTTTAATTTAATATAGCAAAAGAACGTGAGTTTCATTACTTTCATTACTTTTCTTGGTCTGTGTCTAGCATATAATATGTATTCAATAAATAACTTTTCTCAAAATAATTTGTAATGCTTAAGAAGCCTAATACTCTGAACTACTTAAAAAATTTTAACTTCTTAGGGGCGCCTGGGTGGCTTAGTCGGTTAAGCGTCCGACTTTCGCTTAGGTCATGATCTCGCGGTTCGTGGGTTCGAGCCCCGCGTCGGGCTCTGTGCTGACTGCCAGCTCAGAGCCTGGAGCCTGTTTCAGTCTGTGACTCCCTCTCTCTCTGACCCTCCCCTGCTCATGCTGTCTCTCTCTCTTAGAAATAAATTAAAAAAAAAAAAATTAAAAAAAAAAATTTTTAACTTCTTAAATGGAGAATGTCAATGGAAAAAAAAAAAGAAGTAAGGGAAGGGGCTTTCAACTCTTAGCTTGTTCTGCTTTGTAATGTATTTTCTGCACTTCTGCTGCTCTGGTGTGTTAGAAAACTACCTGGAAGAGCTTGGCTTTCCTAAGACTATTTATTATAAATTATTTTAAGCAATTGTTTATTTACTGACTGCAAAATACATTTTGATAAACACAAATAAAAAGAAGGTAAACTTGAACAGAATGATTCTATTCAGTATTTGTTTGTTACAATTGAGTTTCATTTAGCCTGGCCATTTGATTGCTCTTTCCCTCTGCTTTCTACTTGCCAAAAATATTCTTTATTCATTTTAGAATAAATCATCACTAAATATTATAGAAGCCATGAAGGAATTACAACTGGAATTTGTAATATTGATTTTCAGCACAGTATTAGCTCTGTGTAGATTCTGTATCAAGTGGAATTTCTAATTGTGGCATGCTCAAAACCAAACCCCATCAGATGGTATTACATTTAATGATGGTAACATAACGCCAAGAAGCATGAACAGAAGATAGTATTTAGCATATTAACAGTAAATAATAACTTACTTGGCATATTTGACCACACCACATCAAATTATATATATAGCAAAATACACAGAGCTAGCTTTCAATAATTCATCATATAACAAGAGATTGGCTGCTTGTTTCATCACACGATTCTAACACACAAATTATAAAGCATGCCAAACAGAGTAACTGTATTTTCTCATCCTGGGCTGGAAATCATTAGAAATTAGAAATCTCCTCTCCCTGTCAAATACCCTCATTTAGTTACATTACTAGCCATCATGTGAGAACTACAGGACAATTTTTCAATTTAACAGTGGAGAAGTTTGATATTCTAAGTGCTTAAGTTAATTAAAAATCAGAAGGAATGCTCCGTAAGTTATAATATGATTCTAATGGTTTAATTTGTGAAATATGGCTGAATATAAAAGGACACACATTATTAACTGATGCAAAGGTAGATTATCTGTAACCATATAATGAACATTAGTCGACATGGGGAAAGACTCAGAATACCCAAACAAGTATCTTAGCTACCAATTGCTCTACCCATGCTACAATTCCATTGACTCAAATGACTGTAGATTTTCCTAAGTTTAGAGCATCTGCGGAGTCAAGATGTCTATGTCATCGGGAGGAAGAGTACACAGAATGTTTTAGTACAATTTGGGAAGAGACTCATTTTGAGTCAAGTGAGGTAGCACAGAGCAAACTGCCCATTGACACGTAGATTAAAAGATTAATTATCAAGTTTAGAGTTGAATAGGAGGTAGGAAATGGGTCGGAGGAGGATGATAGTTCGTGAGCAAGATGAAGGGAATATAAATTTACAATGTTGAACTACACAAAATTTTGCAATTTAATACTTTCTCAATTTTTTTGGTTCAGGGATCTTTGGGAAAAAACAAGTTTATAGAAATAAGGCTATGTATTTTGCCAGACAGATAATACCCTCACTGAATCTAACAGCCATAGAATGGAGTATTAAGCCCAGATTATGAGAGTATATAAATAAATACTGCTACACACATAAAACAGATTGTTATGCATTTTAAAATATTATTGAATATTCTAATAATAGTTAATTTTAAGATTATGAAAATAATATATTAGTATGTATTCAATATATCTTAAATATTTATTGGAAAACTACTGTAAAGCAATGCAAAAATGTGTTTATGATGATTATATCTGTGTTGTTATTATAATTTTAACTCCATTGTTACTACTTTATCAATTTTCCAAATTTTTAAACAATAATTATGAATTCTTTTTAGAATATGAAAAAAACATATATAAAAGAAAAACAGAAAAACTATTCAGTAATCACAGACATTTTATTGATTTTCAGCACAATATTAGCTTCATTTTTTTTGTTACCAATGTTTTGGGAAATTTCTGGTTTTGTTTATTCTGTCTTTTTTTTCCTGGATGTCAACACTCTGTAAAGATATTTCTGATATCTTCTTTATTTATTCATAGCCCAGTTAACTGGGAAATACATAGCTTTATAAGTCTTTCTCTATTCTGTATAGAATGATAGTGCATATCAAGTGAATTTCAGGTTTAAAAGGAGGGGATAGGAAATCCAAGTGTAATATTCAGATGTGGACAGTTTCATAGAGGCTTTCTGTTATGAAAACATATCTGGTCTTCCTCATTAGCTCCTACCTGTTTGAGAGTGGAAAAAATCCAATTATTTCTGGTAACTTCAACATAATTTAATCAGCTGTGTTTTCTTTAGGACACTCAGGTTTTGCCAGGATGAACCAGGTTAAGGAAATTGGTGCCCTCCCCTCTCCTTCCACATCCACTCTCCCTATGTCATTAGCTGAATGGGGAAAGAAGCCACTAGGCTATCACACAACCTCCTCTGCCCCTTTCATCCTCATTTCTGTCCTCTGGGCACTACTTACTTTCCTACAAGGTAGGGCTAAAGCTACCAGATGGTAGAACTTACTATCTAGTCTGGCTGAGAGACTTCCCTAGCTGGCTAATAAAAGCATCTATAACTTAGGGATTCTTTTTCTCCTGACATACTTCTCTACCAGGTTCAATTTGACATGGCTGCTTGACTGACTTCCAGGTTTATGGAATGACAACCCCCAAGTTAGATCCCATTACAGAGTTTTCTGCCCAGCATTGCCTAAATGGGCACAGATACATTTAAAGATCACCTTAATTAATGTATTAAGAACATACTGGGGTGCCTGGGTTGCTCAGTTAAGCATCAGACTTCAGCTCAGGTCATGATCTCATGTTTGTGAGTTTGAGCCCCGTGTCGGGCTCTGTGCTGACAGCGCAGAGCCTGGAGCCTGCTTCAGAGCCAGTGTCCCTCTCTCGTTCTGTCCCTCACCCGCTCATGCTCTGTCTCTCCTTCTCAATAAATTAAAAAGAAGAACATATTGATATTTTCAAATCATTGCCATTTCATACGTAGTGATGACATACTGTTAAGCATATATATACCATGAAATGCCTAAGAGATTAAAATGAAAAACACCACTGGAGTTTGAAAGATGCAAGCAGTTACTACTTTTCATGATTTTGAAGAAAAGTATATCTGGATTCCACGTTTACTTGGCTATATAAATTCTTCCTGTAATATCTGCTCTACAAGAAGTATTTCAACTTAACTCTCTAAAAATGTTATTTAAAACATATGAGTACAAAGGTGAAGTTAACAAAGTCCTCTGACAGTATAATTTCAAAGGTACCTAGTGAGATTTCTTTTCTTCTAGTTGTAATTATTGCTTTGAAATCTGTGATAACAGATCATGAGTTTTCTACTTTATATTCCTGAATTCACACTTAACATCGCATTAAGTCAGTCTGTTACTTCCTGAATAGCTGCACAGCAACACTTTTACCAGGTGTACAAATCTCATTCTGTCACTGCCATCCTTTGACTAGTCTCTTGATGTTCATTGCAACACACGATTGCTCCAGCTTTGCAGATTTTTTCTGACTCTAATTCAGCTATTTTTCATGACTCATTATCTAGCAGTCACCACAACAATAAGTTATTGACCATTCACTCTGTGCAAAATCGTGTCTTATGTAGTGAAAGGCAGAGGGTTACAAGGGGAATGAAATACCTCTTCTCTTCTGTCAGTGGCATTATAATCTAATGGATTTTAAAATTCTACCATCTTAGTGTTTAGCCTGTTGCCATATCAGTTTCTGTTTTAGTATTGAGCACACCAGAAACTCACTGTAACACCTTTTACTACACAGTAGAATTCCTTTAAAGAAGATTAATTTTGACATTATTCTCGGCTAATGATAAATCCAAAGTTTTCATGGCTATAATTAGGACAATGTTTTATGTCACTTTAGGATAATTTATTTGATAGTATTTTACATTACACCATTAAACATATAGTATATGTATAATATAGATTTAATATATAAACATTTAGTTTTGCATTTATATTTTATTTATTTTTATATAAATATATAAACTTAATTCTAACAGAAAGAATGCTTGATATGATTTTTATTTTTTTAACTTTTTAAATGTTTATTTTTTAGAGAAAGAGAGAGAGTGAGCGTGAGTGCTGAAGGGACAGGGAGAAAGGGAGACACAGAATCTGAAGCAGACTCCAGGCTCTGAGCTGTCAGCACAGAGCCAGTCATGGGGTTTGAGTTCACGAACCATGAGATCATGACCTGAGCCAAAGTCAGATGCTCAATTGACTAAGCCACCCAGGAGCCCTATTTTTTTTATGATGGTTTCAAAGTTGAGGAAATCTAGGCTCACAGAAGATTCTTTGTTACTGAATAATAGAAGTTTTTTTTGGATGTATAGTAAGAATTTAGAGCTAGCACCTTTTATTTTCCATTTTTCAAAGAATTGACTTTCTTAATGATTCTTTCATCTAGTGAAGAGAATTGAAGTAAAGAGTAAAGCACTATGGTTCCAATTTTAGTATGTGCTGCCGAAGTGAGCACAAGAGTAAAGCACTATGGACATATCAAATAAGGATGCATGTCTCTTCTTGGGGAGATTTCCATGCAGGATATTGTAGCTGTGATATTTCTAGATACCATGAATTGTACCAGACTTATGGCTTAGTTTAAAAATATGTATTGAATGCCTACTATGTTCCAATCACTGTTCTTTGCCTGAGATATCAGAAACGGATCTTTTCTAATTGGATGGCAAAGAAAGACAAATAAACAATCAAACACATATATGTGAAATTCCAAACACGTTGGTAGCTACAAAGAAGACATGCCTGGTGTTATGAGAGTGTAGGGGATTCAAAATCATCAAGGAAGTCAGGGAAAGCTTTCGGCTAAAGGATCCTGACTTGTTATCTAAACGTTGAACAGGAGTTAACAAGACAAAGGGGGAACAAGAACACACCTGGCAGGTGCACCTGGGTGCCTCAGTTTGTTATGCCTCTGACTTGGGCTCAGGTCCTGATCTCAAGATTCGTGAGTTGGAACCCCACATCGGGCTCTTGCTAACAACTCAGAGCCTGGATCTTGCTTTGGATTCTGTGTCTCCTCTCTCTTTGTCCCTACCCTGCTCACACTCTGTCTCTCTCTTTCTAAAAAAAAAAAAAAAAAAAATCAATGAACGTTAAATAATAGTAATAATAAAAAAGAAGAACACACCAGGCAAAAGTGACAGCACATGCGCAAACCTTGATGGGGATGGAAAATGGCGTGAGAAAGGATCACTAGTGCTGGTGTCTAGAGGGTGAGGGTGGTATGGTGAGTGGTGACACAGAAGTATGCAGGAGCTGGACTGTGTGACATTGCATGATTGTGCCCTAAGCCTTTATCCCAATAAATAGCCCTAAGCCTTTATACCACATGGTCCTGAAGCTAAAAACCTGTATCCTAGAGATGCTTACTATAAGGGTCTTCAGGCTAAATGTGTCAATTAGGATATTAGAGCTACAAATAGACAGCATATAGGGATGGCTAACTAATAATATATGACTTGATGTATTATAAAAGTTTAGAGATGCATATCTGGTGCAATTTCATCTGAAACTGCAGAAAGGGTTTCGTGCAACAAGTGGGGTTTGAGATAGATCCATTTGTAGATAAGGGATTGTTGGCTACTGAAGGGTAAGGTGGGAACTCACAGTCTGAAAATGGATAGTTAACATGCCTTTCTAGAAGATACTTTTCTGCTGAGGCATTGATGCAGAAGAGGGAACTATACAGACTAGTGAAAAAAAACTTTAAGTGAAGAAACAGCAACATAGTCTCTTCAGTAATAGAAACCTATGCTATGGTACTTTGTAAAGTTTTATTTTTATAAATCTCTCTGAATGAAATGAAGTGGAAAGAATCAGAGACAGAAGAGTTCACAGAATATTAATAAGACACAGACATGAAGTAATGCAGATGTGCATTGTGCTGACAGCAGTGGCGAAGAAAAGTACAGAGTAATTTCAAAAATTACTACATAGTAGGACTATGTAATATTTCACAAATTTCTATACATTATTAATCTTTACTAATTGCTTTTTCATTGGTATCCTCATTTACAAAACTTCTCAGCAATGCTTAAAAGCCACAAGGCCTAAATGACTATGTGTAAAATCAATCACATATAATATTATTTATAGTATGTTTACTGTGAAGAGTTTCATTAGTATGAAAATAAATAAAATGTAATTATGTGACCAGGCAATTTATAAATATCTAGTAATAAAAAGTTAAGATGTGAATTTTAAAATGTAATTAGTATGGTGAGACTTTAGTTCAAATATATTACAAAAATGTAAAAATATAAATACACTTCAGACCATAGTAAATCTTTTTTTTTAGACAATAATAAAATAGAGCTTCAAACATCTTACCATGAGATCTGGAACACATGACATGCTCAATTAATTCTGAGAATAAAATAACAATGATGATGATGATGATAATGACATATTATGTGGTTTCTATGATGCTAAACATTTCTGGATTTTTAGGGTTACATATCATCTAAGAGTTCTGTTTTTTCTTTGTCTAGGTTGTTTCAAATTGTCCAGATTTTTGACATAAAGAAACATAGACAGAATTCAAACATAGAGTATACTTTTTTTTTCAGCTAGAGGATAAATACGTACTGAAGAGAATAATAAGCATATTTGAATTTATTTATTACATTGCACTTTAGAGACTGAAGAGACTGAATGGACTTTAGAAATCATTTAGCTCAGTGTCCTCTTTCCTTGATGAGGAAACTGAGGCAAAAAAATGACAGTTTTTTTTTTTCTAAGAGCACATAGCTCACAGAGTGTGAGTAGAATCAAAGTCTTGTTTTAAAGACAAGTGTTTAGGATGTATCTCTGCTATAAGAAAAGCAAAGTGATGGGGCGCCTGGATGGCTCAGTCAGTTGAGCATCCTACTCTTGATTTCATCTCACCGTTTGTGGGATCAAGCCCTGCATTGGGCTCCGTGCTGACATTGCAGAGCCTGCTTGAGATTCTCTCTCCCTCCCCTCTCTCTGCTCCTGTCCTGTTTACACACATTGTGCTCTCTGTCTCTCAAAATAAATAATAAAAGTATAAAAAAGAAAAGTGATGAAAATTTGCAAAGAACATACTTAGTAAAGGGTTAATGAATATTGCCAGTATTTGCTGTCTACCTTGATTAAAACGCTGCCAATGTATTCTCGCCATTTGACTTTTATTCTCATGTGACAAATCTCCAATCACTTTTGAGGAAAGGTAGATATGAACAGAAATCCTAACTAACAAACTATAACACAAATGTAGGAGGTCTTAGATAATGGCTGTTCAAAGCAATTACTCCTTTTTTTTTTTTTTAACATTTATTTATTATTGAAAGACAGAGAGAGACAGAGCATGAGCATGGGAGGGGCAGAGAGAGCGATAGACACAGAATTTGAAGCAGGCTCCAGGCTCTGAGCTGTCAACACAGGGCCTGATGGGGCTCAAACCCACCAACCGTGAGATCATGACCTGATCTGAAGTTGGATGCTTAACTGACTGAGCCACACAGGTGCCCCTCAAAGCAATTATTCCTAATAAAAAGGTAACATCACAAAGACTTTATTGATGAGTACATACCAAATTCTTAAACAAGAAAATAAAACTTATTCTAACTTTTAAAATGTATCTCCTATATATAGGTTTATCTAGCATTTTGGTACATGAAGAAAAGCAATACAGAGCATGGACTTGCAAAATATATTTCACACTGTGGATCACAAAGAGAAGAAATAGCTAAATCCAGTTTTCTGAGCCCTTCAATGAGTGCTCTATCTATATATATTTTTTAATTGCAAACATTTTTTTTGTAGAATGTTATTTTCTTTCATGTTTAAAAGTTAAATGGTACAACCGGGCAAGCAGAGTGGTGCAGCGGGAGCGTGCTGGGCCCATAAAAGAGAAATGGTACAT